>NC_133209.1:14709011-14779011 GCF_958299795.1 Porites lutea
AGGACCACGCGGAAACATGGCGGACGTGTTTCGTGGGCTTGGACAAAAGTTGACTCTATATCTATTTCTGGCAATTATTCTTGCGAGTTTCATCTTAAGGAGGGATGACAATCATTCTGGTTCTGTGTCTTCGAGTGTTTCCCTACTATACATCGCGAATTCTGTCTCATTTGACTCACTTCGTGCTTCGATTCATCTTTGAACAAAGCGCTCGAGTTACAAGACTAACAGTACGTCTTGTAATACTCAGTTACTTCATCTAGCTAAGGATGTACTTTTTGTGAACTTAGTACTCCTTTGTGGGGATGTATTACAGAACCCTGGGCCTGCGACTTTGAAGTGCTTCAAATGCAGTAAAACCATCAGAAAGAACCAAGGAAGAGCGACTTGGGTCGGATGCACTCAGCCGTATCATCTTAAATGCTTAAGTGCAGAATTTGAATACTCTTCAAAATGCGACATGCGTTTCAACAACGCTAAAGATCCTATGCCACATGAAGATCTAATCAAAACAGCGATACATGGTTTTGCAGAATTATCTGAAGCTGTAAATCAACGTGGCCTTAAGTTTTTACATCAGAATATACGAAGTCTTCGTGGGAAGATGGATGAATTAAATATTCTTGTTTCACATTGTCCTAATTTGCATATCCTTGCCTTTACTGAAACTTGGCTCGATAACAGCATATCCGATGGTGAAGTGTCTCTGCCTGGCTATTCGATCTTCAGAAGTGACCAGACTAACGGGCGTGGTGGTGGGATAGCCGTCTATGTTAAGGAAACTCTGTTCGTCATTAGGAGAGCTGATTTGGAAAAGAACTTTGTTGGCGAATGTATGTGGTTGGAATTACTTTTACCCAAGGCGAAAGGATGGTGTTCCTGGGATGATGTGTGCAGTGAAAGGGATGTAAACTCCGCTTGGTCGAAATGGAAGTAGTTATTTTTATCGGTCTGTAATAAACATGCTCCTATTCGCCATAAAGTGTTGAGGGGAATTATATGTCCATGGTTAACATCTGCAGCAAAAAAGCTTATGAATGAACGTGATTCTTTTCTAAGGAAAGCGAGGAAAACTGGATCTGAGGTTGACTGGAGTACATATCGGCGATTACGAAATCAAGTTTCCAACAGGATCAAAATTGAGGAGCGTCGTTATCAGAGAACGAAATTCAGAATAATTTGGCCAACCCGAAATCATTTTGGAGAGCTATGAAGAGCATTTTCCCAAACAAAGAGAGAAAATCTTCGACCGTTCAATCTATAATAACGGACGAGGGTGAAACCATCACTAGTAAATCAACTATTGTCGAGAAATTTAACATCTTTTTCACGAACACTGTGTCCAAGCTCCGGGAATCCGTTCAATCAACTACCATTCTTGGTCTCTCAGATGAAAAGTTTACTAATGAAAGTTTTGTGCTTCAACCAGTTTCCCAAAACTTTATTTTTAAGCAACTGAAGGACTTAAAAGTGAAAAAGTCCACTGGTTTGGATGGGATTTCGGCTCGGTTTTTGAAAGACGGCGCTTCGGTTATCGCTCCTACTTCTCCTCCTTCTTGTAAACTTATCGCTCAGTACTGGAATTGTTCCATGTGAATGGAAGATGGCCCGTGTCGTTCCTTTATATAAGTCTGGTGAACATGCAAGTATGGACAACTACAGACCAATCTCCATATTGCCGGTTATGTCGAAAATTATGGAGAAAGCTGTCAACGTTCAATTACAACGGTACCTACAGAAGTTTGACCATTTGAGTCCATTTCAGGCAGGGTTTAGACAACACCATTCAACGGAGAGTGCCGTGCTCTATTTCACCGATGAGATGGGAAAGTTAACAGGCGCTTTGTTTATTGATCTAAGGAAGGCCTTTGATTCTGTACCGCACAAGGAACTGTTATCGAAATTGAGAAGATTTGGCTTTGGAGAAAATTCGATTAATTGGTTTACAAGCTATCTATCTGACAGATTTCAAGCTATTTCCCTGGATAACGAGTTGTCGAGTCCCTAAGCTGTCCTAAGTGGAGTGCCTCAAGGGAGTATCCTTGGTCCGGTTTTATTTACGTTGTATATCAATGATCTACCTTCCTGTGTTGATGTCTGTAAAGTTGTGATGTATGCTGATGACACAGTTATCTTTTTCTCGGCTCCACTGATATCGGAAATTGTGTTACAGTTAAATTTGGAACTGATTAATCTGTCTGAGTGGCTGTCTACAAATAAACTGATTCTCAATTTAAAGAAGACTGAGTTCATGGTTTTTGGCACCCACCAGAGACTATGTCGCCAAGACATCGATGGGGCTCATATAACGTTGGGAGGAGAATCTGTGAAACACTGTGATGCCTTTAAGTACCTAGGCGTAGTTTTGGACAACAGTCTTTCCTTTAATTTGCATATTGACTATGTGAAGATGAAAGTTTCTAAAACACTGGGGATGTTCTCAAGAATTAGATCATCATTAACAACTGAAGCATCGAACCGACTGTATAAATCGATGACACTACCAAATTTGGAATACTGTTGTGCTGTTTTTCATGGCTGTGGTAAAGGAAATGAAGAAGAATTGGAACGCCTGCAGAGAAGGGCTGCTAGGATAGTGCTAAAGACGGTGCATTTGTCCACTCAAGATATGGCTTCCAGTCTTGGTTAGGACCCTCTTAAGACGAGAAGAGAGAAACATATCGTCAAACTTGTCAAGAATTGTCTTGATGGACAAGCTCCAAGTTATTTCTCAGATTATTTTCGACGGCGAACTTATGATATTCACGACTATGACACTAGGTCTAAGGATAGGTTATCTATTGATAAAGTCAATCTCGAGTTGACTAAGAGGGCCTTTTTTTATAAGGGGGCTACCCTTTTTAATGATTGTATGTAGTTTTGTTCATTAGGAGGCTACTTTTTTTCGTTGATTATAATTATGTAATGTATCCCAGTTTCATATATAATTAATGTTTTTATCTTTTTATTCATTTATTTTTATACAGGACCCATATTGATGCAGTTTTTATAACTGAAATGGTCATCCTGTTTAAACATGTTATTATTATTATTATTTAACCTATTTTAGGCCGACAAGGAAACAATAGAAAACGCTACATCGTATCCAACATAAACAGCTGTCGCGGCATCGCAAACAATTGCAATTCAGGAGAATCAGTATAATCAAATTTTCTAAATCTAATAAGCGCTTGGAAAGGCTTCCCTAGACTGGTGAGCACTGTAAAAAAGCAGCTTTGTTTAATTTTAAAACCGAATAATTAAGAATAAAAAAAAAAAAAAATGAGTGGAATCATGATCAAATAACCAAAGCAAAGAATTAGCCTGTGTATAGCCTCCCCCTAGCTCCTCAAAGAAATATTCGGGAAAGAGGACTAATTTCCCCGATTGAAATTCCGCAGGAAAAGTTGGCAAGAAATTAAAAATAGTTGTAAGAAGAAGAAAGAAGCCAATTTAATCTAAAAAAGCAGATTTCTTGCTCTCATTTCTCTTCATTTCGGATTATTGACACTGATTAGGTAACCCGTGGTTCAATTGTAGCTCCTGGATGTTATTTCCAATCACTCATCTAGGACAGAAGTGACAATAAATATGCATTATTGACCAAGGTTTAATAAGATAGCTGGATATTAGATTTGGACCGAGACAAAGTCGAGATATCGATCAATAAATACGTCTACGCGACTAGACTAAGTAAAAAGTTAAAAACTTTTTATTAAAACAGAAAGAATTTTTTTTTACCTGATAGGGATTGATAGGTTCTTATAAAACTATATTTGGTACATCGTTTAATATTTACTGACAGTTTTTTGCCACATAATGAGCACCGATATTCCCAATAATGTATGGATGCGTTAATTTTTTAATCATTAATGTTTGTGTGTTTTTTTCTTAATTTTACCAATTTTATTCATAAAAAGAATTCAATTTTAAGGCCAAAGTCAGTCCCGGACCTTGTACATGTGCAAATCGTTTAAGAGGCCGATACGCTGATTGCAGGGTCAATCTTAAGGAGTTTTTACTAAGCAGCCTAGTAAAGATTTTGTCAGACGCAGGGTAAACATTGAGAAATTTCGCAGCAGTTGACTATAAATAATAGCCAATCTTATTCAGAGGGTATTGCATGTAAATAAAACAATGGGTAGTGTTTTGTTTTGCCCGAAGCTGAATCGTATTCTAAATCGGTGTCTGGAAATGGCTGTTTGTTTATAACTAGTAGTGGCATAAGCGAAATAAAAATATGTTCAAAAATACTCGAATGATCATCTTTCAAGCGATTCTATTAGGTTCAACTTCGGTATTATTTACATTTCATAATCAGTATCGGCTAACTTTAACAATCAAAACTGAGATGAAATCTAATTTCAAGCTCTGCTGTTCCTAAGTATTTTGTGCGTGAAAAAAATTGCCCGTTTATTTTAACACAGGGACAGCTGACCAATCCTAGGTCTCCCCCGTATACAAATTTTTTAAAGTCAATGACTTACGAATATTCAGGGCGTATTCTTAATTTAACTGATCGTTTTAGTCATGCTGAGTTTGGTTTTCTTCAGTTCTTGTTGTCGCATTTTATCTTCCATGTCAAGTGTGCGTATCTCTCGTTATCCTAATTGTCATGCCACAACCGTGAAAATTCAACTCTAACCGGGTATTTGCACGTAAGAGTCGAAGTGTCTTAAAGGCTGTGATAATTATACTGCTCACTGACATCTCAAGCAAAAAAAGCCTGTAACAATATCCCGATCGATAAAATACCTCTGTTACTGGTGCTCGCGTTCAAGAAATGCCTGAAAAAGATACAAGGCTGGAGAAGCTTGCTTTAGAGCTTTTTCGACGAGAAACTTCCCTTGTTTTGACAGAATTCTTGGTTTGTGTTTTAGTTACAACCACCTCAATTTTAGGCAACGTTTTCGTCCTCTTCGCTTTGTACAAGAATCCAAGGCTACGAAAACCGTCAAACTTTTACATTATCTCGCGAACAATGTCAGATATAACTTTTGCGGTAGCTGGCATGACCTTGGTGTGCGTCACTTCGTTTGCCGGTCGTTGGATTTTCGGGCCAACTCTCTGTTGGTTTCAAGCGTCTGTTGCTACAATGTTGGGGACCGCGTCTTGGGTCAACATGGCGCTCATTGCCGTAAATAGACTTCTTAAAGTTGTATACCCCAACATGCATCGCAAATTGGTGTCAGCGAGAACAATTTTTATCTCCATTTTTGCCGCTTGGTCGTTCACTGGTGTTATTCCACTATCGTTTTATATATTTGGAGTCAAGAATATATTTCATCCCGGCCATCAGCTATGTTTGTTTGATTTCGGCACTGCAAGTTATACGCTCATCGCATTAATAGCCATTTTCGAAACTTTTCTTCCTTATAAAGTGATCTTTATTTCCTATTTCAATGTTTGGCGCTTCATCAAAAGTCATAAGCTTCAAATGTCTACCTCGCGAGTAAACGTAGAAGATATAAAACTTGACCGTCTATTAGCTGTAATCGTGATCTCGTTCACCATTTGTTTTACTCCATTCTTCGTAATGATTTTGATTGATACTTCTCCAGAAAAGTTTTCGCTTCCTCGACTACTTTATTTTTTTGCGACTGTGACTGTAGGAGCTGCTAGCTGTATTAATCCTATGATTTACGGAATCATGAACAAAGAATTCAGACGAGGTTTTGTTGCCATATTTCGCAGAAAAAGAGGAAGAATAGAGATTTTGGTGGAGGAGAGAAAAATTAATGTCGCAGGAGGCGGAAATAAATTCTGTCCAGCTTAGTTTACGTGGTCCATTCTTTTTGGAAGGACTAATAAAACATAACATACATTCTAAATTCTTTAAAACAGGGGCACCATTTGGGGAACATTTGTTGTAAAATTTCTTGCTTGCCTACCTCTCCTAGGATTTTCGAACATCTAAAAAATGGTATAATTGCCCATTTCTAACGGATTTTTACCCTAAAAAGGTCACCTAGAAATTTCGGGAGCCTTTTCTGTGGCTGAAATTTTCGAAAAGGTAAGTTTTGATCCCTATGATTTCTGATCACTAGACTTTCAGCTAGAAAATCCGCACGGATGAAAAATTTTTAGGGGATAAAAATATGCCTATATCTACCGTTTAAATACTAAAATACGTTTAACAATGCTATGTTTAAGTGGTTTTGAACTATATTCTCGTTGGGTGCCCCTGTTAAAAGCAAACTGGAAGATATATAAACAGAACTGCATCGACGTTGTATTTGCATTTATCGACCTACTGTCACAATACCACTAAATTGGAAATTGATTCCTCTTTATTGTAAATCTTTCAGAGCAGTTTGTGTTTAAAATGAATCCCCTATAAACTTAGACACAGGGATAGCTGACCAGTCTTAAGGCTATGCCTACCCTAAGTCTCCCTTAAGATATTTAATTAGTAATGAACAACTGTGATAGTCACGTTTGGACATATGACAGTTCCTTCCGATTTTAAGCGATTCTTATTCTGTGCTCAGTTTTCACTTTTCCTATAATAATTAAATATTTTCAATCGTTGTGGCATATATCCGTAATCGTGCGTGCGTAATTTTCGTTATCCTAATTAAAACACTACATTTGTTAACTCAGCATTCGCATGCAATTGAAATGAATCGAAACTGCGGTGTATATACTGTTTCCTTTCATCTAATCTCAGTAAAATTCCTACTACCTATTACTGTGAATGCGCACACATGCTCGCTCGCAAGAAAAGTTTGAAAATAAGACACACAGCTAGAGACGCTTGATTAAGGCAGGATTTCACTAGCAAACGATTCGGAGTCAGAGAAACCGAGTGAGCGTTAAAGTCGTAAGAAGAGTTAGAAGATCGAAAAAGGAAACGTTCTGATTCTTCCGATTCCGATTCCGTCGCGCTTATGACTTAGTCCACTAAAGACTAGGATTTTTGATTTGGCTAGGTAGGCGCTCTTACGACTCCGACTGAGATTCCGTGGCCAGTGAAAACCACTACAGGTGTAGGTCTGAACATCTTCTTAATCGAGAAATTTTCCTTCTTATATTTATGACCGAGTTATTATTATGTGTTATCAGTTACAACCGCCTCAATGTGGAAAGATGCGGCCCATGTTTGTACCGAGTTAGCTAGTAATTTATATGTACAGTATGTTGCCCAGTATCCGGACTGTACCAGTATCCGGACACTTAAAAAAAAAAACTCAATTTTTGAGGCGCCCTTTTCAGTTCTCGGTAAACGAAGTATTTCGAATGAAAGCTGAACATTTCAGCTTTAAGACGAAGGTTTTGGCGATTTGAAAGCTTGCGAAACAGTCGCAGAAGAGCGCCGTTCTGTTCAGGTGAGTAAACTTTTCATGGCTAATTATTTACGCTGTTTACTGCCCAGTAAAATTAGTGCTGCTCAGAAAAGGGAGCGTAATGTGTGATATTTTCAAAGAAACTGTTTTATTTTTAAAGTGAAGATACTTAAGGAAGTCAGGTTTTCAGAAAGTTTATTAATTCTTCTGGAAATTCGATTTGTTTGGAATAACGGAGGCCAGAAACATTTACTATGTTTTGATGTCATGAGCCCAGTATCCGGACAGTTTTTTCTTTGCTGTACAGAATCGATGAATTAGCTATGTAAATAATCCGGATAAGATTTATTTCATATCAGTAACTACAGTTAAAGCTTAGGATATATGATATAGTCGTAAAATGTAATTCTACTCAACTCCGTATGGAAATTTTCTTCACTCATGCCTTCAGAGGCGAGTTGATTTCGTGTCACGGCTTGTTTCGCGTGAATGCATTTTCTGTATATAACTGAAAGCGTCTGAGTTGAACCTGGAATTCTCATACTTTCCCAAGTTGTGACTGCTAGAATGGGGTTGCAACGGTCTGATAAAATGTCACAAAGGGATTGAGAGATTTGAAAGAAGGAGCAATTAGTGTTAGAAAAGCAGGCTTATTGTGGGGACTAAGCATGAAGAAATCAAAACTGCAGGTCCGACTAAATAGGAGAGTGACCTTTGACCGTCGGGTTGAGGTCCCTTCCCCAAGCGTTTTTTTTTAAATAAAAAATGAAGAAAGAAAGTCGCTTGCAGATTGGCTAATTGAGCTTGCAAACTGCGGTTTCGGCATGTCCACGGATGCCTTCCTTAAATCAGTGAAAAAGTTCCTAGACAAGGAAGTAAGAATTATACCATTTTTAAAACAGCCGCTCGCGTTCCCCACCATACCCCAGTCATTTGTTATGTTTTATTTCACGATGCTAGGTTATATTTTTGGAATCGATTGCAATACTACTTTGCAAGTGCAAGAGAAGCTTATAAGTCGCTTGCCTGTCGAAATTTATGTACAATTACGTTGTTATTGTTGTGTCCGGATACTGGGCCAGCTGTCCGGATACTGGGCAACATAGGAGCTCTGCAAAAATACTAATTTCGCCATGGAAACAAAGGCAAAAAAGTTAAACTGTCTTTTTTCATATTAAGGACTAGATGGATTTTCTCTGGGCCAAATTTCAGAGCTCCTGCGATTAACAAAGGAAAGTTATTGCAATCTTAAACTGAAGTGTCCAGATATTGGGCAACATACTGTATCTTTCGGCACCAATGTGCCATAAAATCAAAACAAAATTAATCTGCAATACATCATTTATTCATCCTTGTTCTTATTAAAAGTTAACATATCAATAAAATCGGAGGTATTGCCTTAATAAACTTTACTGACCTCAGTGAGCATCATCAAAGTCCCTAAAAGAGAGTTTAATTGTGTTTTTTACAGCCGTAAAGTTGTGAAATAAGAAAGCGAATCCACAACAAAGCTATTAAAAAAAGTCATTATCGCACATCTTTGTCGATTTCCCTTGCCTTATAAATAAATATACAAAACAATATGCAGCAAATCATATCTATGTTACAGGGGAACGGAATTTAAGAATTCAACAGGATTTGATCCCAGGAGCTCCTGCATCACCACAGCTCATGGATGCAGACGTGCTGCTATTTTGTTCGAGCGACGTATTTTTTCCACCCTTTCCCGCTACCCTGAAATATAATTGGGTCACTTTCCGGTGAAAACAGACCTTAAAGCTGTCGTTTCAATTGCTCGTAAGAATCAATAACTCGCTCACATAAATCGTAATTGTTGCGTGTTGGCAGGAAAAGTCACCAAAAGATATTTGTCATTCATTACATTTGGTTTGTAGGGGGAAAGCGGAGGTTCAAAAAATAATGCGTGAGAAATCAGTGAAAGGTTCCGGCAATTCTGCTTTTTTACAAAAAGATCAACTCTGCTACTTGAAAAGAGCAGAAAAAGTAACTTTCTGCATTTATTTTTCATAGAACAACATGCAAAATTGTTACCTCTTTTGTTAATGCTAGTCGATCAGGTGAAAAGTTAACAAAAGGTACCTTTTTAGAAAAAAAAGGCGGGTATTTTAAGCTTTCGGGTGAAAATATTTTAAGGTCAATATTGTCCGCTTTTCATCCATTTTTCACTTTACCAAACAAAACTTTAAAGCGCGAAAAAGGTACCTTTTTTTGCGGTTTAGAAACGTTCCTATCAAAAGAGCAAAAAAGGTACCTTTTTTGCGGTTGGAAGCGATGTTCTCATAAGTGCGAAAAAGGAACCTTAAAAATAACTTACGTTTCAATTAAAATCCTACTGATTGACAGATGTCAAGCAACCATTGGCGCCCCTAACGAAAGACACACAGACGTTTTTAGGGGACTCTATGTCCCGTTTCTACAATCGAATTTCGCAGTCCCGAATCTAATTAAAACGAGTAAAACCCATCCTAGACTGCCCTAGAAACACCTGTATGGGAGGCTATTCCTCAGTGGCCCCGGCTTTTTAACAGAAATGGCTTGGACGCGCACTATCGTGTCCTGCATTATTGGCATATTTTCCGACCTACGTACGTGGACGAGGGTCTACTATGGGGAATCATCAGACTAAAAAAAAATAGCTGGCTCCTTTTAGGACTTTTAGCCGATCAAAATTGAGAAACTAGACTGAAGAGATCCGAAAATACTGGCTACCATCCAAATGGATGAAATAGCTACTGGTTCTTTCAAACTAGATGCATGTGGAGGACCTAAGCAAGCCGGCCCATTTTTAAGCGTGGAGCGAAGACTTAAAAAAAGTCCTATATGAAAAGTCGAACCATTTTAATCTGAGAAAAAAAATATATCAGATTCTACGTCGATCTACGACAAACAGCAGAGAAGTGTTTTTTTCTTTTAAGTCTAAACTGAGCGGGTTATCATAATAACTGTTTTGTTTCGTGGGTGCCTTTTTTCACTCCGGAACGGGTTATTAGAGACTTCAGACAGGTTCAGTCCAGTGGTTTAATAAACTGTTTTGCAATAAAGCAAACTTGATTTCGAATTTGACCTCGGGTGACCTTTGAGCAGCAAGCAAATGGCGCCAAACGGCTGACATCTGTCAATCAGTAGGATTTGAAACGGCTTTCAAATATAGTTTGAAAACGCCATTTATTTTTAAGGTTCCTTTTTCCCACTTATGAGAACATCGCTTCCAACCGCAAAAATGGTACCTTTTTCGCGCTTTAAAGTTTTGTTTGGTGAAGTGAGAAATGGATGAAAAGCAGTCAATATTGAGGTTAAAATATTTTCACCCGAGAGCTTAAGATACCCGCCTTTTTTTTCTAAAAAGGTACCTTTTTTTAACTTTTCACCTGATCGACTAGCATTAACAAAAAAGGTAACAATTTTGCATGTTGTTCTATGAAAAATACATGCAGAAAGTTAAGTTTTCTGCTCTTTTCAAGTAGCAGAGTTAATCTTTTTGTAAAAAAGTAGAATTGCCGGAACCTTTCACTGATTGTGAGACCCTCATGTGGGGTCTTTAGAGGTTCAAGTCAGTTGTGAGGGTAGGGGGAAAAGGAGTTTTCTCTTTTCGTATGGACCTAAAGGTTTTGACGGCTGATTTGAAAACTTCTGTTTATTGATGAAAACTGATCCGAGACGTCTCGCCTGCCTACTTGAAAACCTAGTAAAATACCCTTGAAGATCGATAAATGGTAATACCATGCCTTAAGTAATGTATTGTTTGTATGCCTGAAAAGGTAGATATTGAAAGTGGAGCCATTCGAAATGCTACGCTCCCCTCCCTCCCCAAAAACCAAACAATAAAAGCACTCCCTAAGGGTAAAGTAATTATTACAACACTTTGACAAATAAATGTTCACTGTTGCTACTATCCAACGACACTTTTAAACTGCACATCCTATTTCTCCGGTCAGAGTCTTTATTAGCCTCGCACGCAGGCGTTTTTAGGGGAGTCGTGTTTTCTCCCTCCCCACAAACACCTGCTTACCCAAGACCAACATTCCTTTCCGCGGCTTAGCCAATCACTGCCAAATTCTGTTAAACATTGAGCAGGGTAAGCAGGCGTTTGAGGGGAGGGAGGAAATGCGTAGGAAGCTTATTTACTATCAGGTTTTTTTCGAGACGCTCTTTTGGGGGAATGAGCGCTGGCTCATTTTCCCGAACAGCGGCTAGTAATCGAGCCTAGAGTCTTCTATTTAGAATGCCTTCTCCTGGTCTACGTTTATTTATTCTGGTCGAAATGTTTTCGCTTCGCGCGCGTGGGCGCCCCCATTCACTAAAAGGTCTTGGATTAGAAAATCACTTATCCCACAAAACCAAGCCGCTCTAAGTATTAATATTGTTCCTCTGTTGTTCAATTTTGTTTTCCACAGAAAAAATCCCTTGTTCGTTTCCACGCTTCCAGTTTTTGAATCATTCCATCTACACGTCCCAGGTTTGGTCTAATAATGTCAACAATTAGCACAACGCGATCCTTTTCTGAACCATTACAAGCAGAATGTTCAAAAGTGTCGTCGAACAAGATCCCTTTTCCCTCTTTCCATGGTACATCAACGCCGATTTACTGTCAGCCATGAACGTTTCCCGTTGTATGGTACAATCAACGCCAGATGATAGCGAAGAATAGACGCGGTAGACCCAGAGTGCGGCGGAATTGATCCTGCTGCTTTCAGAAGTGAAAATGCAGCATTTTGAACTTCAGGAAGCTTTGTTAATATCGAGAGTGTGACAGGAAAAAAAGTCTTAACCTCGTCTATGGGTTTGCCGTAGCCTAAAATCATCGCCAGTTTCCATTTGCTTTCTGTATTGAGCTCGCTGCCACCAGTTGTGTGTACGTTGCACATTCCAGCGCCATTTTTCACGAACAAAATCAGCTCATCTCGAATAGCTTCCCAGTTAGCTTCCAGCTGATGCAACCATGGAAACATCTGAAGATAATTCTTGAACACGGCTGTTTCAGTAAAAAGAAAACATGTTTAAACAAAACCGAAATAACTTAGGTACTAAGTACACGCGACTTTTTGTTACTTTACTATAAAACCTAGTATCAGAGTCTATATTTAGTTTCGTTGCTTGGTGGTAAATCATGATAAATTACACGTCTTGAGAATGAATTAAATCACCGCTAATGATAAGCTGTTGTCTTGATTCTGAAAAAATTTACCCAAACTGGTAGACAAGAAATTTGTCAAGAACTTACATGGAGAGAGAGATAGAAAACTCCTCTGTGAAAACACATTTAGTCTAACATGACAAATGACTATCTTAAAGGCATCGAAGGCAAGATTATTGTAAACGAAAATGTCCCTGCAAATCCACGCCTGTACCGGTGAGGCATTTTATACAAGTAAGTACAAACCAACCCTCAAGTTCCGTGAGAAATGCAGTGAGCTTGCAGTCCTTTCCTTTTAGAGACTATCTTAATACAAGTATAGCTCCTCCTATCCCTGATGATGCGCGCCTTTGATCGGCAAAACTCGGATCATTTTCATTTTCATTTTTAATTACAGCACTGAAAGGCCTCACTCAAACAATATTTAGACTATACACACTACACAGGATAGCTTTTCGCGCGCTCCACTTTTTGTGATCGGCCCGGCGCATCTTCGCTCTGTCACAACCGTTCCTGCGTGTGAACAGAAGTCCTTTCTGTATGGTTATGCCGGACAATAATTTTCAAGGAGGTATGTAAATAGACTACGAGTAGTCCCCCATTTGTCCTCAGGGATAGTAAAGCGAGCGCGCGTGAAAATCACCCCACGCGAGAAAAGGCGACACGCACCGCGTCTCGCCTTTCTCGCGTGGGGTGATTTTCACGGGCGCTCGCGTTTCGCTCGCTCTACTATCCCTGAGGAACAATGGGGGACTACTCGTAGTCTATACTACGACTGGCTGTTACTGAATTCAAGACAAAATATATTTTGTAACCATGCACATACCTGGACGGCTTTTATCAGCTATTATTCGCTTGTAGAAAACATCAATCGGAATATTGAGAAGCGGGCACGGGATAATTTGCCTTGATTTCTTGTAGACTAAAGCAAAGATGGCTATTAAAGTAAATATGATGGCAAAGACTTCAAACATGGCGAAAATGAACGGCATTGAAGCAGCCGTGTTTCTTAGACTGAAGTTCATATCATCTTTATTCCGGCGCTAACCAAAAACGACATTCTATTTGTTCACTGAGCCAATCAAAAGCCAGCTTCCAAAAATAATTCTACGTCAAGAGTTCCACGATTCTTCGTAGAAATGTGATAAATAGAGAATTACTTGTCAAGGTTATTTTCTGAGAAACAGCTCAGTGATAAGAATTGCTTATAATTTTGTGTTGGTGGATATTGGTTAGCAATTAATGGCAATAATCTAATTTTTAACAAAACTCTTTTAGACTCAAAATTCGCCCTCGTTCTGATGCTAAATACGACAAACTGGGTATGTGTAGTCCATAAAAAGCAAGGAAAAACTTCCTTGATTAAGAACGTGACGGGGTGTGAAGGTGGGTAAGCAAACACTGCAACCTAAAAACGTATCATTCCGGCTTGATTCTCTGAAATGACCACGTGTTGTAGGGTTGTACTCGCTGCAACGCGTGATTCATTTTCGGAGTCCTTTCAGAGCCGGGAATAAAAGCCTGTTTAAACGATTTTTGATACCTTTTCCAAAGTTCTTGACGACGCTTTGATGAGTTGATGCAAGTTTCTGACTCGCTTTTATTTTAAGTTGCATTACACTCCAACACGTTTATGGCGACCCATCCAAACGGCCTCGGCAGCATTCGTTCAGAATTTGGTTTAACAAATGTTGAAAAAGAGTTGAAACCGTGTTGCTTTCTTTGTTTTTTTAGCCCCACTGTCTTGCGCTGCTGAGATACGTGCCTCGCCAGCTGCCTTTTCTTTGGCTGAACCAATGAAAGATCCTGGTAATTAAATGCCAACAGCCTCTTACACATATGGGAAGGATGCAAACTCCTACAGTGATTGGGATTGGTAATAGGCAGGCCAGCGACTTGTTTATCATCAGCAGTACGAAGAAAGAAGATTTAAAATTAAACTCTTGTGACTGAAGAATAAAAACGCATTGTTTGTAAAATCGCATAAATTAGTGTTCCTTGATTTGTTACTTAAATTGTAAATATATTATTATCCACTCCCCTCAGGGCTTTTCAGGGATAATTTACAACACTGCATGGTTGGGGACTTTGCCAGACTGCTTTAAAAGGTGCACTTTACAAGTAATGAAGGAATGAGTAATCATGCCCCCATAGATGAGTGTGAAAGTGAGATAGACCACTATAACGGGCACTACGTGCCCTACTCTTTATGAAGAGTGTGTGGGCTCTTTAACGTCCCACAGATTTACTACATGTGCAAGGGCTTGTGAGACGGGGCCTACGGTCAGTATCGTCCTTATCCGAGAAGACTAGAAAGTCTAACCGTTTGCAGATGGGTCTGAACCTACGGCCTCCCGCTCAGCAGACCGGCGCTTATCCCATTGAGCTAACCGGGCTTATCTTTGCTTTGAATTGCCGTCTCAACATGCTACTGATAGGTAGCTCTTGTTTACGTTTGTATGGTTATGGCGTATTCTCGGGTTTTATAATTCCGGATGAACAAAACTCGGCTTTGTCCGGGCCACCGGAAAGCTTACAGACAGACTGAAGATAGACTGTGATGACCTATTCCGAACAAACCAAAACCCTTTCCCATAAAGCGCAGATCATTTCTACATTAAACCGAAAAACAAAATCAGTAATATAATGACGTATATATACGAGTCAGTACTCACTGGGGTACTGAGCCACACGCACCCTTTGAATACTATGATTTTGCCGGTCCGAATCAATGAAATGAGAGAATGGTCTCTTTTGGTCAAAAACGCAAATGCGTAAACGAGTCAACTTGGTAAACCACAAACCGCAGTGATTTTCATGAAAGACAAAATTCTCTTTTTGTTGTTAGGAGAATAAAAGAGAATCCACGTCTTCGAATGACGCGCGGCGTAATTGTTTTTCCTATCTACCCACGGTAGATAGGCCAGGTTGAAAACTTTATTTTGAGAGCAAATATTTATTAATTTCTTAATTATATACTCAGTCGTAATAGACAAACCAACGCTCGATCTCCACACCCGGAGGGGGGGGAGGGGTACTTTCTAGTAGTGGGCTAATGGGTATGTGCCGCTGGATGGAGTCGCATTTTCACGACTGGATTGACTATTATGAGGTTGCATCTTTTAAGACTTACTACTAGAGAATGGGGTCCCACATCTTCAGCATTTGGGGGTAAAAAAATTCAGGTATGTAGGGATATAAAAAAAGAACGATTTACACCACAGTATGTTTAACAAATGTGCCAGTTAATTTCAGGATGACCTAGTTAAAAGGCTTAACAGGGTAGATGCATAAACAAAAAAGTGACTAAGTTGGGATTGCGAAAACTACGTTTTTCCCCAAAGTGACTAAGATGGGGTCTATAATATGGCCACAGAATAGACTATAATGGGGTAGAGGTTCTGAAAGGCAAGCGGCACAGGCCCACCAAAAATTAGCCCAAGTAACCCCCCGGGGATCCACATTGCTAAACCTCTGCTACTCTGCTGAATGAACGATCGTTTTAATTATCAGCCAAACTATCAATTAAGCGAAGCAATTGGCCATTGATTTCGTAGCTTTAGGTAATAAGTAAGAGAGAAAGAGAGACGCTTTCATAGAGGATTGTCATATGCACAGGAAATGAATTTTTCCATTGTTGGTCACCCTTTATATTACGAAATCAACTTTCACTTTCTTCAAGGCAACTTGCATATTTCAATAACTCGCGGTTCTAAAGGTTAAAGGAAAAATTAAGATTTTTTTTTCGCACAGACCGGCCCGTCTGTCATTATTTTTTAATTCTGATCTCAAATAGGGAAATTCGAACACCGAAAAAAGATTTGGAAGATTGCCCGCTACATTTTATGAATTGGACCGGAAACTGAAAACGTTTAAGTCATCAAAAGACTTCGCGGAAAAAAACGCTATGGTTAATTATAGTAAAATATTATATTAACAAAAAGCTTTTTAGTAATTATTGATGAATTTTGATCTATCGAAAGTATGAAGAACTTAGTTTCGAATGCAGTGATCTCCGCTATCTTAGCTGATATTCGAAGCCACTTAGAACTCCGTTCATTTCCGTCATTGAAAGCATTTCTTAGAAATGCCGGATTTGCATGTTACTGAAAATTCTGAACTCAGCACGTACGTCGAAGGCAGCGTTGTCTGAGATGAGACGTATCTAGCAATTTGCTGGGCCGACCAAAGTTCTTCGAATCCACGAAGGTAGCCTTAAATTGTTATTGCTTTATGAGTCAGTCTTTGTAAGATTCTCTTATTGATTTTTGACTTCTTTCAATGAGTATAGCAAAGGTATGAAACTGGAGAAGTTCTCCTTGATAAAAATATTTTGACACAATTTATTTTAAATTGAACGCCGAACTGAAAAGCCAGTGCAACATCGCGAATTTTGTAAAAACTTGAAATGTTTGCTCCGGACAAAATTAAAAGGGTTCGTTCCAAGGAATGCAATTTTCTAGTTATTTTCGATTATTTACTAATGATCCTTTATCTTTAAAATTATATAGGCTTGAATCATCAGAACTTTTAGAATATTACAAGCTCTTCTGTACACTCATTATCTGAGTTCTAAGCCACTGAATATGCCAAAAACATTATTGGCGGCAATCTAGTCTCAGTTACGGCGTATTAAGGTATAATACTCTCCTTCAGGGCGTAAGGAGCTAGGCTAGCTCCTTACGTCCTGCTCGCCTTACTTGGCTAAATCAGCCATCTTACCATCGCGAGTGCCAGAATCAATCAAGCCAAAAACCGACTATGTGCCACTTTAACCTATAGACCATAACAACGTCGATTTTTAACATTTAACTGCTGTTGTTCAGGTGATCTTCTCCTTCAGTGTTTTTAGGTTAAGTATACTTGAATAATAGTTTTATTATTCATTCAAAATAATTCCTAGTTTAAAAACAAGCTCATTCACATGCTTACGTCCATCGATGTTTAGTTAATATTCGGTAGTGCATGTTTATCGGCAAGTTTAGGATTTATAGGGTGGTTCAGTTCTGCAAATATTTTGCACTGATATAGAAGATGTCGTCCGTCGAGTTGTCTGTTTACTGTTCTTGCTGTGATTTAACCAATATGGTTCGCCTATTTCTTCCTCCTGAAATGTTCCGCCATTTTGTATCACTACCAAAACAACTCAAACTCGTACCTAGGTTTTCTCGGTTAACGGTTCAATAATCTGGCAGCTGCACAATAGACCTTTTTAGCTTGTATGTTTTGTTTTCCCAATTCAGACCACGTGATGTTCTCCAGGGAATTTGCCTTTTGTCTTTTCATTAAGTATGCATACAATAAGACGACATTTGAAAGAAACAGTTCTCCGGGGTACCATCACTTGGTCTGTAATGGGAAAACAAAACATACAAGCTAAAAAGGTCTATTGACGTCTTCAGTTCACACATCGCAAAATTCTTCCAAATCTGGTGAACAGTAGCTGGTTATGATGAATAGACGTTTTTAGCTTGTAAGTTTTGTTTTCCCATTTCATACCACGTGATGGTATTCCAGAGAACTGTTTTTTTTCAAATTTCGTCTTATGTCCGTGCATCCACGTGCCTATGTATGCATAATTAATGAAAAGACAAAAGGCAAACTCCCTGGAGAACATCACGTGGTCTGAATTGGGAAAACAAAACATACAAGCTAAAAAAGTGTATCATACGTGAGATTTTAGCCAATTAGAAACGGAGAAATATTTTAAATGAATAATAAAAGCATTTATTATAGAGTACTAAAGTGATGACGCCATAAAAATGAAATTTCTGAAATTATGGGATTTGTCAGGATATTCTGAAATATTCTGATATTCTGAAAGAACAATGTCCAAAAATGAGTATTTCGGGGCAAATTGTCTCTGAGATGTTAGCTGGTTAAACTTAGAAAACTCCATACAAACCCTTCTAATTTTTTTGGGGTCGACCTACAAAAAATTTAGAAGGGTTTGTATGGAGTTTTCTAAGCATAACTGGACTACGATCTCAGAGACAATTTGCCCCGAAATGCTCATTTTTGGCAAGTAGGCATCTTGGACATTGTTCTTTCAGAATATGCTGACAAATCCCATAATTTCAGAAATTTGATTTTTATGACGCCACACTTTAGTACTCTATTCATTCAAAATATTTCTCGTTTCTAATTGTCTTTAAAACCTAGGGTAAATCTTTATGACCAGGTAGCGCTGTAGTCTACGCAGCAGCCGGCCCACGCATCATCTAAAGCTTTTACGTGACTCAGCATTTACATGACGGCCGAGAAAGCTGACATGTAAAATTATGTGACTTATTTCGGTGAATTTTGCTAACTAAACAGGTCATATTTTAGAAAAAAGTGTTACTTTAATGTTCATGAGTTCCTCGAGGAATAGCTTGAGAAAACAGCCTATGTTTCGCGACGCCACCACTGGTTTCCCCGCGAAACGACGTCTGAGAAACGAGCGGAGAAATTCCATACTGATGACGCGTCACCACCCGGATGGGGGTAGGGCTTCTGATTGGTCGAGCCGCGTGGAAAATTTGCTTTAGTCAATCAGGAGCACTACCCAGATCTGGGTAGTCACACGTCATCAGTATGGAATTTCTTCGCTTGTTTCTCAGACGTCATTTCGGGAAACCAGTTTTGTGGCGTCGCGTCGGCTGTTTTCTCGGTAACAGATGTTTCTGTTGGTTTTCGTCCGCAATGTTGGTGCCCATCAGGATGGGCCCTAGCAACTTCATACAAATCTAGCTAAATCTCTATAAATTATGGTAAAACATATCTTTGGATATCTCGTATAAGAAACATTCCACTGACCTGAATCTTGGTGAGAGTCATTGCATATTCGCCATTTCACCTTCTTTCATTTCCTAGGTTCTGGACTTAATCTATTAAACGGTTCTGATTTTTATTGTGATCTATTTGAATGGCGTGACACTGAAAACCAGCCAATACAAGCTAATACAGGCGGATTAGAGCGGCTACAAACACTGATCATATTGCTGATTCAGTTTCACTGCCCACGCCATCAAAACTGAATAAAATCAAAACCGTTCAAAAGATTAAGTCCCGAATCTAAGGAATGAAAGCAGGCCAGTGCAACTTTTCATATGCGAGATATCGAAGAAATTATTTACCCAAATTTATAGAGCTTTGTATTTAGACACTTCGTGATGTCCATTCCTATGGACACCAACATGGCGGTCATAAACCAAAAGAAACATCTGTCACTGAGTTTTGCTTTGAAAGCGTTAAGGTCATCTCTCGGTACTTTTTCTAATACAATGACTGTTCAGATAGAAAATCCCTCAAAACAAGTCGGTTTTTTGACCTACATCATAGCTTTCTCGACCGCCATGTTATCAATGTAAATGCCGCGTCACGCAAACGCCTAGCAATTCAAGCGTATTCTATAACAAAACGAAGAACCCTTTGGAAGTGAAAATTTGTATTACTATTTATATTTTTTTAGCTGCCCCAATACTTCATGAAAGTAAAATTTGGAAGAATCGGTGATTTCTTTCGTTTGATATGAAAGCCAACAATTTGCAAGTTGCGAGTCCCGCGTACTTATTTGCTACCCGAGGGGACAAGATGGGGCCATCTTCCCCGCTCGGGATTTCTCGCATTGGTCCCGCAAGAAAAAGTTCTCTTTTAGGCCATATGGTAAATTCTTTATTGACACAACTTTTTCGGCCAAGATGGCTATCAAGGATATTTGCCTCGTTCTTATTGCGATTTTAGTTATTGATATCCACTTCGTCTCTGTTCAAACGCAAAAAAGGTATTGGCCAATACCCAGTCATCTTGACCCAACGCTTGGTCAGTAGCGCATAATTGTATTTCCTCAGTATAAAATCGTTTCCAGGCAGCGGCGCGGCAGCCTAGCTGTTTTTGACATAAGTTCACTGAAGAAAATGGAGACAGAGTTCACGGCTATCCGAAGACCGTGACAAAATGGCCAAATTTTTTTTAGCTGAACAGAGCAAAGGCAGGAATACGCATGGATGAATGACAATCATATACTTATTGAGGAGTGTCTGCAAGGAAAAGACATCTGTAAAACATCTGTATATTCGTGAAACTGTTCTGAGAAACAGGCAGTCCTTCCTTCAGTCAAACTACAACAAGATAACATTGTTGTCAGTTGTGTCCCTAGATGAGAAGACTCCCATAGTATGCCAATATTTCGAGAGATCAGCCTGCTTGTGTTTTTTTTGTAGGAAGCGGCCTGTGAAATATGAACTTCCCCAAGAAAAACGCTGATCATGAGATCAAGGCTTTGTGCAAAGAATCACCAAACCTGTTAGTGGCTCTAGAGGGACAGGACGAGTATAAAAAATCCATGGGAAGGTTGTTCTGTGAAAACGACTCCAACAAACCAAGAGCTTTCTTCACGCCCAAGACTACGGATGACGTATGTCGTGTGCTGCAATACGCCTCAGCCAATCAGCTTCAAGTATCAGTGCTTGGTGGGGGGCATGACCCTAAAGGTATTCTAGAAAGTCAGATTTTGAAACTTGATTTCTAGGAACCTTAGTCTAGTGTTATCTTACAACCTACAACTAGGGTATCTAAAAGATAGTAATGCTGCGGCACATTCTGTTGATACTGGCATTAGTTAGGCAGTGGGACTTAAAAGAATCGAAAATGACATTGAATGTCCTATTTACATGTTGGAAAGTACTAGAATAATTACTATCAGTCTATATAAAGAACTCGTGGGAACGTTGTTTAAAAAATGATCAAGTGGTTATCAACTATGGTTTTCCCACAGTAAATTGTAGGAAATGATAGAAATTCAGATTGTTTATCCATATATTTAATATACGGTGTACTATCTTTTCTCTGGAAACATGATACTTTTCTTGCTGTTTATTGCACTTTATTAAGTAACAGTTATTTAGCTATATATTTGTAGAAAACAAAAACACAAAAAACAGAAAAAAAAAAAAAAAGAAAGAAGGAAAAAAAGAGTTCGGTGGGACTCGAACCCAGCACCATCGGCTCGACGCGACTGCACCTCACTACTACACCACAGAGACTGATGGCGTTACTTTGGGAAAAGTCTTTAATTTAATTCCCTTTCCGTGAAACTTCCGCCGGCAAGATGATCGCCAGCCGCATTAATCGAGCTATTAACAGCAAAAAAACAATGTAAACGCATATTCCATGGCAATGAATGAATGAAAGAACATAATTATGCTTTTCAAAACGCCGATACACGTCCTCGTCTGCAACGTAGGACACAAAACATATGTCTTGTTATCTCGATTTCCGCTGTTATTTTGAAGCGAATGGTCAAAATCACATCCATTTTCGGCTCATACAGGTTCTTAAGAATAGCATGGCATGACATTTTCTCACTTTCACATCACCTTCTAGCAAGCTGGAATTTGTATATTCCCCGTGTTGCGGAGTCGAAGAGCAAATACTCATCTTCTCGTCAGGTTTAACACCTGGACGAGTCAAAGGCTCTTGAATTGAAATCCAATCCCCAAGTTAACCATCGTACTCATCTGAAAGACTTCTGCGTGTCTTGAATTTGGTAAGACCTCTAACCGTGCTGAAGAAAATTTGCTATAAAGAAAACTCTGAGTCTGGGCAGCGAACGATGCGAACTTCCCCGTGTTTTTATTTGACTTGTTCGTGGCGCAATGCACTCTGGTTAAATGCAATGCATTGTGGTAAAAAGTGTGGTTAAATACAATGCATTGTGGTAAAAAAATATGAATTCGAGAATTCGTCGCCCCTTATATATTTCCCTTAAATCCTTATTATGTTGCTGCTCGCTCCCTACGGTCGCTCCGCAGCAATAACATTGATTCAAACAATTTTAGAAGGCAATAATTTTAATCCATTTTGATTGTCAATATAATGAGTATTACTGCACCGATGCAGTAGTTCAGGTCGACGCAGGGTTACCCTGGATCAAGATTTTAACTCAGACAGAGCGTTCATGGAGATGGCCACCATACTGTAAAACAGAAAAGTAAAAGCCACAAATACAATGTCTTTCTTTCATATAACACCATGTAGATCTTTGATCACTTAGTATGAATATTCACTGCTGTCTTTATTGACTTTTTTTTTCGTAATCCGGACATCTCTCAAGTGAGACCATTTTCGTCTCGGTCCTATTGATTGAATACTCGTTTCCAATTAAAAACCTGATTGGGTTTTTAATCCTGAATGGGTTTATAATCAATTGGTATTTAAGCTTTCTTGAGAATCGTCAACAGTGGATAATAAACTAGGGTATCTAAAAGATAGTAGTGCTGCGGCACATTCTGTTGATACTGGCATTAGTTAGGCAGTGGGACTTAAAAGAATCGAAAATGACATTGAATGTCCTATTTACATGTTGGAAAGTACTAGAATAATTACTATCAGTCTATTTTAAGAACTCGTGGGAACGTTGTTTAAAAAATGATCAAGTGGTTATCAACTATGGTTTTCCCACAGTAAATTGTAGGAAATGATAGAAATTCAGATTGTTTATCCATATATTTAATATAGGGTGTACTATCTTTTCTCTGGAAACATGATACTTTTCTTGCCGTTTATTGCACTTTATTAAGTAACAGTTATTTAGCTATATATTTATAGAAAACAACAACACAAAAAACAGAAAAAAAAAAAGAAAGAAGGAAAAAGAAGAATTCGGTAGGACTCGAACCCGGCAAAATAAGCTCGACGCGACTACAGCTCACCGCTACACCACAGATACTGATTACGTAATTTTGGGAAAAGTCTTTCATTTAATTCCTTTTGCGTGAAACTTCCGCCGGCAAGATGATCGCCAGCCGCATTAATCGAGCTATTAACAGCAAAAAAACAATGTAAACGCATACTCCATGGCAATGAATGAATGAAAGAACATAATTATGCTTTTCAAAACGCCGATATACGTCCTCGTCTGCAACGTAGGACACAAAACATATGTCTTGTTATCTCGATTTCCGCTGTTATTTTGAAGCGAATGGTCAAAATCACATCCATTTTCGGCTCATACAGGTTCTTAAGAATAGCATGGCATGACATTTTCTCACTTTCACATCACCTTCTAGCAAGCTGGAATTTGTATATCCCCCGTGTTGCGGAGTCGAAGAGCAAATACTCATCTTCTCGTCAGGTTTAACACCTGGACGAGTCAAAGGCTCTTGAATTGAAGTCCAATCCCCAAGTTAACCATCGTACTCATCTGAAAGACTCCTGCGTGTCTTAAATTTGGTAAGACCTATACCCGTGCTGTAGAAAATTTGCTACAAAGAAAACTCTGAGTCTGGGCAGCGAACGATGCGAACTTCCCCGTGTTTTTATTGGACTTGTTCGTGGCGCAATGCACTCTGGTTAAATGCAATGCATTGTGGTAAAAAGTGTGGTTAAATGCAATGCATTGTGGTAAAAAGTGATGAATTCGAGAATTCGTCGCCCACTTTATATTTCCCTTAAATCCTGATTATGTTGCTGCTCGCTCCCTACGGTCGCCCCGCAGCAACAATAGTTTTCAAGGACAATGGGAATGTGTGAACAGGGGCACTACACAAGGCAGTGTGAGTGGTCCGTACTTATTTAGCATTTTTATTAATGATCTGGAAATCAGCATAGATAACCCACCCAGCTCTGATTAAATATGCGGATGACTCTACTCTCATCAGTGTTCCCGTTTGGAGTAATGGCCACTGTCGTACGGATTTGGTAGATCAGTTTTTAATTTGGTCTAATGAAAACAGTATGATTTGTAATCCGTCGAAATGTAAAGAAATTATTTTTCGCAAGAAAGAATATATTAACAACATTCCGCAATGCACGGAGCTGCCCATTTTAGGCGTTACGTTTCAGGAGAATTGTAAATATAGCGAACACGTACGTGCTAAGTTGACTGAGGCAAATAAGTGCCTGCTTGTAAGGAAGGAAGGTTTCAGTCAAGGTGAAGTGAACCACCTATTTGGCGCCTTAGTTTTAAAGAATTTCACTTATAGTCTGCCTGTTTATGGCGCTGTAGACTCAGATCTTACGGTCATACAAAACTTTCTGGATAGATGCTTTAAAAGAAAATACACATCTAAGAGAATGGACATTCGAGAACTCTTAGAAAAGGCAGATAAGAAGCTTTTCAAGGTGCGTTCAGTGGATCCCGATTGCACGCTCAGTAACGTCATTCCGAAGAAGCCGAAAGAAACAAAGTATCTACTCAGAAACAAAAGTGCTCATCGCCCGGATATAAAGACCGATAGATTTAAGAATGTTTTTGTAAATAGGATTATTTTTAGACATAATCTTTGATCTTTCTATTATTTATATACTGTATGTCTTATGTATTTTTAACATTTTATTTGTATACATTGTGTCTTATGTATGTTTAGATTCCCAACTGCTGATGTAACTTAAGATATGTCTTTTTATCTTAGGAGAATAAAGATTGATTGATTGATTGATTGAGAGGGGGGGGGGGGGGGGGGGAAGGGCGCCTGACAATAGATGGTACTTATTTCTCTCACCAGCTCACGACCCAGACTCCCAACAGTTTTTGCGCGCAGACTGAAACAAGAGAAAATAAATTTCCAATCAAAATTGAAGTGACAATTTGTTTACCCATCTGAAGGCTTGGCTATCATTCACGATGCCCTCGTTCTCGACATGTCTGCAATGAATCACATCGACATTGATCCTCAGACAGCAACAGCCTGGGTCGAGGCAGGAGTGAACGTGAAGGATCTTGATGACGTCACATGCCCACAAGGCCTGGCTGCAGTGAATGGCTCCTGCACGACTGTCGGTGTAGTAGGTTTCACTTTAGGTGGAGGCTTTGGGTTTCTCAGCAGGACGAAGGGGCTGGCAGTCGACAACTGTCTTCAAATGGAAATTGTCACTGCTACTGGTCAGCGGATAGTTGCATCTTCGCAAGAGCACAGACATCTCTTCTGGGTATTGAGAGGAGCTGGGCAAGTGGGATATGGCGTGGTTACGAAGCTACAAGTCCAATTACATACCTTGCAAGAACAATACGTCGGAGGTAAGGGACCTTTTTACTTAGAAGCATTTTTGGGATCGATTAAAAAAATCATTTGAAACTTGTAACTTGACGTTGGACTCTTGCCTTATTGTTATGAATATTGAACTCTGTTGGACGATTCAAGCCTGATTTCTATTATGTTCGCTACAATCGGTTAGATCCCTGGATTATATAACCGAAATTTTAGGGGGAATCTGGAAAAGGCCAGGCTTTAAAAATACCTTTGAAAATAAAGCCCGTCTCCGGAACCGTATCGCTGCGATGGCTTAACCTATTTTCAGGCATCCTAGCGATCATATAAAACCAGGATTTATTGACATGTTTGGTGCGAAAGCTTCCGAACACAAGGTCGATCACGTTTACGCTCATACCGTAACAGTTTAATTGAATTGATTGCTATATGAAGGAAATGTGATATAGGTGCAATAGTTTATATGTTGACTGTTAAAGTGTTATTTAGGTAAAGTGCATACGAAGAGGAGGCCCACTCGGCGGGAGCTTAGTTCAGGTTCCTGTAACATAGCATCAAAGGGAGTAATTACAAGAGACCGGGACGAACTCAGACCGGTATGAGTTCGTATCGGTCTCCATACATTTCTTTTCATGCGTTTACATGGGACTGGCCTAAAAATGAACTCAGACCGGCCTGACATCGTTTCGTCGCTGACCCGACAAGAGTTACTTTCGTACCTTTCTGAGACTGCACCGTTCTCATGTGAAACGGAAACGAATCTCAGGCCGGGTCCATAAATAGCATGTTTCTTCGTATGGCGCCATCATTTTTGCTTTTTTCTTAGCAAAATAAGAACGCTGCGATGAATAGCTGTAAACAAGACTTCAATTGAATATATGATTCGGTTAATGTGACGGATTGCATCGTTTTGAGATGCTGTGCATTTAATATGCCACCAAATGAGCGTTAGATTCAGTTTACAGTTTTCTGAGAGCAGTAAAATATGCGGTTCTCTATTGACTGTCTTAATTGGCGTAAATTGTGTACCAGTTAGGACAGTTGGCGAATAATATGTTAAATAACCGACTTAAGAAAGTTATATATCTCCAAGGGGGGAATTTGTACCGGTCTCATGTAATCAACGAAGTGTTTCATACCGGTCCCATGTAAAGATTATCCTTTGTTGTGCTTTCCTCTGAAAGTGAGAGATGCTGGCAGTATGTTTCCGGCATCCATTTAATGTACACATGTGTAAAAAGAGACAATTAGTGGAGCCATATATAATGGATGACATTTTTTGTCCTGCGTTGAATTCTAACAGGTCGCTTTTGGTACGTCCCGATGAGCTCAACAAAGCTTAAGGAACTTCTGCACGTTATGAACGAGTTTTGTAGATCAGCTGAAGATGAAATAACTTTCAACATTTACCTTATAACACAAATCCCTGGGGTTGCAGTGGATTACTTCTATGACGGACATCCAAGTGAAGCCGAGGGAAAACTCCTTCCGTTCCTTCGTAGTATAACAGAGAGGTTTGGTCCCCCGGGAGAGAGTTCTACCGCTGTTAATGGTCCTTGGGAAGAACAGACCACCTCTTATGTCGAGTACCAGCAAAGATTTGGGGAGGAACCAGTGAAAACCTACAAGATGTGGAAATCTGCTTTTCTGGGAGAGTTGACTCCAGAGGTATGGATTGCTTCTATTTGGGCGGATTTAAGGACAACAACTGAGGTGTAAGGCTGGTTGTTCCGGTCACACAAATCACTTCAGGGTTTTTTGGTTGAGAAAATCCTTGTTAGAAAATCTCTATCAGAAACCCAGAAATACCCCAAGTGCTGCAAAGATTTTGAGTTAAATTCCCTGCAGCGACTTCTGCAGTAAAGCTTTTTAACTAAATAAGGGTCAATTCATGGACATGGGCTAAGGGGCTGACCCAAGGGGGGGAAGGTAACTCTATTGTTTTCCACCTAAGTTTCTTGACCCACTCCGCCTGCCAGTATGACGTCACATAGTAACGGGTAAGAGCCTCGGGTCGCTTGTGCAAATTAGCAAGGGATACGACATTTTTTTGTACGAGAGAGGTCGAGGAAAAGCTAAGAAGCTAGCAAATATCGCTATATATCGCTAATTTGATCGAATGAGCGTGAGCTTTGGTGTTGCTATAATCTGCTTGTGTAAACCGTTTTGATATTTTGTGTCCATGATTATATAATTTTTTTAATTTGTTTTGCGGGCCGTGTTGCGGGATCGCCATCTATTTCACGGGACCGGCAAGGTCATCAAAACTAAAATCTTTTTTTCCTCTAAAATAGGCAAGGTCTAGTCTCCAGAATAAGAGGTTCCATTCACAGATCACACATGTTTATATTTCATCTATTCTTTTGCTAAATAAATGGGCCTAACTTCATATCATTCCTTTCGAGTGAGGGCCTCTGTTGATCTCCTAATTCTCCACCGAATTCAGTAAAGCTAGTTCGATCGATTGTCTACATCTGGTCGGTCCGTTGAACCCGAAATAATGCGAAATAGCTTTGAAATACGCGCTTAAGCTAATGTTCCTCAAATGTATATTTGAATTCATGATAAATACAGCTCTACCAACTTCAAACAGCGTCTATGGCAGAGAAAAATTATTGTGATATGACAAAATTGATTTTTCAAATCATGTGTGTCACTGTGGTGCAGTGGTCAAGGAGTTTCCAGGGGCACCCAATGAGAATATAGTTCAAAACCTCTTAAACATAGCATTGTTAAACGTATTTTAGTATTTAAACGGTAGATATAGACATATTTTCATCCCCTAAAAATTTTTCATCTGTTCGGATTTCCTAGCTGAAAGTCTAGTGATCCGAAAATTAGAGGGATCAAAACTTATCTTTTCGAAACTTTCAGCCAGAAAAAAGGCTCCCGAAAATTCTAGGTGACCTTTTAAGGGTAAAAATCGGTTAAAAATTGGCAATTATACCATTTTTTAGATGTTCGAAAATCCTAGGAGAGGCAGGCAAGCAAAAAAAAATTTACAACAATGTTCCGAAAATTCTAGATCTCAAATCGTCTTCCGAACAGATATTTTCCGAAAATTGTCGTTGAGTGCCCCTAAGTCTCTTGCACGTGCAGATAAACCGGGTTCGACTCCCTGCGACGCTGTTTTCTGTTTCTTTGTACCGTTTTTTTTTTCCTGTTTGGTCTCTTTTTTAAAACACTATTTTTCCTTTTGGCTTTTTTTTCTTTATTCTCACTGCTGACCCTACAGGTCATGCACTTGGATCAATATATATTTTAAGCTTAAGTCCTGAGTTTTATTTTGGCAAAGGGATTTCAAAAGCTCTTGATCTGCATACTGGCCAAGCTTACGACCAGACAAAAACCATAAGCTGTCAAGACATGTCCCTCCTCTGAAACAGCTCAATGTTAGTTGACTTCATGACAAATAACACACAGTACACCACAAACTGTACTAATTTACACACAACATCCACCAGTGACCCACTGGCGAAAGTTAAACTTGCTTTTTGTACATCGTCTTAATCATCAATATTATTACCCTAAAATCTCCACTGGGTTTGCCCCCAAAAATAATTAAACGAAACCTTTTATTAGCTTTCGGGATTTAATTACAGAATAACAGGCGTATGCCCAATACAGTATTAAAATGCGCCGGTAAAGCAACAAGATTCAATGCTCACAGTCTCTCTCAAATACCTGTCATTTAGCTTCCTCTTTCAACGCTACAGCTAAGCGAACTTTGAGAGGAACGATATGGGGTTCCACTAGCTCTGAAGAGCTGAAAATAAGCACAATGTAAAGTGTAATACACCCTTTTATGAACCTCCTATTGCTGTGTCTAAACTCCTTAATCTTGCTGTACACTGGCCCTCAAAAGTGTTACCGGTCGGTATGATTTTGCTCGTAAAATTTGCTCGACGATAGAAAGGAATCTTTAAAATTCATTGCACCACTGGACATTTCATTCCAAAAAAGTACTTAAGTCTAGTGCTACTTTTCTATGACAATAGGAACCTTAAAATCTCCAAATCCAAGAAATCGGATCAGTATTTCCGTGATTAAATCGAAATTTTTATCCGTATCTTCGATGAACAGTTTGCTCGCCATTTTGAAAGTCACTGACGCGAGACGTGACGTCATACTGGCAGGCGGACTGTACCACAGATTCCCTTGGAGACACCTTCCCCCCGCTGGGGCTGACCGTTTGACTTTTGAGGGGGTATGGGTAATTTTAGAAACAAAAATATCCTGCAGACTCATTTTGAAAGAAACAAATTCTTGCAAGGAAATACCTGGCGAAAAAAATTCTTACGCTGAAAAAGTACCTTTCATGGCCTATAATGCTGGGGAAAAAGTCTTACACCGTTGTTTATCAGGAAAAAATATTCTATCACCAGAGGTTTTAGGGAAAAATTCTTTCCCGGACCAAATCACCTATACCCTTCCCCCCCCCCCCCCCCCCCCAATCCAATGACGTAATTGTCCAGTTTGACTTATCATTCCATTATATTGTGTGAAGCTTTTGAAATTTTTATCTTTTTTATTATTTTACATTTGGGTGACTTCATAAATGATGATACGTTGTCTTCTTTCTCTTACCATGCAGGTCATTCATATCATCATCAGCCAATTGGAAGAAGCTCCAGTTTCTTCTAACCCACACACTATCGGCCTCGAGCTCTTGGGCGGAGAAATCAACCGTAAGTCACCTGATTCTTGCTCCTACGTGCACAGAGATGCACTATATTTGTTCAGTGTGCAGGCCGTGTGGACGCCTGGAGACGAGGCTAAAGGTAATGCGCATGCGTGCAGGCAGTGGGCAGAAGAGACGGCCCGGTCATTACTGCCTCACTCACTTGGATCATATCAGAATTATGCTGACTGTGGAGAAAACACTAGGGCGCAACGCCTGGAAAATTATTTTGGCAAGGCAAATATCCAGAGGTTAAAGGAACTTAAAGAGGAGTATGATCCGCTTGGCATATTCACCAGAGAACATTTCAGACTTTGACATTGAGTGAGTTTATTACCTTATTTTAAAATCAGTAAAGAAACGTTAGCACTATCTATGACTGGAAGATATCTAGTTGACCCCAATTCCCCAACTTGTTTCATACCGCCTATCGAAATTGTTTGTTTGTTTTCAGCACCGCCACTTATACTCCCCAAATAATATCCTTATTTGAAGGTTTCATTCCTTTCAAGGATTTTTGTTGTTGTTGGATTGAGTGTTTGGTCCTTCTTAAAAATAATAATGATAATTATAACCAAGAAAAGTCATAAATGTCTTCTTCGGACACAGGGAGCAGAGGAGTTGATTCCTGTTTAATTAGCGTCGCGGCGGCGTTTACTCCAAGCCTTACAAGTCTTCACCACGCAAAGCTCCATTATGTACACATAAACGCAACGACAAGTGATTTAAGTTGTGTTTTTCTCGTTTATTTTTAAACGTCAGTTTTAACTGGACACGCATATAATGACACAGTTAAGCCCTGCTATACACTGTTGTTTGTAATTACTGAAAAACGTTTTTTCTCCAAAGGAAAATCAATGAACTATGACATAAAATACCGTAAACTTCTGTTAATAAGCCTCTCCCCCCAGTTATAGGTCCATCTACCTGTAAACCAAAAAAAATTACATCCGGGTAATGGGCCCCTACCGCTGATATAAGCCTCCTCTGGCTTGGATTGAAAATGAATTTAAAAAAAGGGAGTAAATTCAAAAAATATTTTGATTTGCACTGCCATGTAGCTTGTTTTTAAACGCTCATTTTAGTCCGGTTATAAGCCTCTCCTCCCGTTTATAAGCCCTGTTAAAAACCCCTGACAAAATTGTATAAGCCCAGGGCTTGTAAGCAGAAGTCTACAGTACCTTAATTAGAATTAACCTTTCAGATATTCACACTTAAGTACTGATAAAACCGTATTTTTTATGTTAGGGTAATGCTATATACAATAACCAAATATTCGTGAATAAAAAGTAATAATAAATAATAGAACAAAGAAAAAATTAAAATAAAATCTTTCAACAAAATTGCAAAACGGTAGCTCGCTTTGCTTTTTTGAATTGTTTTTTAAAAAGTTAAGGCTAAAATCGCTATTAAGCGTAAACTCCAAATCTAATCTAATAATTTCTCAAAGCTATAACTTTGAGTCACAAAAACTCAGCACTTCTTTTCCCAATCTGTGATTTCACTAAATTTCGATGAAGGAAAGAAACCACTTTCACTCTTCTTGGGAGTTGTGATTTACCAACCTCTTCTTTCTTACTAAAGCAATTGCTTCGACTTCCTTTGTTTACTAAAGTTTCACACCCAAACTCGAAGCAGTGTTTACTGGTCTCAACAACTTCCTTTTCCGCTTGTTATCCGGGTTGAACTTGGAAATTGTCTTCTTTACGAAAACCTTTTTACCTGAGCCAAAGCTGAAGCCAGGTGTCCTGGGTACACTGTGTACAAGCACAGATCGACCAGGAGTATTCCCGGATCGCACGAAACCACGATGCCTTGATTGAACCGCGTCCTCATCAGAAGACGATAACAAGCTGCTAGAATGCGGTTTATGGAGGGTTTTAGGAAGTTCTCGGCACAGGTTGATTCTCGGTGCCATTTGGTTTGAGCTTTGATGCCACTTTTTTCCTGATCTTGCCTGGTTCACTTGATTCTTTGGAGGGTATATTTTCGACTTCGCTTAAAGCTTTGCGTTCCTCTGTCGGTTGCGAACTTTGATGCGGTAACGGTTCTAAAAGCCAAGAATATCAGCGTAAAACTCTTTTAACTAAGCAAGAAGAAATCAAATTAAAGTAAACCTCGGTTTGACATAATCAATGCACGTCTCTTTGCTTAATTCCTCGCGTAGCGAGTTAATAATTTTGTCGAAATTCGCATCGCGCGAGGAACGTGCGTGGACCGCAAAGCGAGGCAGAACGAGCGAAAATCGAGATAAAAGAGGAATTTTCAGCGCGTCTCTGAGGCGCTCCAAGTTTAAAGACTTTGTCGTGAGTCGCACGATTTCACAACCTATCTCTGTGGAAATGGTGTTTTCCCCGACGAGTTTCAGCTCCGTACTACGGCCCGAAGTGGCCGAAGTATAAATACCTCTTATTAGCCGAGTTTTCGGTCCGTACTGTAAATTACGGACCGACTTTTTTTCCATCGATTTATGGCCCGCGCGCTTCGCGCTTGGGCCATAAATCGATGGAAAAAAACGAGGATCCGTAATTTACAGTACGGACCGAAAAAACGAGGCTAATAAGATGTTTATTATATGGCTTCCTCCTGTTTGGGGGACCGGAAACAAGTGCAGGACGCACGATTTGACAGGCGTCAAAAAAGAAAGTTTTTATTTGCGCACGAAAACAATAGCACATAACAAAGGCTTTCCGAGAAAGTAAATACAAATTCGCCATGTTGAAAAAGTTTATTCGGTCAAAACTAAGAGCACTGTAAGTTTTAGCTCTTTAATGTAACGCTGGAGTATTTTGGAAACCGAACACTGTGTCTGTCTAGAAGTCCTTTCCATCTTTCCTCCGTTTGTCCTTCTAAAAAAAAAACACTGCAAAAGGCAAAGAAGCTTTTCAAGGTAAGACTTGCTGTTTTCGCCATGTGATTGGAATCCGAAATGAGCATTTTTTTAAACGTTTTGGTCCGTATAGCAAGTTACGGACAGTAAATTGACCAATCGTATGGCGAAAACAGACTCAGCCATATAATAATAATTTTTACGCGAACTGCATTGCATTGTTAAAACACTGCTACTTTATTTGCACTAGGATTTAATAAAACAGGAAAGTTTAATTAAAAGTTGCAAAAATAGCACCATAATGTTATTCAATGAAAAAGAAAGATGCCAATGTTAGCGACCGCTCATAAAGTACAGGGCAATTACAATTTTTTTTTTTTAAGTACTGGTTTTCAGTGGCCCACCCCCGAGTTATTTGACAAAATTGGGGCGGCCCACCCCTGGAGTGGTACAGAAAAAACTAGTGACCCACCCCCCAACCAAAACCAGTAACGCTGATGTGGATAGGTACATTAGTATGACCTTCACTGCCAGCTGTCAGCTATGTCATTGCAAGCAGCAATCCCAGGAGGCGATTCACAAGAGGAACCCTTAAAGCCTACTGACCGCCAAGCAATTAATCATAAGATTAAAAAACTTCAGGATTTGAAAGAGAAATCTGAGAAGCTGAAACGTAGTATCCAGAAAGAGAATGCCCAGCGGTTCACTAAAAAGTCTGGGAAAATCATCAGTGGGCAAGAGTGTGGGCAACGCTTCAATGAAAAATGCTTCGGGATGATTGCAGAATTGCAAAGTAACATTGACCAGCTCAGACTTTGATGAGGGCAGAGGCCCAAAAAGAAAAACACAAGGGAATGTATCCTTTTGCAAAAGAAACTTTCGTCTCGAAAAAGAGAAGAGTGAAAGAAAATAAAGCAAAAGCTAGGAAGCGACGCCGTGAAAGAGCAGAGAAAAATTGTAAGAGAGTGTTCTCCGCAATCAGTCACTCATCATCTTATGGTGAAGTTATAACCTCAGATCATTGTAGTGTTATAGGCCTTAACAACTTAACAAAGAGAGATGGTAGGTGGTTAAAACTATTAATAAGTAAAGGTAAATTTACAGTGGATGCTATTGAAACAATCAGAGCAAACGTGTCACCAGTTGTATTGAGTGCTATAGATGATAGTGATGATGATGATGATGATAATGAGAAGGAGGAGGAGGACAAGGAGGAGGAGAAGGATGGTAATGCTTCTGAGGGTGATGGTAATGGTGAAGATGACTAAAGATGATTAGAAGAAGATATTAAAAAAGATGTTATCATAAGTTAGGTTTATGAACACACAGTAAAGCTTTGTTCTAGATTTTATACTATAAAAAGTTTCCCGCGTGACTACTCTTCAGATTTAAAGACTGTACATAAATAGAAACAAAGTATTTAATATGTGAATTCCTGCTGTCATATAAAGTTGGATTAATGTGGAAAATTAGATTTATTGTTAAAAAAAGATTTTACTAACGTTTGTAGGGATATGTGAATAATTTAACATGACCCACCCCTAATGTAGTGCATTATTTTTCCTGTCCCTCCCTTTTTAAAGTGTTAAAAAATAGTGACCCACCCCCAATTTTTCATAGCCCACCCCCACCTGTACTTTATGACCGGTCCCTTGGCACACATGGCATCATAATTTGGCAGAAAGAAAAACCCAGCCGTTGAAATTTTAATAGCAATACAGATTTAAAGTATAGTAAATAAAACACAGTATGATTAAATTACGCTTCAAATTAAAGGGGCTGTGTCACGGCTAACAACAACAACAACAACAACAACAACAACACTTTATTCACATTTCCATTACAGGGTTTGTCAAACTTATTGAGTAATTAGTAACTTACCACGTAGAATATTCAATTACAATTTAAACTAAATATTATTACATAGAAGGAAATGCCTAGCGGCTAGATAACCGTAAGGTTTTCGAGCTAGCAACTAGTTCTTTGAAAGTAGTGTCGAATGTACAGGACATCACAATAACTAGACATACAAAACATCTTAAGACACACACCATAAAAAAAAGAAGAAAGCACATAGATGGCATACTCGCACATAGATGGCATACTCGCCCCCAATCGCTATGGAACTTAAAGTAGGCAAAGAAATTACATGTAAAGGACAAAATCATAGATCCGAGACAAACAAATATGTCTCCCGAGCATTATTTTTGAAGTTGCAAGCAGCAGGGATCAACTTTGAAAAACTGTCAGGCTGAACAGTTTTTAAAAACCCTAATTTCAATCCGTTTCAATCTTCTTCAGTTTTGCCCATCCGTGGTATTTGTTCATTTGTTGTCTCCGTTGTGTTGTTTTAACCTTCCTTTAATGTTTTAAGCGGTTATTTTTATGTTTCTCTTAATTTAACAGGCATTTTGTAATTTCCTAATTTGGCTGAATTTCGTGACACAGCTCCTTTAAACTGAGCTTCTAAACACGCACGCGGGAACCTTAGTGCCAGAGATGCTGTAGAAGATGAGGAATCTCCCAATTCATGCGAAGACGACACAAGCTCAGTGTCCAGTGATTATGATGACTTTTCAGTATGTCGAAGAGTCATTTGAAGTGATGTTTGTACCAGAGGAAGAAATCCAAAAAGTAAACTAGGTATGGGGGAATCAATAGGAGGAGACTTTTTACAAGGGGGAGGGAGGGGGGTAGCCTTAATATTAACATTATGTGAGGGGGGTTGAAATTAATTTTTGCTTAATGAGAGGGGGGGTATGACTTAGTTTTGGGGCATATTTCACCTATTTCCCAGCCCTCCTCCCCTCCAGGTTGTACAGTCCCTAAATTCGACAGCCGAAATAATGCTAAGTGGCCTTAAAAGTAAATCAGTGACGATCGCGATGTTTCGAGTTTTAATGTATATCTGTGTGCCTACAATTTGACCTTTGCACACTCCAAAAGGACTTGTATAATCAACACAGAAAATGAAACGGGGAAAAAGAAACCGAGACTAAAATTCATCACCGGGTAAGCGGTAATCAGTTTTTGAATAACTATGCCGTAATCATGGTTTTCTTTATCGACAGTGAAAGAAACGAAACTATTCCACTCCATTTCTGAAATGTTTTTCACTTTTTAACGAGAAAAAACCCTTTGAGAAAAACTTTTCTCCTTGAACGTGTGCGAAGCGGCGCTCAGCAAGCTACAAGAAAAGGGGGGAATTTTGGCGCGAAACTCACACACCTCTGTGGCTTCTGATTGGACGTATCATTTTTTTTCACGTGTGAAAACCATAGTTCACTCCTCTGAGTGGCTAGAACTTATTTGCGTATCAAAATTTACAACACAACTTTTTAGTGAGTATTTCTCAGTATGTATATAAAAAAAAAAGATATTTTCAAAAGCTAATTTGCAGCGAACTGAACGAAGCGTGCACTGTAGCCAGACTGTTGTAACAAAGCTAATTTGCAGCGAACTGAACGAAGCGTGCACTGTAGCCAGACTGTTGTAACAAAAATCGCCCCTTCCATTAAAAAAATGTCATAATGAACGATTTCCCTTGTGTGGCTTGGTTGCCAAGGACGGCAGGAAAGCGGAGTTATATATACTGTATTTCTTTTTATTAAGCATTCATGTCAAAATTGTTATGATTATATTGAAAAAAAAAGAAACTTGGCTAGGTGTTAAAATATTGAAAAATAAAAGAGTTTTTTCTTATGCGAAAGAACCGCAAATATATTCATTCTTTTGATAAATACTTCAGTTTAGTGAAAATCATCCTCGGAGACCCAGGGGCAGTCAGTCGGGCAGGGAGAAAAGGCGCGACGAAAGTTTTCAAGCACAGGCGAAAAAGCCCCTGGGTACCGACTCTCACCTGACCATTTCCAAACGGTCAAGCCAATGCTGGCCCCGATTGGGCACAAAAAAGCTTTGTATTATTGTGCCCGATCGGCCAGTCCGGGCCACAACCAGATCTGACGGATATATGATGACGTCACCCACATTTGCAAAATGGCGCCCACGCCGAGAAACACGAGGGAAGGTCACTTCCAGGCTCTTTGCTGCGCCTAGAAGTGTCTTTTCCCCATACTACTTTGAGAGCTGTGACTTTACACAATGAGAAATCAGGGGTGTGAAGAAAATATGCCGTCCGATGAACGTTTGTGCGTTCTTGGGAGGTAAAACGACCGAACACGAGAGTTTTTCAGCTCAAAGAAATGCCGGACAAGGCGCAAAACATCTAAAAAAAGAAGATGAGTTTCAATTTTTTGTTCCTTGAAAATATTTTTCGGAAATCATGGGCGGATCCAGGATTTTTTTTAGGAGGGGGTGCACTCGTCTCTTGCTCTACTTCAACACCAATAAACCACATAGTTTTTTTTTTGGCAGAATACCAGTTGTATTAGAAACCGCAGGTCATCTCAGGGGGGGGGGCGCACCCCCTGCACCCTCCCCCTAGGTCCGCCCCTGGAAACCTACATAAAATTGGAAGATGCAACAGTCAGTTGCGCCGTTCACGTGCTGGTTTTCATTGTAACGCCATGTTTATTTTATGTTATCTTGCAGTCGGGTGAAAAAGCAAAAGCACCTTGTTTTTGTGGCAAAAAGATGCCGCCGGTTTGTTCGTGGAGAACCGTAACCATGGTCTTGCCTGATCAAAAAGTGGCAATAACAAAACACTTCAAACACTGTTAAGCTTAATATAATTATCAAGGAAGGGAATACGCGCTCCAGTCAGAAGACTCGCATTTATAGAAAAACACCAAGCTGGAGTCTACTGAGTCACAATGCATTTCTCCATAGTTGATGCAGCTTCAGTTGAAGCTGCACTTAATTCTTATGATTTTGTATCTGTCAATAAAGAAAACTCATGAGCTGGGCCCAGCGAGATACAACATTGCAAAAAAACAACGTTTTTATTTACATTCACGGACTAACAAGAATCGCTTAGTTTTTCAGATCCATAAGGCACTTTGGAGAAAATTAGAGCCCTTATTCAGCCGTAATAAAATGCTTTACGCTTCAAAAACTGAGGTCACAGAAAGTGCTCTTGCATTAGAGGGAAAATCCTTCAGACTAGATACAAAACCCACAGTAAATCGATATGTGTGCCATGACCTCTCAGTGTGAAACCAGCAAGCGGCTAAAATCGCAATTGCTCAGTGAAAATGTGCAACCTTCCTGATCATAATCTACCCAGCAGAGGAAAAAAAATTTTAAATTGGAACGAGCAGCATTTTGGCATGAGGTAAAAGTCGTGTAGGCCTTCCACCCCACTTTTTTGCTATTAGAATACGATAAAGTCCACCTCTGAACTCGTGAATGGTATTTTAATATTTTCATCCGCAATGGGGTTTTGCAACACCAAAAGACAGACATTGATTAAAGACTGTTTACGACCCTTCGTGAGTACAATTTACAGAAATTTTATTTATTTTTTACCTTCGCATATTAATCCAAGATGTTTGACGATTGAAATATTGAAAACTAATATCCAGCACTCCTTCGATCGCAATTAGATTTTAGCGCGTATTAGTATTGCTCCCGAAAAAGCATTATAGAACACACTACTCTTGGTCGAAGCGGTGCTCGCAAAAAGTACTCCAAACACGACTTCTTTATACCTTTCCACCTAAAATGTATCAGTATTTCAAGTATTCAAATTCCCTACTCTTCCCTTTCGATCGATGTTGTCGAGTTGCTTCGGGTCTCTTGATATCAGAAGTCCAGGCGTTTTTACAGAAACCTTCCTCGATCATTATCATCTTGATATTTGTAAATCGAACGCTAAGACGTTTAAAATCATCGCGATTAATCGGTTTGGTATTACATGCTGTTACTTTTCTTCAAGGAACATTCCAGCCATAGCGCTCTTTGCTGCGACATTTCTGTCGAACTTAGTCCTTTCGCAGTCAAATCAATGTTTTGGTTGCGGTCTTGACCAATCACATTGCAGGAAATTACATATCCAGATCTGGTTGTGGCCCGGACTGTCGGAGAACAGTTTCTCCTGAGTTCTTTTCGTAAGATCCTACACGACGGCTATTTTCTCGCCACAGTTGCCCGGTTTGCTAACCAGAAATGAAGAAACTACCGATGAGTCGAAAAACGTTTCGTATATGCTATCAGCAAAAGCAGTTCAATTTGCACTGAGAAAATTTTGTTTCTGACGGATTACAATGTATCGTAAATAATAGGAAGTTTAAGATGCAGCGGCGACGAGAAAGCAAAAAAAGCAATAGCTTGACAAGACAAAACGACAATTTTGCACGTGCAGACACGCTTTTTTGTACATTTCTTTGCCGTCACTCACACGACTACCACGTGAAAATGCCTAATTTCGCGTATTGTGAAGGACGCAAAGAAGCAATGACAAAATTTTCTTTCTCTTTGTGAACTTGGATATGGTTGATATAAATTCAGTTCCAGAAGAGTTCGCTCGCATTTGACAAAGTAAGCGAATTGGAATAATCACGATAGAGACTGAAAAAATGTGAATTCGCTTTTCATGCGACGTTTTCGTGGCTGTCGGCTGTCGTGGCTTGTTAACCTCCCTCATATTCACGAAGGCGTGATCGATGCAAGCGTGAATACCTGTTGTGAGCTCAAGCTTGTATTTTTGGAAAAGCGTCTTTAGTTTTCGGGTAGACAGTATTTTGAAATGGAGAGTTTATATCAAACTGAAAGTTTCCTGACTGCGTGCATTTCTTTGGTGCATGAGCCAGACAAACCGTGATCGAGTCAATAGCGAACTCACGAGAAGAACTCAGGAGATGCTGTTCTCTGATTGGGCACAATAATACAAAGCATTTTTGGTGCCCAATCAGGAGCTAGCAATCACTTGACCGTTTGGAAATGGTCCGATGAGAGTCGGTACCCAGGGGCTTTTCTGCCTGTGCTTGAAAACCTTCGTCGCGCCTTTTCTCCCGGCCCGACTGACCGCCCAAGAAGAACAAACAAGAAGCATTCTTTTTCTCGACTACAAAGAGTTGTATGCTACCTGACTTTCCCTGATGTGCGTGGCCCAAAGCGCAAGAGCCTCCGGCCGCTTGTGCAAAATTAGCAAGGGATACCACAGTTATTAGGACAAGCGAGGTCGAGGAAAAGCTAGGAAGCTAGCAAATATGGCAATATATCGCTAACTTTATCGTAAGTGTGTGAGCTTTGCTGCTGCTATAATCTGCTTGTGTAAACCGTTTTGATATTTTGTGCCCGTGATTGTATAATTCTGTTTATTTGTTTCGCGGGCCGTGTTACGGGATCGCCATCTTTTTCACGGGACCGGCAAGGTCATCAAAACTTACGACGGAATCTACCAGGAAATTGACAAATTTTAATTTTCAGTGGACAAAAACCTTTCTTTGTCACATTTTTCAAGGGCTTAAGATGTTATAAATCATCTGTAGCCTTTCTCATGGAACTCCGAGAAAATGAATTTCAAATTTCACAAGAATTGTGATTACACAGGTAAAATTCTGAAAATTTCATGTGCAAGATGTAATTCTGTGAAATTTGACATTCATTTTCTCGGGCTTCAATGAAAAATTTTCTTTGGTGTTACTACAGATGATTTAATACATCTTTAGCACTTGAAAAATGTAAGAAAGAAATATGCAATATGCTTTAAATTATTCTGGTACAAGATTTTTGTCCACTGAAAATCAAAATTATTCAATGTTCTGGTGGATTCCGTCTTAAATCCTTTTTTTTTCTAGAATAGGTAAGGCCTAGTCTCCAGAACAGGAGGTTCCATTCACAGATCACACACGTTTATATTTCATCTATTCTTTTGCTAATTAAGCCGACCTAACTTCATATCAATCCTTTCGAGTGTGGGCCTCTGATGATTTCCTATTTCTCCACCAAATTCAGTAAGCTAGTTTGATCGATTATCTGCGGCATCGATAGGCTCGTTGAACCCGAAATAAAGCGAAATAGCTTTGAAATACGCGCTTAAGCTAATTTTCCTCAAATGTATATTTAAATTCATGATAAATACGGCTCCACCAGCTTCAAACAGCGCCTATGGCAAAGAAAAGTGGTTTTGAGGTAACAGTTGAAAATTAATATTTCAAAACTGACTTTTGTGTCATTGTGATGCATTGGTCAAGGAGTTGCTTGCACGTGCAGATGAACCGGCCGGGTTTGACTCCCGGCGACGCTATTTTCTGTTTCTATGAATCGCTTTTATTATTTTTTTTTCTTCTCTTTAGTATTTGTTTTTTAACACTATTTTTCCTTTTGACCTGTTTTCCTCTATTCTCACTGCTGACCCTGCTGATCATATATTTCAAGCTTAATTAAGTCCTGAGTTTTATTTTGGAAAAGGGATTTCAAGAGCTCTTGATCTGTATACTGGCCTAGCTTACGGCCAGTAAAAACCATAAGCTGTCAATACATGTCCCTCCTCTGAAAAAGCTGAATGTTAGTTGACTTCATGACAAACAACACACAGCTAGGACACCACAAACTGTACTAATTTACACCCATCACCCTCTCGCGGAATTTAAATAACTTGCCTTTTGTACGTCGTCTTAGAGCGGTTTTCACTTGACTGTCGAAAGGGATTGGTTTTGGTTTTGGTTTTGGTTTTACTACGCCCTTTTGTTGGCTAATGTATTTACTTTGGTTTTGGTTTTACGACAGTCAAGTGAAAACCGCTCTAATCATCAATATTATTACCCTAAAATCGCCACTGGGTTTACCCAAAAACAATATTTAAACGAAACCTTTTAATTAGTTTACGGGATTTAAATACAGAATTACAGGTGTATGCCCATATAGTATTAAAATGCGGTAAAGCAACAAGATTCAATGCTCCTATTTCAAGGCTACAGCTAAGCGACCTTTGAAAGGATTGATATGGGGTTCCACCAGCTCTGAAGAGCTGAAAATACCCCCGATGTAAAGTATGATATATTCTTTGATGAACCTCCTATTGCTGTGTCTAAACTCCTGAATCTTGCTGTGCACTGGCCCTCAAAAGTGTGACCGGTGGGTATCATTGCCCGCAAAATTTGCTCGACGATAGAAAGGAATCTTTACAATTCATTACACCACTGGATGTTTCATTCCAAAATAGTACCAAAGACTTGTTTTCTATGACAATAGGGATCTTAAAAAACTCCAAATGCAAGAAATCGGAACAGTATTTCCGTGAGAAATTCGAAATTTTTATCCGTCTCTTTGATGAACACTTTACTTGCCATTTTGAAAGTCACTGACGCGTGACGTGGCGTCATACTGGCAGGTGAACTGAACCACCGATTTCCTTCGAGACACTACCCCCCCCCCCCCCCCCCTCCCGATTACAACACTTTGGCGAATAATTTTCACTGCTACTATTCAATGAAACTTTAAATCAGCTTATCCTATTTCTCCGGCCGTAGTCTTTATTAGCCTCCCACTGCACGCAGACGTTTTTAGGGGAGTCGTATTTTCTCCCTCCCCACAAACTGAACGCCTGCTTACCCAAGACCAACATTCCTTTCCGCGGCTTATCCAATCACATTGTACCTGCCAAGTTCTGTTAAACATTGAGCCGGATAGGGAGGGAGGAAAAACCACTCTTATTTGGAAGCTTATTTGGTTATAGGCTCGATTTCCGCCGCCTCCTCAAGCGTCCGGTCTTTGATCCTCCCCGAGGAGAGGCAGCCTCCTTGGGGGAATGAGTGCGGGCTAATTTTCCCGAACAGCGGCTGGTAATCGAGCCATACCTTCTTCTGGCCTACTCAAAAGTCTTGGATTAGAAAATCACTTATCCCGCAAAGCCAAGCCGCTCTAAGTATTAATATTGTTCCTCTGTTTTTCAACTTTGTTTTCCAAGGAAAAAATCCCTTGTCCGTTTCCAAACTTCCAACTTTTGAATCATTCCATCTGTAAGTCCCAGGTTTGGTCTAATAATGTCAACAATTAGCACAACGCGATCCTTTTCTGAACCATTACAAGCAGAATGTTCAAAAGTGTCGTCGAACAAGATCCCTTTTCCCTCTTTCCATGGTACATCAGCGCCACTTACTGTCAGCCAAGAACGTTTCCCCTTGTCTGGTACAATCAACGCCAGATGATAGCGTAGAATAGACGCTGTGGACCCACAGTGCGGCGGAAGTGATCCTCCTGCTTTCAGAAGCGAAAATGCTGCATTTTGGACTTCAGGAAGCTTTGTCAATATGGAGAGTGTGACAGGAAAAAAAGACTTAACCTCGTCTATGGGTTTGACGTAGCCTAAAACCATCGCCAGTTTCCATTTGCTTTCTGTATTGAGCTCGTTGCCACCAGTTGTGTGGACGTTGCACATTCCAGCGCCATTTTTCACGAACAAAATCAGCTCATCTCGAATAGCTTCCCAGTTAGCTTCTAGTTGATGCAACCATGGAAACATCTGAAGATAGTTCGTGAACACGGCTGTTTCAGTAAAAAGAAAACATATTTAAAAACCGAAATAACTTTACTATAAAACCTAGTATCAGGTTCTGTATTTGGTTTGGTTTCACTTGGTGGTAAATCATGTTAAATTACACGTCTTGAGAATGAATTAAATCACCACCAATGATAAGCTGTTGTCTAGCTTGATTCTGAACAAATTTACCCAAACTAGTAGACAAGAAATTTGTCAAGAACTTACATCGAAAGAGATATAGAAAACTCCTCTGTGAAAACATACCCACATATTTAGTCTTACATGACAAATGACTATCTTAAAGACATCGAAGGCAAGATTATTGTGAACGAATATGTCCCTGCAAATCTACGCCTGCACCGGCCAAGCATTTTATACAGGCAAGTACAAACCAACCCTCAAGTTCCGTGAGAAATGCAGTGAGCTTGCAGTCCTTTCTTTTTAGAGACTATCTTAATACAAGTATAGCTCCTCCTATCCCTCATGATGCGCGCCTTTGATCGCAAAACTCGGATCATTTTCATTTTCATTTTTAATTACAGCACTGAAAGGCCTCACTCAAACAATATTTAGGCTATACACACTACAGGATAGCTTTTCCAGCGCTCCACTTTTTGTGATTGGCCCGGCGGCGGTGCAGCTTCGCTCTGTCACAACCGTTCCTGCGTGTGAACAGAAGTCCTTTCTGTATGGTTATGCCGGACAATAATTTTCAAGGAGGTATGTAAACGTACTAGATGGTCTATTTCCGGCTTTCGGTCCCTATCAAAAAGCTCATAGACGAGTAAAGCACCGTTTTGTACTACGACTGGCTGTTACTGTATTCAAGACAAAATATATTTTGTATCCACATACCTGGACGTCTTTTATCAGCTATTACTCGCTTGTAGAAAACATCAATCGGAATATTGAGAAGCGAGCACAGGATAATTTGCCTTGTTTTCTTGTAGCCTAAGCAAATATGGCTATTAAAGTAAATATGATGGCAACGACTTCAAACATGGCGAAAATGAACGGCATTGAAGCAGCCGTGTTTCTTAGACTGAAGTTCGGATCAGCTTTATTACGGCGCTGACCGAAAACGACACTCCATTTGTTCACTGAGCCAATCAAAAGCCAGCTTCCAAAAATAATTCTGCGTCAAAAGTTCTAGGATTCTTCGAAGAAATGTGATAAATGAAGAATTATGTGTCAGGGTTATTTTCTGAGAAACAGCTCAGTGATAAGAATTGCTTATATAATTTTGTGTTGGTGGATATTGGTTAGCTATTAATGGCAATAATCTAATTTTTAACAAACCTCTTTTAGACTCAAAATTCGTCCTCTTTCTGCTGCTAAATATGACACACTCGGTATGTGTAGTCCACAAAAAACAAGGAAAAACTTCCTTAATTAAGAGCGTAACGTGGGGTCAAGGTGGGTAAACAAACACTTCATGCTAAAAACGTATCATTCCGACTTGATTCTCTGAAATGACCACGTGTTGTAGGGTTGTATCCGCTGCAACTGGTGATTCATGCATATTTGTCAAGATCACATGTCTGGGACGAAGAAGTTCCGATATTTCAAAGAAAATAAACTTGTGATGTTAACCCGTTGAGGCTGTCACGTATTGAAGTAGAGGAACGTGAGTTCAGTTGCTTTATATTTTATTAAGTAACCGCGTTTTCATAAACTGAAGTTCTACAAACAGAGTTTTTAAAGGCTACAAAAAACGGTAACTGATGTTTTTGTGCAATTATTAAAAAAAAAATAGATGAGAAATAGAAAACGATACTAGATTGTGCGTGCTAACGCCTGTTAAGAGCTTTTCAAACCATGAACCAATCAGATCCTTGGGGAAAAAATATCTCATGTTTTCAACCAATCCGAACACGTTTTTCTGTGATATGTCAACCCTTAGATGAAAGCGACGTTACAAGGAAGCTCTCTTTGAGTGAGTGTGTTATTCTGACGGGGAAACTTCGAGGCGAATCACTTGAAGCTCAAAAACCGTTCTCTATTTGGAAAGGAACATCTTTAAAAAGGCGGTAAGAGAGGGATTTTTTATATTTTCTTTGCCTTTATTTCTAGGCTTAAAGAAGCTAAATGTTACTGCATTATTAGCTCACGACAGGTATGTTTTTAATTCAATCGAAAGCACGTAATTTGACTTTCAGATGGAAGCGATCACGCAAACTAATGTCGGAGGTGCCTTCCCAGAAAAGCGTAAAGTTCAACATCAGAGCACCAAAGGTACAAGAAAACAACTTGACGTAAAATTTTCATTAAATTAACTTCAAAATAGGAAGAATGAGTTTTAAAAGTAACAAACGTTTGCATCCTGACAGCCTCGTTCTTAAGCCAATTTCTTTAGTTAAAGCATTAGAAAACTCCTGGTAACTCGAAGTTCAAAGTTTGAGTTTTAAAAGGAAAATTGAACACCGATATTAGTATTAACCTAGATAACAATGTTTTTGAACAGCCGCTTCATTCAATTTTTTAAAAGATGCTTCGCTAAGCAAAATGCACGTTTTTTCTGGTTCTCAGTCGAAACCGGAGCGCCTTCTGCAAAATTGTAGCAAGAACGTGCACAGAAATTGGTTTAAGCTAAAATGCACAATACCTGGCCAGTTCATATACATTTCGTTGAATAAGAAAAGCTCCACCGTGTTATGCCTTATTCTTCAGTTCAACCATTTGCGGCAGCATGTAAAATAATTTTGAAATTCTGGTCACCTTTCACTGATGATGTCAAAACTGGACCGTGACATATTTTCGAAATTCTCAAAATTTAGAAATGCTTTCATTTTCGGAGTCCTTTCAGAGCCGGGAATAAAAGCCTGTTTAAACGATTTTTGATACCTTTTCCAAATTAAAGTTCTTAATGAGTTGATGCAAATTTCAAAACGCTTTTATTTTAAGATGCATTACACTCCAACACGTTTATGGCGACCCGTCCAAACTGCCTCGGTAGCCTGCCTAGCTGACGGTATTGTGTGGGTGCGAGATTAAAGTTTTGGCGGCGGAGCCGCGTTCCAAAAAAAGGGAGTAGGGACGAGGCGGGTCAAATCTCACTCGACTACTACACCATACCGCCAGCTACGCAGGCTACTGCCTCGGCAGCATTCGTTCAGAATTTGGTTCAACAAATGTTGAAAAAGAGTTGAAACCGTGTTGCTTTCTTTGTTTTCAGCCCGACTGTCTTGCGCTGCTGAGATGCGTGCCTTGCCAGCTGCCTTCTCTTTGGCTGAACCAATGAACATTACAAGCCGCAGGCTCGATTTTCGGGGGATAGCAAAGTTCAACGTCACGATCTTCGCATATTTCTGAAGGGCGAGGCGCCAAGTCTATTGTTTTGAACCAAGGGTTATATTACATCAAGAAACCCGGAGCCTATCTTAAAGCTGTCAACCATGTTCGTTTTATTGAGCAATCTTTCATCTTCGACACTTAATCCAGTTTATCTTAAGTGGACACCCAACGTAGTTGCTACTCACGTGCACTGTCGAAAGCATAATATCAAATAGACTTCAAAAATTCTGCATTGGAGCTTCACTCTTCGTCTTTAATTTTAGCCGACCCATTGAATAAACAATAAATAAAAACAATCCTACCGAAAAATAATTACAACTGAGAACTTGATGAATAAACAATGAAAACAACAACTCAATAATTTCTCAGGGAGATTTGTTCTGTTTCAACATAGACGGAGGAAATTTTTACATCGCTATTATAAATCTGGCCTAATTGTCACATTTGATCGAAGAGAGATATTTACGCAAAAAAAAACTACCACAGTTCACAAAAGATTTAGACATTATCTTAATATTTTACCTTAAACTGTCGAAATTAACGTATTGCCGCCCGCGGACAAAACTAGCTTTTTTCCGGTTTCCGGTGTACATCAAACACAGGCATCACGCTGAATATTATCCAGACTGAGAGCCGTAAATCAGAAAAAAAATCACAATTACTAAATCTCACTCTTGAAACCAACACCACTTGTCGTAAGATTGGGCGCATCGCATAAGAGCTAAAGGGAGAGGAGAGAATAATCTACTGAATAATCCAAACTAACACAGCGTATGAAAACTGCAATTGGCTAGCTAGTAAAACATGATCGACTCAAACTATGAGTGTTTCAATTAAACAAAATCTCTCTTCACCTCTTAAACTTGGGCGCGCCGCCTGTAAGCTAAGAGGGAGAGGAGAGAATAATCTACTGAATTACCAAACTAACACAGCGTATAAAAACTGCAATTGGCTAGCTAGTAAAACTTGGTCTTTTCAGGCTACGAGTTTTTTACCGTTTGAAAAAAATCTCTCTTCACCTCTTAAACGTGGGCGCGCCGCCTGCAAGCTAAGAGGGAGAGGAGAGAAAAATTTACTGAATTATCCAAACTAACACAGCGTACAAAAACTGCAATTGGCTAGCTAGTAAAACATGATCGACTCAAGCTAAGAGTGTTTCAATTTAAATAAATCTCTCTTCACCTCTTAAACTTGGGCGTGCCGCCTGGAAGCCAAGAGGGAGAAGAGAGTAACAAACCTAACACAGCGTAAGAAAACTGCAATTGGCTAGCTAGTAAAACATGGTCTATTCAGGCTACGAGTTTTTTACCCTTGAAAAAATCTCTCTTCACCTCTTAAACTTGGGCGCGCCGCCTGTAAGCTAAGAAGGAGAGAAGAGAATAATCTACTGAATTACCAAACTAACACAGCGTAAGAAAACTGCAATTGGCTAGCTAGTAAAACATGGTCTATTCAGGCTACGAGTTTTATACCCTTGAAAAAATCTCTCTTCACCTCTTAAACTTGGGCGCGTCGCCTGGAAGCTAAGAGGGAGAGAAGAGAAAAATTTACTGAATTATTCAATTCAAACTAACACAGCGTACAAAAACTGCAATTGGCTAGCTAGTAAAACATGATCGACTCAAGCTACGAGTGTTTCAATTTAAATAAATCTCTCTTCACCTCTTAAACTTGGGCGTGCCGCCTGGAAGCCAAGAGGGAGAGTAGAGAGTAACAAAACTAACACAGCGTAAGAAAACTGCAATTGGCTAGCTAGTAAAACATGGTCTATTCAGGCTACGAGTTTTTTACCCTTGAAAAAAATCTCTCTTCACCTCTTAAACTTGGGCGCGCCGCCTGTAAGCTAAGAGGGAGAGAAGAGAAAAATTTACTGAATTATCCAAACTAACACAGCGTATAAAAACTGCAATTGGCTAGCAAGTAAATCATGATGGACTCAAGCTACGAGTGTTTCAATTTAAACAAGACGCTACGGAGCGTACACTTCGGCGTCGTGGTTGTGGAACGGATTAATTGTAAATGAGGAGGAATAGTAAGAAATGAAATATGGTAACAGTAAGGTGTTAATTTGTGAAATTATGGGATTTGTCAGGATATTCTGAAAAGAACAACATCCAAGAGGCCTACTTGCCAAAAACTAGCATTTCGGGACAAATTGTCTGTAAGATATTAGCCCAGTTATGCTCTGATGACTCCATACAAATCCTTCTAAATTTGACTTGGGCCTAAACGTTTAGACCTAAGTCAAATATAAGGTTACTGGCGGTGAATAACAAGTCTAACAAAACAAACAGTGAAAAAAAAATTCTCTATTTTTCTTAGTCACATCAGGCTTCAATCTCATGTACTGATTAAAGATATGTAAGGTATGGGTAAGGAGTCAATTACGTTGAGAATGGAATTGGCTGTTACGAGTTCGAATGTTTTGAGGATAATTATTCACTGACTATCAGCACGCAGGAATGTCGGATTAACACAAGGAAGTTTAATTCCAAAGGAACATAGCCTTTTCAGAGCTTTAAAACACAGCATCCGCCAACACAAACTTGACTTGAAGTTAAGTACAACTAAACAGCCTCTACCAATAATAACAAACTCTTACTTGAACTTCAGATATCTTACGGCTTCCGCGAACTTGTAAACACAGAACTTAAAAATCGACCGTTGTCACACTTGACTAAACACAGCAGTCCAGCTCGTGGGAAAAAAAACTTAGTTCGTCAAAAGACCTCGCTTGGAACTTGTATACCGTTTGACATAAGGTTCTAGAAAATACTAAACGGGCGAATAGTAGTAGCTTTTCGACATATTTTATGATTTCAGTAACTGATGCAAATCTGCTGACTCATGCTGAAATGTAAACATGCCCTAATTAATTATTCATGAATAATGCAAAAAAGTAGAACGTTCGAGAAAGTCACGCAACGCATGAAAGCAATTTTACTACGTAACACTCAACAAAGGCAAAATGTCTTTGTGCAGCATTTTGTAACTTTAGTTTCATCATAAAGCAGTTCGAAAGGAGGGCTCACTCGTGAAATGATTTTCAACACTCGAAGAGAAATTTCGTGTCTCTGCGCGGCCACGTAATATTCTCTATTTCTTCCTCGAGTAAATTAAAGACTAAACTCGAAGTGATCTCAAGATATCACAAAGTAGTCCGGTTTCATTTCGTGAAATAGCCGAAAGAAGCCGAAAAGTCGCGAACTTGCACGCCCAATCTTGTCCCGAAACTAGTGCATAATTTCATAACTATTTTTCATGTGCCGAACTACCTTGGGTCGCAGTAGCGCAATCGGCTAATCCCTCAACTTAGAGTCTCCTCTGACCTGACGGATCACACAGGTGAGTCGGTTCAAACCCCGGGGAAGCCAAAATACTAATTCTTTCTTCCTCGAAAAAGTTAAAGAATAAATTAAAGAAATCGAAGTGATCTCGAGATATCTCGAACTAATTCGGCGCTCACTTCGTCAAAAAGCCGAATAAAACGGAAAACCTACAGACTTTGCATGCCCAATCTTGCAAAAAAATGGTAACTTTGATACATTCCTGAGCGTCGCGAATCCTTTACTTCGCGCTCCGCCGAAGCAATAAATCTCTCTTCACCTCTTAAACTTGGGCGTGCCGCCTGGAAGCTAAAAGGGAGAGGAGAGAGTAACAAAACTAACACAGCGTAAGAAAACTGCAATTGGCTAGCTAGTAAAACATGGTCTATTCAGGCTACGAGTTTTTTACCCTTGAAAAAAATCTCTCTTAACCTCTTAAACTTGGGCGCACCGCCTGTTAGCTAAGAGGAGAGGAGAGAAAAATTTACTGAATTATCCAAACTAACATAGCGCATGAAAACTGCAATTGGCTAGATAGTAAACCATGATCGATTCAAGCTACGAGTTTTTTACCCTTGAAAAAAATCTCTCTTCACCTCTTAAACTTGGGCGCGCCGCCTGTAAGCTAAGAGGGAGAGGAGAGAATAATCTACTGAATTACCAAACTAACACAGCGTATAAAAACTGCAATTGGCTAGCTAGTAAAACTTGGTCTTTTCAGGCTACGAGTTTTTTACCGTTTGAAAAAAATCTCTCTTCACCTCTTAAACTTGGGCGCGCCGCCTGTAAGCTAAGAGGGAGAGGAGAGAAAAATTTACTGAATTATCCAAACTAACACAGTGTACAAAAACTGCAATTGGCTAGCTAGTAAAACATGATCGACTCAAGCTAAGAGTGCTTCAATTTAAATAAATCTCTCTTCACCTCTTAAACTTGGGCGTGCCGCCTGTAAGCCAAGAGGGAGAGGAGAGAATAATCTACTGAATCATCCAAACTAACACAGAATATGAAAACTGCGATTGGCTTGCTAAAACACGATCGATTTAAGGATCCGAGTTCTTTTTACTTAAAAAATCTCTCTTCACAAAATGCGTTCCTATAATCCATTCCTGGAAATTTGGATCTGTAAATCACTTTCGGTGGAAATTAAACATCGTGCAGAAAATACTAAACGAGATGGGCCCAGCGTGACAAAAATTGAAGGAAACCATCACATTCACGGACAAAAGAATATCGCCTTTAGTTATTCAGATCCAGGAGGCACTTTGGAGAAGAATAAACAACCTAAAACTCTTATTTAGCCGCAAAGGAACAGATTGACGTTTCAAAAGAGGTCGAAGAAAGTGCTCTTGCTTTAGGGGGAAAATCATGCCGACCAGAAACAATAACCGCAGAAAGTCAATATGCGTGTCATGACCTCTCAGTATGAAACAAGCGGAAAAATTCACATTTACTCATTCAAAGACTGTATACCTGCCAACTCTCACGCCTGCGGGTTGAAAACTTCGATCTCACGCCCGCTCACGCTTGCGGGCCAATTTCTCACGCTTGATTGAAAAATGTGAGTTGTCGCCGTCGTGCTTGACACAATTTCCAAAAACATGTTAACTCAGACCAATGTAAGGAACGAAAGCCTTGTGTAAAATGAATAAATGACAATACCTTCCTCGCGATCTCTGATTTTTGAAGTGAAAAGCACTGGGAGCGAGCTCGCGTTTATACGCGTCCTAAGACTGGGACTGGGATAACTTCGATAACTTCGCCTTCGGCAGACTTCGGACGTCTTCGGAAGACTTCAGACTTCTTCGGGAATCTTCGGAAATGATCGTGTCGTCTTCAAAAATCCCAGAACTCTTCACGTTGAACTTTTGAAACCATTTCGGCGACAATATGTAACTTACCAGGTAACGTACCGAATAATTATTACTTTGGGGGGTTCGAATTCGACCTTCATAAAGCGCTAGATTTTGCCTTTCGCTTAAGAAACGAAAAAAATATTTCTTTTTTTCCAAGACTTGCAACAAGACCCTTTTTAAACACCAACCATGAATTCAAGTATTTTCATTAAGCGATTTTGACGAGAACCATAGCTGAGCAAGAGAGAATGATCTAAGAGAGCGAATCCCCCATACATGACCCTCTTTCCATGAAAATTATTTTCAATCTATTCTTGGTTCTGTGTCATACTGCGTGGTTATTTTAAGGACGCCACCTTATTGGTCGGTTAGAGTGGCGTTATGTAATTTTAAACTTGGTTGGTAAATCATTTCACCACCGATCACGCACACCAAGCGATAGGACTTGCAAACTTGGCATTACTTTCGACGACGAATCAAAAGATTTCTACGGGGAATAATCTGGCCAGAGTAGCTGCTGAAGAGCAAAAACGGTCCTGGCTTCTGGGAGTTCGCCAGAGAAAGCGGTCCCAACTCGACCAAAACTGCTCATTGGGGTCTTCGCTACATCAGTATATAAACAACCAACAACCTATTGTATCAAAATGACAACTGTCTCTTCCGGCGACATCCACGCACATCGGCGAGCCGTGATACCGTCGTTTGGACCCAACCGTGGACACGTAAGGAGAAGATAGGCTCAAGGTGGGTTCAAACACGACTGTTTGGCCGCCAAACATTTAAATTTTGAGAGGGCGCTATACAAATGTGGGCAACACCGCGGCAAAACGCACTGCGCATGAGCACAAAATTTAATATCCGGTCAGCTTTTTATTTCCGGTCTAGTATATAAATCAATTGCGCAAGCATAACTTTGCCGTCGCGCCAAGCTTAAAAGCAAAAAGGGAGAAACAGACAAAAAAGGGGGCGAAAAAATCACTTCATTCGATAGCTGATATATTTTTCCAGTGTCAAACTTTTGCACCACATGGTTATCTGGTTGCACCAACGCTGAAAATGATGTTTGAAGTTCGTAGGTCGCTAGCGCTCGACAAGACGCGCGAATTTGTTTTTACTGGCTTTGTTGCACGCTACTGGTTTGGCATAAGTTAATCTGAGAGAAGACGACAACTAAGAAAAGAATCTATAGCAATACTTATGAAAGAAACCAAAATAAAGACGACATTATTATCAGTAACACTAGAACCAAGAAATAAAAGTTTAGTCCGTTCAATAATTATTTTATTATCAGAGAAAACAAGAACTCAAAACAAAAGATAGGCGGGATTTAATGACAGCCTCGAGTGACAGCAGTCACGAATACCCGAAGCTTTCGGTGTCAGGAAACTAAACATGCCTTAAAACGTACTTTCAGTCAAGAAAATGCCTATTTAATTCTTTTACATGGTTGTTCTTTGGTTGAAGACTTCAATAATTTTAGACTATGCGGCTTCGCTACATCTCCTCTCAGCTGTGAAAATTTCGACTTCTAAAAGCCATCGAACCAGCTTTCGCTCTCTGATTCTGAGAATGAAAAAAATAAATAAATAGAGTTGTCAACTTGCTGCCAACCTCAACAGTATAATTAAGCTTATGTTTCATGGCAATCAACTCAGAAGAGCTTCATTCCAAAACACGGTAAAACTCACCGGTAAATAAAACTCCAAAGCAATTGTGTGTTGTCGTTTTCCAAACAAAATTCGGAGCGGTTTTAAGACATTAAGACTGAGAAATTGAAGAACCGAAGACTAAAACTACAATACACAAGCTTGCAATGAGAACTTTTTATGTCTTAGTTTCGGCCAGGTTAAGTGAAAAATGGCAGTCAAGAACTTTGTTTTCGTGAAAGAAAATCTGTTTACCTGACGCTCAAATTAGCCAAAATTACACAAGTTATTATCAACTTACCTTTTCTGAATCTAATCGACTAATTGTTTCAGTGATCTGTGCCTGGTTATCAATAAAAGCAATTTCAATAACTACAAAATAGTCAAAAGCACGAGGAGCATGAAGGAGAACAACTGAACAACAAGCGGCACACAGAATGAAGCCGAGCGCGCGCGGTAGACTTTGATCTGACTGGAAAGTGTGACTGAAAAAGTGACCGGAAATGCTCAACCTGGCGCATGCGTAGACGTTTTGCCGCGGTGTTAATGTGGGCACACTGCTCACTATAAAGAATTGACCGAAACCGGAAACCGAGCATCAAAAGTCTCTGGCATCCAGGTTAGCGACTGTTTAACAGCTTGAAGCATCTGACCAGATTTGTGTTCGCACAGCGAAATATTCATCGCAAATATTAGATGTTAAGAAGAAGTAATGCAGTTTGAAACTCTCAAAAATAATTCTTGAAAGCAAATGTACTGTTTCTGAAAGAAAAATATTCCTGGAAAAAGAGAAAAAATATCTTGTACATTTGCATAAACAATTAAAGCCAGCCACTTATTAAAGGTTTCGTGTTTCGCGCGTGATAACCTTTGCCTTTGGCTTTCACAGTGTGTCAGAATTCAATATTCGTTACTTTAAATGAGGCTACCAGCCGTTAGAAAATCTCAATCTTTAATCTCAAGGTGAAATTTTGACTCCAATAGTGCAATCCCTTTGTAAATGAAATTCATTCCTTAATTATGAGCGGAACGCGCTGATCAAAAACATGTCAACAATAGGAGCCGATTAGTATCGGCTCGTGGCGCTAATTACTGTAATGGCTGTCAAACTTCAAATGTTTGGCGGCGAAACATGTCACGTTCACGTGAAAGTAGACCACGCGGGTCACGGAAACAACAGACCGTTGAAAATAACCTTCTCAGCACGCGCGCGAACTTTAAATAGATTTAAAAAAATTATCATGGGGCACAGGGATTCGCTCTCTTAGCTCATTCTCTCTTGAGCTGAGTTAAAATATCTCGCTCCGATGGTATAAATTCGGCGCGCAGAAGACAAGCTCTAATATTTGACGCAAATTTGTATCCTGTCCTAAAATGAGTTTATTGACAGATGAACTGACAGAAATCGATTAATGTGCATACCTGAGGTGCGCAAGGAAATGTGTCAAGACAAACGCCTTGTAGTTACTTGAGTCCAGTTTGTGAGTATCTCCATGGAAATTAAGGATCCCTGGTGCGTGGACGAAAATCGACCTTGTGGCTAGCTCGTAATGGATCCTGGTAATCAAATGCCAACAGCCTCTTACACATTTGGGAAGGATGCAAACTCGTACAGTGATTGGGATTGGTAATCGGCAGGCCAGCGACTTGTTTATCATCAGCAGTACGAAGAAAGAAGATTTAAAATTTAACTCTTGTGAATGAAGAATAAAAACATATTGTTTAAAATCGCATAAATTAGTGTTCCTCGATTTGTTACTTAACAATTTTCGGACAGTTCTGGTCGTATGCGAGCCATATGGAACGATGTATACATTCCTCCCTGGACCCACTTAGCTTTCATTTTAAGTTAATAAATTGGTAAGCAACAACGTCAGCAAAGATAGATCTTTCCGGCGATACCTCGTTTTGGATATTCTGACCAATCCTGACAGAGTTACACTCACAAAAAAGGTAACACTTTGGGGAAAAATCCACTGCCAATTTCGCTGTTTACATACTACTCTTTGAAAATTAAATTTGTCCCTTTCCTAAAAAGTTAGCCAGCCACAATTCCATGCAAAAGAAAAACGATAAAGTGGGCAACAAAACTGCCAATAAAGAAGGAAAAAAGAAAGGAAAAAAAAAGAGAGCGAGAGAGAAAGATCGAAATGGATTCGCATGCGTGAAAAACAAAAATTCGAAAAAATATTTAAAGCTCTTTAATTACGTCAGGTTATTCGGAAGACATGCCTTTTTTCTTGCAAAACTCGTTTTTAGCCATTCTTATGCTAATTAGGCGAAAACCAGTCAAAAGAAGAGGAATTGGTGAAAAACAAGGTTTTTTCGCTACTCGCCGGCCGTTCGAAAAGGGTTAAATAGTGATCTTTGCTTTAAATGGCCGTCTCAACATGCCACTGATAGGTAGCGCTTGTTTGTATGGTTATGGCGCATTCTAGGTTTTTAGAATAATTCCAAATGAACAAATCTTGGCTATGTCCGGGACATCAGAAAGCTTACAGACAATTGAAGATAGACTGTGATTGCCTATTCCGAACAAACCAAAACCCTTTCCCATACATCGCAGATCATTTCTACATTAAACCGAAAAACAAAATCAGTAATATAGTAACGTTGTTATATAGACAAGACAAGGAGTCTTATACAGTCCTATGTACATCGACTTTATCCAAATAATTTAAAATCATAACACACATTGCACACTAGTGGAACTATAATCAATGTTAACCTAAAATACGGGTCAGTATGTAACCACCTCCCCCCCCCCCCCCACGCCCCGGGGGGTTCCACATTGCTGAACCACTGCTGAATGAACGATCGTTTTAATTATCAGCCTAACTATTAATTAAGCGAAGAAAATGGCCATTGATTTCGTAGCTTTAAGTAATAAGTAAGAGAGAGAGGCTTTCATAGAGTATTGTCATATGCACAGGAAATGCATTTCCCCCATTTTTGGTCACCCTTTATCTTACGAATGAACTTTTACTTTCTTCAAGGGAACTGGCATATTTCAATCCCGACTCGCGGTTCTAAATTGATGCTTTGAAAGGTTAAAGGAAAAATTGATATTAATTTTTTTTTTCGCACAGACCTCCTGTCTGTCATCATTTTTTAATTCTGATCTCAAACAGGGAAATTCGAATCACCGCAAAAAGATTTGGAAGATTGCCCGCTATATTTTATGAATTGGATAGGAAACTGAAAAAGTCATTAAAAGACTTCCAGGAAAAACGCTATCTAATGGTTAATTATAGTAAAATATTATATATATAATAATTATTGATGAATTTTTATTTATCGAAAGTGTAAAGAACTTAGTTTCGAATTCAGTGATCTTCGCTATCTTCGCTGATATTCGAAGCCACCTAGAACGCTGTTTATTTCCGTCATTGAAAGCATTTCTTAGAAATGCCGGATTTACATGTTACTCAGAAAATTCTTAACACAGCATGTCAAAAACAGCTCTGTCTGAGATGAGACGTATTTGGCAATTTGCTGGGCCGACCAAAGTTCTTCGAATCCGCGAAGGTAGCCTTAAATTATTAATTGCTTTATGATGAGCCAGTAATAAAATTGAATTGAATTGAAATGCCCAACAAATGCCCGGGGGAATGGGCACGGTTGGAATTGACTGAGCCATTATGCCGAACCCAAGGACTTGCTTTTCCGTCGACGACGGAATTCTCGATTGATGGCGGCTGGCTAAACAAACAATAGTTTAATCCTGTCCAACTCTCTTCGAAGAAACTTTTCTTTTCCCACCGCGTCCACCCCTTCTACTGCTGCCACTACGTCCGCTGAAAAGAGCCACGCGTTCGCTAAGAGCAGCTGCAGCCATAGACTGATGTTTATTTCGGTGTTGGCACAAAGGGCACGGATGCAATGACGATCCCCCATCGTAGTTACACCAAGACATTCAAGCTCGTCATCAGACAGCTCTGATACATTTTCAGGCTCAATTCTTTCGGCAGCAAATTTCGGAATGAGAGACTCGAGTTTGAGGTCCTTCAGAATACCCTTCATGATGTTTCCTTCGTTCACAAGGTAATCGAAACGTGAAGAAGAGCAGGAACTGGAGCCCCTCTTAAAACCGGTTTGACCAGTTCCTAGTAACGAGTAAAGCCTGGGTACTAGAGCTTTGTACCGGAAGTGAAGTCAACAAAACATAAAGACGGAACCACATCACATAATGAACAAACGACATAATGAAGAAACCACAATACATAATGAAGTAATGAAGTAACTACAAGACATAATGAAGTAACTACAAGACATAATGAAGTAACCACAAGACATAATGAAGTAACTACAAGACATAATGAAGTAACTACAAGACATAATAAAGTAACCACAAGACATTATGAAGTAACTACAAGACATAATGAAGTAACCACGAGACATAATGAAGTAACTACAAGACATAATGAAGTAACCAGAAGACATAATGAAGTAACTACAAGACATAATGAAGTAACCACGAGACATAATGAAGTAACCACGAGACATAATGAAGTAACCACGAGACATAATGAAGTAACCACAAGACATAATGAAGTAACCACAAGACATAATGAAGAAACCACGAGACATAATGAAGTAACCACAAGACATTAATGAAGAAACCACACCACATAATGAAGAAACCACACCACATAATGATAAATAAACACATAAGAAAGTTATGGTACGGCCCACGCATCATCTAAAGCTTTTGCGTGACGCGGCATTTACATGAAGGCCGGGAGAGCTGTTCTGTAGGTTAAAAAAAGTGACTTATTTCGGTGAATTTTGCTATCTAAACACGGAAAAAGTATTACTTTAATGTTCATAAGTTCCTCAAGGAATAAGCTCACGCTTTTGTAGCAAAACTCGGTAACAGATGTTTCTGTTGGTTTCCGTCCGCAATGTTGGTGCCCATACGGATGGGCACCAGCAAGGCGACTTCATACAAATCTAGCTAAATCTCGATAAATTTGGGTGAAACATTTCTTTGGATATCTTGTATACGAAATATTCCTCTGACCCGAATCTTGGCGAGAGTCTATGCATATTCACGGTCTTTCATTTCCCAGATTCTGGACTTAATCTATTGAACGGTTTTGATTTTTATCAGTTTAATCTATTTTGAATGGCGTGACACTGAAAACCAGCAATACAAGCTACGTAATTCAGGCGGTTTAGAGCGTCTGCGATGCAGGCCACAAACACTGAACATATTGCTGCAGTTGCTGATCCAGTTTTACTGTTCACGCCATCAAAACTGAATTAAAAATCAAAGTCCAGAATCTGGGGAATGAAAGGAAGTTAATATGCAAAAGTCCTCTCCAAGATTCAGGTCAGTGCAACTTTCCATATGCGAGATATTCGAATAAGTCATTTACTCAAATTTTAAATATAGAGCTTTGTATTTAGACATTTTAATTTCGATTTAATTTTTGACGCCCATTCCGATGGACACCAACATGGCGGCCGTAAACCAACGGAAACATCTGTCACTGATGCGTTAGGGTCATCTCTCGATACTTTTTCTTACTAGTACAATAACTGTTCAGATAGAAAACCCTCATTTAACCTACACCACAGCTCTCACGACCGCCATTAAATATTAATGTAAATGCCGCGGTACTCAAAGGCTTAGCAATTCAAGCGTATTTTATAACAAAACGAAGAACCCTTTCGAAGTGAAAATTTGTATTAATATTTAGAATCTTTAACTGCTCCAATACTTCATGAGAGTAAATCTTGGAAGAATCCATGATTTCTTTAGTTTGATGTGAAAGCCGACAATTTGCAAGTTGCGAGACCTGTGTTCTGATTTGCTATCTGAGCGGATAAGATGGGCCCATCTTCCCCGCTCGGGCGTTTCACGCATTGGTCCCGCAAAAAATTTCTCTTTTTGGCAATCAGGGTTCTATCTAGGATTTATCGTTTTGGGGGGGAAGTCCCGAAAGGCCGAAGGCCACGAGCTTCCTAGGGGGGTCCGGAGGCATGCTTCCCCGGAAATTTTTTGAAATGAATATGCGCTGAGATACAATCTGGTGCATTTTGAGACCCAATTTTGAGAAATGTTACAGTGGTATTTTATTTTATTTTTTAGTCGTGATCACGTTCTGACAATGTTACACTTGGCTCCGATATTTTTTTTTTTTTGGGGAGGGGGGGGAAGCTGGGAATTTTTGGGGGGGAAGGCTTCTATCCCTCAGATACCCTAGATAGAACCCTGGCAATATAGTAAATTATTTATTGACCCACCTTTTTCGGTCAAGATGGCTATCAAGGGTATTTGCCTCGTTCTTACTGCGATTTTAGGTGTTGATGTCCACTTCGTCTCTGTCTATAAAAACGCAAAAAGGTATTTAGCCATCTTGACCCAACGCTTGGTCAAAAGCGCATACTATATTTTAACCTGAGATCAGGCCCAATTTGAGCGGTTCTCATACATTCTCTCTAACGGCCACCGCTGAAATTGGGCCTGATACAAACTATTACAAGTTTGTGCTCGTTACGGCCAGATTTTGGCCGTAACGCTGATTGGCTGTTAGAACAATGCCACAAGATCTGATTGGCTGTCGGAAACGCCGGAAGTTGAAAGCGCTTATTCCTCGCGTGGTTGTTTTCGTGAATGATCCGTCGTCGGTGGAGAGAAGGATCGATTTTGCTGTCTTTTTTATTGTTTTATGGTCTTATGGTAGGAAAATATGCCTTAATTTGTGCCATGGAAATTCAGAAAATTCATGTGGTTGTTCATATCTTCTCAGGATTTGCTTTATTTACGGAAAGTGAGTGTATCGCGGAGTTGAATCCCTCTGCAAGTTGTTGACCGCTAACAAGGTGCATTTTGATTAACAGGTAAAAGCTATTTTTTAAGTCAGCCAGTCTGAATTTTTCCCACGCGTAAAAAATTTGCATACTAGAAAAACAAGCAACGGAAGTAATTCTGATTGGCTGATTCGGCAAATGTTAATCAATCAAAAAAATGGGCGGCAGACATTTCGTTAAAGGTCTGTATCAGGTTCTCTTTTCGTTTCGCCTTGCCCGCCGGAATGTAATTTTCAGAGCGAAACGAAAATAGAGCCTGATCTCAGGTTAACTATATTTTGCCTCATTTGTACAATCGTTTCTACGCAGGGGCGCGGCAGCCTAGCTGTTTTTGTCATTAATGCATTCAAGAAAATGGAGAAAGAGTTCACGGCTATCCGAAGACCATGACAAAATAGCCGAATTTGTTTTAGCTGAACAGAGCAAATGCAAGAATAAGCATGGATGAATGACATCTACTTTTTTAGTAGTATCTGCAAGGAAAAAAAACACCTGTTCATATTTGTGAAACTGTTCTGAGAACCAGGCAGTCCTTCCTTGAGTTAAACCACAACAAGATTACATTGTTGTCAGTTGTGTCCCTAGATGAGAAAACGCCCATAGTATACCAATATTTTGAGAGATCAGCCTGCTTGTGTTTTCCTTCTAGGAAGCGACCTGTGAAGTATGAACTTCCCCAAGAAAAAAGCTGATCATGAGATCAAAGCTTTGTTGAAAGAATCACCAAACCTGTTAGTAGCTCTAGAGGGACAGGAAGAGTATAAAAAATCCATGGGAAGGTTGTTCTGTGAAAACGACTCCAACAAACCAAGAGCTTTCTTCACGCCCAAGACTACGGATGACGTATGTCGTGTGCTGCATATGACGCGCCATAGGGGACAAAAATACTTGTGTGAATTTGTGTACAACTTGTGTGGATTTATATACGACTTATCCTTGTCGAAGATAACTTCCTACAATACATTTACAACTTTGCTGTTAGGTCTACGACTTTCAGCTTCATTTACTTGACTTCTAACAAAATATGTACAACTTGTTTGTCAAACAAACCACTTATCGACCTATTCACACAACTTTTAACTTGTAGACATCAAGGTTGTTTTGCAATTTACGACGTGTTGTTTACATGTTTAACTTACGGTAGTTTTTATAACTCACCTACGAAATGCACGACTTAGCATTGTTTGAGTACAAATTACTCTATGAAATATAGAACCTCTTTCCACATTTTCGTCCTACTTGTCATCGATTTCGATATTTTTGACCGCGCACTCCTGAGAACTAGGTAGTCGCATGTAAGCGAGGCATAGAGGACACAAGATGGCTGACTCTGTTGCAGGCAGTTTTGGCTGTAAACCGGTTCCTTGGTTAAAAGAATACTTAAAACAAAGGGGCATTCAAAGCTCAGGAAAACGTAAGGTTGAACTGGTAGAACTTTGTGAGAAAAGTGAAGAGATCCCAAAAATTGCTGAAGAAGAAGCACCAGTCGATCCAAGAATTTCTATGAAAGAGCAACTGAAAACCGGTAAGGGAGATCTCGCAAATCCGTTGGATAACGAAAACCGTGTTTTTTCCCAATAGACCAAAAACTTTACTAACGTACCGGACTTTAGATTCCCTGATCTTTTTAATTACCTGGTGGGAAAACATCCCGTATACAACAGCGAAAGCCTTAAAAGTTACAAATCTCTATTGGGGTACAAATTATTTTTTGATGGACATGTGGAAGAACTTTGGTATCACCCACCTCAACACAATAGTAATTACAGTTATTTTAAGTTTGCTGTAAAGCCAACTGAAAAATCCAAGACTGATGATGGTTCAGCAAAATACAGAAGGTTTTTCATTTTAAAGAAGGATGGAAGTGTCAATTTAGCCTACTGCTTATGCAAAGGAGGGTATGTATTCTCTTCTTTTGATTTCTGAAGCCTGCCTATGTGCTTGATATTCCATAAAAATACGTTTGAGAATCAAAACTTTTGGTCTTTTCAGTTGTTTTTCTCTGTGACAGGTTTTGTTTTATTCAGATTCGAAGGTTTATATTTCCCTGGTAGCAGTTGTAACATGAGTAAAAGGTAGATGCCTCCTGAATTGAAGATCTAAATCAATAGATGCATTATTTTAAGTCTCAAACCTTCTGGATCATTTATGACTTCAGCACTAAGTATTAAAACAGTAGTTCAAATTCAGGATCTGTGAGCCTAGTAACTGAAGTTATTGGCTACTTTACAGTCTATCAGTGTGAACAATGTGAGATACATATTGGTCATATTGGTCCTCCTTTAAACAGGGCAGATAGAGGTTGCCGGCACATAGCTGCAGCATTGTTTGATCTGGAAGCAAATGTGAGATTTAATGATCTCCAATCATGTACATCAGGACAGTGCATGTGGAAAAAGAGAGGAAAGAGAAATGAGGGAAGTTTGCCCATTCAGGACCTTCAAACGAGTGGTAGTTATGGTGTGACATTGAAAGACGCAATTCACCCAAGAGATTTTAATCCAATTTGTATTCGTTATAATGTGACTGGACTGGAACAAGATTTTAAAGCTGGGTTGCTGGAAACATGTCCTAGCTCTTCAGCTCTGCCTTTTTTATCTTCAACCAAAGAACCCAGGCAAACAGAGGAAGAAGTCAGAGCTTTCATCAGCAGTGATGTTAATGTCGGTAAAGAAGAAAGTGTTCAAATTGTACATGTACAGTGGAACCCCGTTAAGGCCACCACCGTTGGGCCATAAAATCCTGGTCGTAATAACGAGGTGGTCGCATTAACGGGATCTTCAAAATAATAAAATGACTCAATGGTTGTTACGTTTGGTTTGAAAGAATATGGTCGTAATAACGAGGTGGTCTTATAAACGGGGTGGTCGTAAGGCGGGGTTCCACTGTATATTCAATGAATGATTATGCCAAAGTGTTTCTTTCTGTTAATACTGATAAAGTAATGCCTACAGTTTCTAAATAACTTGCAATTGAATTCCTTGAGTCTATTCCATTTAATGAAGAGCAAGCAGAAATGATCATCAAGAAAACTGTCTATCAATCCCAGTCTCAATTTTGATTTGATCAAATAGCAGGAAGAATTACAGCTTCCTCATTTTACACTGTGTGCCACCTTAGAGAGAGCACAGACAGAAGAAATACTATTAAGCATCTCATGAATTACTGTCCAATGTATGTAATGTAATGTAAATCTTTATTTAAACACGGAAAATCATCAGTTAAGCTTAAGTTAAAAACTAAAACTAATTACAACTGCTTTACATGATTGCCGTGTGGGAATCCGATATATCAGCTACCTTCTTGATATTTCGCTTAAAATGCTCAACGGATGCAGCGTTTTTTAAGTTTTTGGGCAAGTTATTCCATAACATGGCCCCGCTGTAAGAGAAGCTTCGTTTCAAATAATTGGTGCTTGGTTTGGACAGGGTCAGCCTTCCCTCAGAGTTTCTTAAGTTGTAAGCAGAGTGACGCTGAGAGAAAAGACTTTGTAGATATTCTGGAGCAAGGTCATTCATGGTTTTATACATCATTAAGGCTTTTTGTTTCTTTCGTCGAAGAGATAGCCTCTCCCAGCTGAGGGTGGAGAGAAGGTGGTTTGAGCTCGCATCAAAGGGTGATTTAGTAATAACTCTGGCTGCACGATTCTGTAATTTTTGGAGCTTATCACTCAAGTAACCACTCAAACAGTCCCAGACGGGGCTGCAGTAATCAAAATGAGGCATAATTAAAGCGTTATAAATTTGAATTGCAGTTTCTTTGGATATAAAGGGCCGCACACGTTTTAGGGCGCCTATAGCTGAAGAGACTTTCTTGCAAATCTCTTCAACGTGTTTACCCCAAGAGAGTTGAGCATCTATGGTAAGACCCAAGGATTTGGTATGATCGACTCTCTTGATAATTTGGTCATCAATTCTGATTTCTACATCGTCACATTGGGCAGATAGTCTTTGTCTTGATCCAATAATCATTAGCTCTGTTTTAGCAACATTTAGACTGAGCTTGTTAGCTTTCAGCCAACAGCTAAGGTTATTTAATTCAGGGGTTAGAGCTAGCTTAAGCTCTGTTAACGTCTTAGCAGATAACGTAAGGTTGGTGTCATCGGCAAACATTCTTGGTACGGCGCCCCGCAGGGAGTTGGGAAGATCATTAATGTAAATTAAAAATAGCAAAGGACCCAATATGCTACCCTGCGGCACGCCGCAACTGAGGGTACGAGCAGATGATAGTTTGCCACTGACATTACATCTTTGGGTTCGGCCACTTAAGTACGACGAGAACCATTTTATAGCTGCCTGATCGACACCCAAGTATGACATCTTACGCAAGATGATCTCATGATCAATGGTGTCGAATGCTTTAGTAAGGTCAATAAAGACAACGCCATTTAGAAGGCCATTGTCGATGTTTACTGACCAAGCATTTGTTGCCTCAAGCAAAGCCGTGAGCGTACTATGTAGAGAACGGAACCCTGATTGGCAACCTAGTAGCAATTTATTATCATCTAGATACTGGAAAAGTTGATTATAAACAATTCTTTCAAAAACTTTCGAAATTATTGGGATTACAGATATTGGTCTGTAGTTGTTAGGGTCCGATTTAATGCCCTTTTTAAAAAGTGGAGTCACTTTGGCTGTTTTCCAATCGTTTGGATATATCCCAGTGAGAATAGACTTTGAGAATATTGAGGTAAGAGAGGGTGCGACGATATTAGCAGCCATTTTCAACAATTTACTCGGAATCATATCAAGACCGGTGGCTTTCTTTTCATCAATTTTCGACAAAACGTTAGAAACAATATCAACACTCGGAATTTGCAGAGAAAACGAATGATCAGTGGGCTTTAAAAAAGACTCAGGATTAACATCGACAACAGGAATATCTTGTGCTAATACTTGCGCAACGTTTGTAAAGTGATCGTTAATAGTTTCCGCAATGTCCAAAGGGTTACTTGCTATTTTATCATCTACCTTGATCTCCAAAATATTCGTTGACTTACCACTGTTACGTGAAGTTAGCTCGTTGATAACATTCCATGTTTTGCGCAAATTACCTTTGTTGGCTTCCAGGTTGTCAGAAACATACAGTTTTTTTGCGAGTTTAATTGCGTTATTTGCCTGATTTCTTGCACACCTAAATTGATCCCATATAGCCGGGTTATTGGAGGAGATTGCCTTCTTTTTAAGGAAATCTCGTTTTCGGATTTTGCTCAGTAACTCTCTAGTAATCCATGGAGATCGTTTTTTCCGAATTCTTTTGGATTTAAGTGGTGCGTGTTTATCGACGCAGCCAAGAAACATTTCTTTCCATACATGCCACATTTCATTGGGATCAGAATACAAATCAACATTGGCCCAAGGTAGTTGATTGAGGTCACTTAAGAATTTTCCTCTGTTAAAGTGTTTAAATTGCCGTGTTTCAATCACGCGAGGGCCAATACGGCAGTATTGAGTCTTACGTGACAAAAAAACAAGAGAGTGATCACTTATGCCAAGGTGAATGACACCGGAATTTGTAATCTTCTCTGGGGAGTTCGTTATACATAAATCAATTAATGTTTTTGAGTTCTGGCTGACACGTGTTGGTTCAGTGATTAACTGACTAAGACCATATATATCGAAAATGTTTATCAGATGGGAAGAATTGACTGTAATTGCTTCAGGCAACAAATTGCAGTTGATATCACCGAGTAAATATAATTCCTTATTTTCCGCGTCAATTTTAGCAATAACATTCTCAAATTCGCTAAATAAATTGGGTGGAGAACTTGGGGGTCGATACCAAGTACCGACCAGAAATGGTGTACTTCGTGGCTTACTGATTTCAACAAAAAGACACTCTAAAAGATCATTATTTAAATCATTACGTATTCGATAGTTCAGATTAGTGCGTACGTATGTACATACTCCACCTCCATTCCTTCCGTTAATTTTACGATCTTTTCTGACTATTTCAAAGCCAGGTATGTAAACTTCGTCATCACGTACTGTAGAGTCTAATTTTGACTCGTTGATATGTAAAATATCAACTTTTGAAGAGGACATAAAAACTCTAAGTTCGTCAATATGAGACAACAGACTATTAATGTTAAGGGATGCTATGGCTCCAATTGCTGAAGATGCCATGCCACGACAGTTGACATGGGGGCATGAAAAAGATAAGCGAGCACTTGGTCTTTACATAAAAAACAGAACAAAAATCTTGAGACGTTGTCAATAGAAAAAAGTGGACTCATTGTAAACACATTATGGCCCTTCGTGGGAACCAGTCCTGATGGTATAAGGATTTGCACTTGCTGCCAAAAGAAGTTAATTCAAGTTAAAAGCATGTATGCAAAAAGAAATCTCCCTCCACATGTTGCAGCTGTGGAGAGCCTCATGCTTGTGAATGGCAAGTATGAAATTAAAAAAGAAAACAAATGGAACTACCAAATCCAGGGACTGATGAGGATAACAGGGATTCATCGCTGTGATCTAGTTATTTATACCCTCAAAGGAATATTGATTGTAAACGTTAAGTTTGATAGTGATTTGTGGAATGAAATTCTCCAAAAGCTGAGAAACTTGTTTGTGGAGTATATAGTTCAGGAACTATTCCATCATGACATACTTAAGTCATTATAGAGTGACTGCCGTTAGATGCTGATTGTAAAAGTGAAGGTGCTTAAATAGTGTTTTTGTCTGTGCTGGATTAGATAACACATAATTTTATTGATCTGTCTCTGGATACTTTTAATACATGTTTCATTTACCATTTACATACACTACGTTGCAATCACGTCCACGCCGCAATAACTTGGTGTACTTTTCTGCTCTCTGGACAAATGCGTCAGTCATTTGGCCAGTGGTGGTAGCAAATTCCACAGAGCAGCACAAACACTTAGAATATTGTCTGCAATGGGTAGCATTTGAAGAAGGAAGTTCCCTCCCGTGGATCCGAACACTTGCAATGGTACGGGTAGATTTTACTGCCTTTTAGAAAGTTGCTTTCCTGTGTAAGAGGAGAAAAAAGGATTTTGAATGAAGTAAATGCCAATTCAAAAGGTACTGATAGTAAATTACTTGCTTTTTTGGAAACCTTTTTTCCAAACAAAACCTATACTGAATCATTGGATGGGTAGAAGTGGCAAACCACTGCCCCACACCAGCTTTTTCTGAATTTTCTGGATCCACCCTTGCTATGTAGACATGTTTGGAAGTTAGTAGAGACTATCTTTATCTTTGAACAGTTCAACTTAACCCTATAATATAAAAAAATATTCCAAAGAAACTTCTTCTGTTTAGGTAGAAAGATCCTTTTTACGAGCAACAAGTCATGGATGCTGTTATATCTGTGCAAAGTGGTGGGATATTAAGTGCAACTTTCTTTCTTGTAAGCAGATCTCTGATGTTGAACCTCTTGTCAGCCATAACAGAATCACCCTCTTCAAGTTTGTCCAGTAGACTACTTCTTTCTGTGATGTATCAGTCACAGACATTTCCAGTCCATAGTTTATAAACAAAGAAGAAGCAACCTGACCACTTTGTGATCAGGCAAGACCATGGTTTCGGTTCTCCACACGAACCTCATCAGTTGCCGGGTTGGGTTTGTGCTTAGTTGCTTTTACAAGCGCAACTTTAGTTGTACTTTGTCGTGGCGAGAACGGTACAGCCGTTCTGTCTATTGAGCTTTGAACTTTACCATAAATACCCACGTGGCGGATCGAAATTCTTGTTTTCCTATTGGCCTCTGAGCGTAACCAATTACGGAGTGTGTATTTCGATCCTTTTCTGCTTCAAGCTAGAGGTGTGTTTTTTTGGAAAGCATTTCGTGAAAATTTAAGCACTGATCGCAAAGTGGCAATAACAAAACAGTTTAAAGACTGTTAAGCTTATTCACAGCTATTACCAAGGGAGGAACTACGCGCTCCAGTCAAAAGACTCACACTATCTTTAAAAAAACACCAAGCTGGACTTTACTGAGTCACAATTCAATTCTCCATAGTAAGTTGATGTAGCTTCAGTTTAAGCTACACTTCATTCTTATAATTTGGGATCTGCAAATCACTATCCGTGATAATATAACAGTCTGCAGAGAAAACTAACAGCTACTAACGCGCTGGGCCCAGCGTGATACAGTGTTGCAGAAAAACATTACATTCACGGACTAAAGAAAATCCTTAGTTATTCAGATCTAGAGGGCAGTTTGCAGAAAACTGGAAACTTTATTCAGCCGTAATAAAAAGGCTTTACGCTTCAAAAGAGGTCAAGGAAAATGCGCTTGTATCAGAGGGCAAATCCTGCCGATCAGAAACAATAACTACAGTGAATCGATGTGTCATGACCTCTCAGTGTGAAACATGCGGCTAAAATCACATTTGCTCAGTGAAAATGTAGAACCTTCCAGAGCATAATCTACCCAGCAGAGAAAAAAAAACTTTATTGGAATAAGCAACAATTTGGCTTGAAGTAAAAGTCGTGTAGGCCTACCACCCCCTTTTATTGCTAGCAACGACGCAAACACTCTCAGTAAGCCTACAAATTCCTCCCCTCTTCTTGCAAACAATCCACACATATTGATGTTGTCAGTTAAATGATGGCGTTCCATTTCACACGGCAAAGATGGGAGAGTGAAAATAGCTCTTTCCAGTTCCGTCTCAGCCGCCATTTTCCTTTTCTGTAAGTCGCGCAAAGAATGATGGGATTTGGTGAAACCAATCGTTCGTGACGATATGAAATCGATAACAAGAAGGACGAAAACGTGGATGAAGTTCTATATTTCATAGTTATTTGTACTCAAACAATGCTAAGCCGTGTATTTCGTAGGTGAGTTATAAAAACTACCGTAAGTCAAACATGTAAACAACACGTCGTAAATTGCAAAACAACCTTGATGTCTACAAGTTAAAAGTTGTGTGAATAGATCGATAGGTGGTTTGTTTGACAAACAAGTTGCACATATTTTATTAGAAGTCAAGTAAATGAAGCTAAAAGTCGTAGACCTAACAGCAAAGTTGTAAATGTATTGTAGGAAGTTATCTTCGACAAGGATAAGTTGTGTATAAATTCACACAAGTTGTACACAAATTCACACAAGTATTTTTGTCCCCTATGGCGCGTCATAGCTGCAATACGCCTCAGCTAATCAGCTTCAAGTATCAGTGCTTGGTGGAGGGCATGAGCCTAAAGGTATTCTAGAAAGTCAGATTTTGAAACGTGGTTTCTAGGAACTTGAGTTTCGTTTTATCTTACAACCTAGCTATAATAGCATTGATTAAAACAATTTTAGAACGGCAATAATTTTAATCCATTTCGATTGTCAATATAATGAGTATTACTGTACCGATGCAACTGAAGTTCAGGTCGACGCAGGGTTACCCTGGATCAAGATTTTAACTCAGACAGAGCTGTCATGGATATGGCCACCATACTGTAAAACAAAAGTAAAAGCCACAAATACAATGTCTTTGTTTCATATAACACCATGAATATCTTAGATCACTTAGTATGAATATTCACTGCTGTCTTAATCCGGACAACTCTCAAGTGAGACCATTTTCGTCTTTATCCCTATTGAATGGCAACTCGTTTCCAATTAAAAACCAGACTAAGGGGGGGGGGGGGGGGGGAGGGGGAGGGGCGCCTGACAATAGATGGTTCTTATTTATCTCACCAGCGCTCACGACCCAGCCTCCCAACAGCTTTGGCGCGCAGACTGAAACAAGAGAAAATACCTGCGTGTCACGTTAAAATATTACCAATCAAAACTGAAGT
>NC_133209.1:14786511-14791511 GCF_958299795.1 Porites lutea
CGGTGGGCAGAAGAGACGGCCCGGTCATTACTGCCTCAATCACTTAGCTCATATTAGAATTATGCTGACTGTGGCGAAAAAAATAGGGCACAACGCCTGGAAAACTATTTTGGCAAGGCAAATATCCAGAGGTTGAAGGAACTGAAAGAGGAGTATGATCCGCTTGGCACATTCACCAGAGAACATTTCAGACTTTGACATCGAGTTTATTACCTTATTTTAAAGCAGTAAAGAAACTCGAGGACTGTCTATGACTGGAAAATACCTAGTTGACGCCAATTCCCCAACATGTTTCATACCGCCTATCGAAATGGTTTGTTTGTTTTCAGCACCGCCACTTGTACTCTAACCTACTAATATCCTTATTTAAAGGTTTCATTCCTTTCAAGGATTTTTTTTTTTGTTGGATTCAAGGTTTGGTCCTTCTTAAAAATAATAATGATAATTATAACCAAGAAAAGTCATAAATGTCTTCTACGGCCACAGGGAGCAGAGGAGTTGATTCCTGTTTAATTAGCGTCGCGGCGGCGTTTAGTCCAAGCCTTGCAAGTCCACACCACACAAAGCTTCATTTGTAGACAAAAACGCAACGACGAATGATTTAAGTTATGCTTTTCTAGTTTATTTTTAAACGTCAGTTTTAACTGGACACGCATATAATGACACAGTCAAGCCCTGCCATACACTGTAGTTTGTTATTACTGAAAGACGTCTTCTCACTAAAGGGAATGAACTATGAGATAGAATACCGTAAAGTTCTGTTAATAAGCCCCTCCCCCATTTATAGGCCCATCTACCTGTAAACAACATAAAAAATTACGTCTGGTTATAAGCCTCCCAACCACCCCCGCCCACCCTCCCCCCTCTCGCTGATATAAGTTCCCTATGGCTTGGATTGAGATGAATTTATTTATAAAGCGCCCCTAAGAGCTGAAGAGCTTATAAACAGATGTCTACAGTACCTTAATTCACTTCAACATTTTAGATATTTACATTTAAAACTGATAAAACCGTACTTTTTCTGTGTTAGGGTAATGCTATATAAAATAACCAAATATTCGTCAATATAAAGTAATAATAAATAATAGAACAAAGAAGACATTAAAATAAAATCTTTCAACAAACTTGCAAAACGGTAGCTCGCTTTGCTTTTTTGAATTGTTTTTAAAAAGTTACGGCTAAAATCGCTATTAAGCGTAAACCCCAAATCTAATCTAATAATTGTTTAAAGCTATAACTTTGAGTCACAAAAACTCAGCACTTCTTTTCCCAATCTGTGACTTCACTAAATTTCGATCGAAGAAAGAAACCACCTGCATTTTACTTGAGAGTTGTGATTTACTAACCTCTTCTTTCTTACTAAAGCAATAGCTTTGACTTTCTTTGTTTACTAAAGTTTAACACCCAAACTCGAAGCAGTGTTTACTGGTCTCAACAACTTCCTTTTCCGCTTGTTATCCGGATTGAACTTGGAAATTGTCTTCTTTACGAAAACCTTTTTACCGGAGCCAAAGCTGAAGCCAGGTGTCCTGGGTACACTGTGTACAGGCACAGATCGACCAGGAGTATTGCCGGGTCGCACGAAACCATGCTGCCTTGATTGAACCGCGTCCTCATCAGAAGACGATAACGAGCTGCTAGAATGCGGTTTATGGAGGGTTTTAGGAAGTTTACTCGGCACAGGTTGATTCTCGGTACCATTTGGTTTGAGCTTCGATGACACTGTTTTCTTGATCTTGACTGGTTCATTTGAATCCTTGGAGGGTATATTTTTGACTTCGCTTAACGCTTTGCGTTCCTCTGTCAGTTCCGAGCTTTGAAGCGGTAACGGTTCTAAACCAAGAATATCAGCGTAAAACTCTTTTAACTAAGGTTTGTGCAACAGGCCGCTTCGAAAGCGGGTGCAGAAAGCAACAGGGACGTTCACGGGAGAAAACAATTTGCTGGGCGGCAAGGACCTTTTGTGGTATGGGCATGTACTCACCTCACTTTATGGGAATCCGAAAAACCCTCCCCGCTTTTATCGAACGCATGCGGAGGGAGGAGGCAAAAACATTCGTTTCAAACCAACCTCGCTTCCAGGGTTCTCTCCTACCCGTCGGGAGAGAGAACCTGGGAACTAGGTTGGTTTCTGCTTACACGAGAAGAGGCCTTCTAGTTAGTGTTCAAGAAATTAGAATCTAGATGGCTCATAAGTTCAGGTTAAGTCTTTTAGCCTACAATTTGACCTTTGCACACTCCAAAATGACTTGTATAATCAACACAAAAAATGAAAAAAGAAAGAAACCGAGATTTTATCACCGGGTAAGCGGTAATCGGTTTTTGAATAACTATGCCGTGACCATGGTTTCGACTACGGTTATATCCTTACCACCGATCATCTCAAGATGTTTCAACTGACTGTGCAAGTTTTAATCAACAAAATGGTATTACTATATATTGCTGGTGACGTGACGCTGCTGGAACAATACGGCCCTAGTTAGAATTTATAGTTATTAATACTCGGGCTTGGAGGAATAACAAGACTTTACTTACCACTTTCACCCTCTGCGATCGCGGTGTCGACATCGTGGACAGCAGTAACAAGCTTCTAAAAACAAAGCAAGGTAAATTTTGTCAACAACGTTACTCGAGAAGGTAGTGTTTTCCGTCGAGTAATTACAGGCAAACCGCTTTACAAACACCCGCTTAAAAAGGACACCTCGTTATTACGGACAGTTTGCTTTGTCCCTGAGGAAAGTCCATGCACCCGGCATTTTCTCTAAATTCAACCCCCTTAATACTGACACCGGTTATTGCGGACAACGGACACTTTTTTCGTGCCCAATGAACAGATTCTCATATAACGTCAACCTCACTAATGCGGACAGCATTGTTCACGCAGTGTGCGCTGTAAAAAACCTTTTTTGCAGGTAAAGAAAAAAGACCTTCAGTTGACATAATGTCGATGTTCTTAGCGCTATGATACCCCAGAAGGGATGAATTGTGGACGACAGTTTTTGACTATTTTGACATCAATCGAGTCATGCAGAGAATAGATTTGGGTTAGGTAACGTATAATGAGATACTTTGTCGAGACTATTGAGTGTTTTCATGGACATAGTAGCCACGGAATAACGGCTTGGTGAAGTTTAGAGATGTTAAGTTTGACAATGCTTGCGTCCTGCTTTATTTCTGTAGTATCTTGATTAAAGAAAAGGTGTATTTTTGACTTAAATAACATGACCCGCTTAATACGAACACTTTCTTTGGTCCCTTCACTGTCCGCATTAGCGAGGTTTGACTTATAGTTGGAGAACTTCTACCTTTTATCTGCTATTATTTCCCAATGAGAATGACAGGAAACCCAAAGGGGAATTTTTGTTTTAGGGGGTAAAGATAATATTACTCTGTACCTGAGTGCGGTTCGCACATTTTGTAACTTTACACCCACAATCTCCAGAACACCCCGAGGAGGTTCTTCTGCATGGGCAATTGTTTGTCGCGCATTTCCCCGTGCAGGTACAGCCCTGTGGAAAAAATTCAGACATTAGCGGACGTAAAAGCAAATGTTGACATATTGCTTAGTAGAACGATAATTCCGGTGCAGATGCATACCCCTTTGCCCTGTTTAGGGTTTGACAAGTTCTTTCTTTCCCCGCTCCATCTTTCTTCACCTACTCCCCAAAAAACGATGGGGATGAGCCCCTCGGGGGTAAGACCGGAACGTTGAGATCAGGGGCTAAATGCACTGTTGTAATAATGTCTGTTAATAGAGACCTTTGATTCGAGGGTGAAGACAACTTCGGGCACGAGATTTGACGAAAAGTATTTTCGTGAATTCTCAGAAAAATAGACACCACAGGAAGCTTCGTTGTAACTTTTCCCCCAGAAAGGTTAACACGTTCATTTTTATTGAAAGAGGTTAAGCCCTCTCCCGAATGCAGTATGATAAAACTTCTACTATTTGACAAATTGTTTCCGCAGTAAGACATTCTCGCTAAATCCCGTGGTTGAATGACGGTGGTTTCGCGCCAAAAATGACGCTTGTTCACGTGCGCGCACTACTTAATATTGAGAAAATCTCGTTCCGTAGTCGTCCTCGTCTTAGAATTTAAAGGTCTCTAATGGTTTTACGAAAGGAGATGAACAATGACCTCTCTGTTAATTCGTGTAACAACAGGCTAGGATGTAGGAACCAAGGACTATAGGGGTGTAGGAGAGGCACAGGTAACAAACCATAAAACTGACTCACCCCGAAAAAAGATCAATAAAAGTTGTTTGCTAGGCATTTTTTGTACTGAAACATTAATACAGATTGATCTTATTAGATCTTGTAGCTCGTAATGTATGTTTTGTTTGATACTACTATTTCTTTCAGATTCCGTTTTACTCACGAAAAATGTTCGCATAATTTATCAAAAGGCAAAGGGCGAATTCCCTTATGATTAGACTTGACCCAAGTCAACCTCGCGAGTTTCATAGCCGAAAAGCTGTAAAGCGAGCGGAGCTAGCTTTTCAGGCCGGGAAGCGGCCAAGCGAGCAAAGACGTCGAGAGGACATAATGCTTAAACGCAACTTCCACCGCTCTCCCGAGTTCAGTCTTTGGTCATTTCCCCAGGTAGCAATTGGATATCGAGCCTACTATATGCTAGGACGAAAGTCTACTTGAGACAAACATAGGTAGTAGAAGACTGGTTATCAAAGGCGGCAAACATCAAATATACAAACAAACGCAGTTTATGTTTTATTGTTGGAAGCCCTCAGACGGTGCACAATCCTTTGTTTTCTGTTTACAACTTGTGACTAAATAAAGTAATGAAACGTATTTATTTTTCAATAAGATCAAAATGAAAGGAATGCTATTGGACGTTGTGCATCGTAAGGTCCTCCACAAGCTCATAACCCCTCCAATCTATTAACTATGGTGCGTACACATAAAGAAAGCTAAAGAGATCTTTTCCCAGCGGATCGCCTCTCGCGCAGTTTGATTGCTATTTATTCGCAGGTCAAGCACTACA
>NC_133209.1:14794011-14951511 GCF_958299795.1 Porites lutea
TTAGGGCTATAGATATTGTTTGGGACTTTCATCTATTGTTTAAAGGGGCAACGTCACACTATTTGCTATCTTCTTTAAAAGTCAAAATGCGTCTTTTTATCGACTCAATTACAAAAATATTGGTCTAGTTTCCTTATTTAAGACCATATTTAGGCATTGAAATTGGTTCTTCCTGCGAATGGCAAGGATGGACATAAATAAAAACGTTCTCAAAGCTTCGTGGCGTCCCCTTTCGAAAAGAGCCATAATTTTGGCGAAAATGCTACACTTATAGCACTTTATGTCAACTTACCTTCTCCTCGTGTTGCTCCTTCAGAGCTGTTACAAATTCGTCTTGCGTACGCACAATCTTCGACATCTCATCCTGGTGTTGCTGCATCAAGGACTAAAAAATAGATGATAGGTGAAGGCAACGTTGACGATGTGTTCCCCAAAGGTTAGAGTAACAACCAAATCAACCATATCGCTGTTACCTGTTCACGTGACTTTAATTCCTGGCACTGTACCTCAGCTTCCTCCCTTGACTTCTCTGCCCTAGCGTTAATTAATGTTGCTTCCACAGTCTGAAAGGCAGAAAAAAAGCATTGAGTTTCAAGAATAATTCACATAAATTCAGCCGGTTATCAGTCTACTTCCGACTCACATTGCCCCATATCCTGTGGTCGGACGTGATGGGAAGACTAAGTTAAAGACTAAGTTGATGCCAAAGACTATCATTTTGCATGTGAATTGCCGTACCAATTAAGGAAACACTTTTGCAGCGAGTTCCTCGAGTCTGACAACAGTTTTATATTGTCAGACCAAAATAGTGACCTAGCCGGACATAATCCTTTCAAACAAGTACAGTGAAACCTCTATTAAGCGGACCCCCAATTAAGCAGACACCCTCTACTAAGTGGACACTAAGCCGGGTCCCGAAATTAATCATTAATGTCTTATATTTCCCTTTACAACGAACCCCTATTCAGCGGACACATCTATTAAGCGGACGTGGACACTAAAATAAATTGTATTTGGCTAATTTCCATTGTTAAAAACCTCTATTAAGCGAACACCGAACTGAATTGACAATCGGCACTATTGGATTACGTCCTTGAAATACGTACTGTAGTCTATTAATAGCGATAAATCAATACATTTAGCAATAGTTGTCAATAAACTGTAGATTAGACCGATATCCGGCCGTATAATTGTCATCGATCAAAGTTCGCCTAAAAGTCTTGCACAAAGTACAGCACAGCTTCCTTAGCTTCCTTAACAACATGGAACTCTCAAGACAGTACGGAGTAACCGTTGAGTGTTAATCGTTAACAAACATTGCGCAATTTTTACAAACCTCTGTTAAGCGCACATTTGCATGGGAAGGTCCCAAAGGTGTCCGCTTAATAGATGTTTCACTGTATTATTAGCAGCTCTGCATATTAGTAGTCATTCTTTCCTGAGTTGGCGTTAATTAACTATAGATAACCACCGGCCCTTTGAACCGATTCTGAAACAGAGTTCCACTTACCATATTAAGTAAAACCTGAAGAGCTGCTTTTCCTTCCGCCATAGTGTGGATGTTGTTCCATCGATGTTTAGACTTTTCTCCTACAAAAATATAAAAAGACTTTCAGGGTGGAGACTCGAATAAACTATGCCCTTTCCCAGTCAACTAGCGCGGCGGAAGACGCATGGATTTCAGCATCAAACTTACACGAAGATTTCTTCTTAGTAGGCTGGTTTAAGCACAAACAAATCTATAAAACGTTGAGCGACAACAATCGTCAGGTGATCATATGGTAGATATTCGTACTTTGGGTGATACCCTGGGGTTGATTTCGTGAATAATAGGGACAAGACCAAAATATTGCGGGATAAAAAGTCGTGTGGCGTGCACAAGCATCAACAAAGAACGCAAAATCCACCCGATAAACTGACTTGAACGTAAAAAAAAAACAAAACATCTGCATCCTCTCGTTGTTTGTAAGTAACTTCATTTGCCTATTAGTGCGGCCATCGCTGATAGTCATAATCTTTGATATAGATTTCAGAGCACCATTTTATTATTGATGCAAAGTTTAAGATAAAAGAACAAGCCCTCAACTTACCTTGCTCGGCATCGATAATTTTGTGCTGTAGGCCTGCTATCTGAGAACTCCTGTGCAGGGAACATTTTCTCGGTGAGTAACTTCGAATCGAGCAATAAGTCTTAGTCTACGTGAAATCGGGTCAACTACGTATGTTCTTCAGATTGTTTGACCTTAATGTATTCATTTACTAACGAAGAAGTTCAACACAATTGGTTATTTTTTCTTTCGTGATGCTAGTAATAAGGGATGGTACTTTTTATTTGTAGTAACGACAGAAACCTTGTAAATAAAGCAATCGTTATTGTTTTGTGGAGGTCATCGCAGGGTTTTTGATTATGTGCCTTCTCCGTTCTGAACTTTAATTTTTTCCTCCTGTTAAATTAGATCGTAAAACCTCGAGATATCTTTATTTGCTCACAGAGCAGATATTACAACTATTCTTGCTGAACAAACCTTAGTTCCAATTCATTTTCAAGAGTGGATATCTTCTTTTGTCGCTCTACGGATTTAGTTTTCGTTTCTCCCGGCGTTCCTCGTTCTTGAACCATTTTCTGCAAGCAAAGCACACATAAAACAGATTCAATTTTTGTACTTCACTTTTTCCCTGAATGCAGTTCAGGATTTCTTCTTTAATTAGGAAAAGAAGCAAAGTACCATTGACCGCTCTCCACTACTGTTTTTCTTTGTTTTATGATTATGTTTCGTTAATTATAACTACCATCTGGTAATAATAAAGGAAAATCGTCGATATAAACGTCGCATAAACGTGAGTAAAACGTAAAACGGTTAAAAAACTTAAGCCGTTAACCGGCCGTAAAAATGAAAAATTTTAACCGTTAGTTGAACTAGAAGTCAACCGTTGGTAACTCTTTTCCACTACGGATGTCTGTTAACCGACCATATTACGGAGAAAAAATTAACTGTTACCCATAAAAAAATACAAAACAAAACATAACAAGAAAAAACAAAAACAGAATACTAACTATAAACCGTAAAATGCTAGCCTGTGTAGAAAACGTTTCCGCACGAGTTTGTCGAAAAAGTTAGGACTAGAGCTCTCGCTGCTACTTTCGCGCAGTAACCCAATCGGAAACACTTGCTAGGCAGGCTAGTATCCGTTAGACTGGGCGAGTCAAACGTTTTGGAATTCAATTCCAGAATTTTATTGGATGAAGGGGCTTCCTCTTCGGGAGAGTCTTCAGCCTTTAATTAGCGATTTGCGAGCTGGTAATTAAGGTCGTAATAAAAACACCCAACTCCAGAATTTTATTGGATGAACTCGAAGGGGCTACCTCGTCGAGGATAGTCTTAATCCGTGAACGAGCGATTTGTAAGGTGGTAAAAAAAAAAAACCAACTGGTCGCTCACGAGACTGGTGCAGTTTCCCACGATCACGTCCATCAGAGGCAAGGGAGAAAGGAAATGAAAGGAGGGATAGACAACGGGGCCGATGGCCGGTGAAATAGTTTGCTGAGAAGGGGTAAAGCCTTGTTTAACAGATACACAGATTAGCAGATGGGGAGAGACCAAGTCAACAGTCATCATACCTTTGCCGCTGGCTCGTCATTCTCGTCCTGTTCTTGATGTTTTAGTTCTGCCAGTTGCCTTGACAACAACTTCCTGTCTTCAATTAGAGTTTCCAGTGTTCGCCTGGCCTGACCAACGCTCACTAACACTTCAACCTCATGGCTTAACCAAGACTAAAAGAAAGACCATTACTCACATTAATAGGCCAATCTTGTGCTGCGCTTATTATTTTCTGATCAAGATATGAAAATAATTACATTTCCGAACAGTCAAAGAGTATAGCAATATAAATAATCTCTAAATACCTGATCCCCAATATGGTTTACAGTTTCGGAGAAATTCTCTTTTTAAAAAAAAAAACTCGAAATCCTTCGACGTTTTGCCACCCACCAATTTCACAGTTTTTGGTGGTCATTACATTTTTAGATATTGCCTGTAGGGAACTGAAATTATAACAATTGCCCAAGTTACCTTTCTGGTCACCCTTAAAGAATTTATCGTCATGAACCTGTCGGCGTTTTTTTTAAATTCTGATATTACCGGCTTGAAGGTATTTTGGCCAAAATGGGATTGCAGCCTAGAGGCAAGATGACATTCTTACCTTCATTCTGGGCATGAGGCCCTCTGCTTGTTTTTGTTGGTGCTGCTGATGGGCAGATTTCTTTTCTGCCGCCACCTTCTGTCGTTCAAGTGCCATCTTGAGGCGCTTTTGCACCGCTACAACCTAGAAACACAAGAATTCTGCTGTTTAAATAGCTGCTCACAATAATTCCTCGCTACGCTGAGTTTTGCTTAGCAGTGGAAATCTGATCGCCGACGGAGCCAACCGAATCCTAGTCTCCCACGCAGACGTTCTCAGGGGTTCGTCACGCGTTCCTGCCCCACTAACGTCTGCTTAAACGAGTGGTTAAATTCCTTTCACATTGTTCGCAAATATCGGCTGGAGCTCAAAGTGTTAACAAACCAAACACAACACGAGCTCGGTAGAGTGTGATGAGTGGCTAAAGAGTTTCGCTCCAGGAGATAAAAGTTGGCGTTTTGTATATTTCTCTTTTCAAAGGCTGGATTAGATGTTATTTGCTCGTAAAGTTGTTTCGTGGGTGAGGCAACAGCAGGGTTGTAAATGAACAAAAGGCGGATTTTTTTTCGATAAGCGATGAGTTTCACTGAAACGAGGAACTAACCACTACGCACAAGTCGACCTGACGTTTGTGGATAAAAACTGAACCAAAACAATTAGCATGTATTGCATACCTCTTCAGTTTTCCTTTTGAGAACTGCCTGTTGCTTCACGTGTATGGACTCCAACTTCTTATACTCGAACTGCCTTTTGCGGCCCTAAAAATTGTCGACAAATATAAGTCTATGACACAAAAGAGGGGCGTTTCAACTACCAGGTATCCTATCTTATGAGTCTTTTCTTCTTTCTATGCGCACTTCTAAGGACTATCGAAAGCAAGCCGCTTGTAGCCACAATTGCACCAAAAATGTTGAAAAGGGTAACAAGTAACGGGCCTATTTTCTGTTTCAAACAGTCGTCATTTGATCACCAGTTTGAAACCCAATGTGCCACCATGATGAAAGAAGTGGCCGAAATAAGGGAGGAGCCCGGGCCCCTACCTCATTTCAAGGTTAAACTGAAACCCGCAGGGTCGTGAAACCGGAGTTTAAGCAACAACTACGGCGACGGCTGCGAAAATGTCACTTAAAAAGTGAATTCGCGCTGCCTCAAACTTTTAACGAGCTTATTCCATCTCGTTTAATTCCTCAAATGTTGGAAATTTTTCAGTGGAGTTGAATTCCGAGGGACTCTATAAAAGTTCGAGAAAACAAAAAGAAAGTTGTTGTCTTGTGTTCCTGTCCTCGACAAAACGTGAAATGAGGCACTTTCACGTCGTAGCCGTGCAACGACGGCTAAGAAATGTACAAAAAAAACGTGATGCACGTGCAAAGTTGTAGTTTTGCCAATCTCATCGAATAGCCTTCGCTAATTGCGGGCACAAGTTTTGTGAGCTATATTTAATTTGAAATAAACTTGTTGCTGTTGTAATCCCTCTGCTTTTTTGCCGTTCTTGACACCGTCGCCGTTGCTTAAGCTCCCTATATTTATAAATGCTCATGCTAACTTCCTTCATCTCTGGGAACCCTGACATGCGCCCTTGAGGGGGTTGTGTATTTGGATCGGTTTGATTGTAAGCCATTGCAAAGCTACTCGGTTACCAAGTTTTTGTCACTAAGTCTCAGTACAGGGTGCAAAGAAAATCATTTTTACAGCTTGCCATTCGGGCAATTTACTAGCCCAGACGTCATTTCAACTAGCCCCAAAAGCTTTTCGTCGAGCAGAATTGATTTCACACTTCTTCTGTTGTTCGAATTCCTCAAAGAACATCACTTGCCAGTCGAGGAAGTTAAAAACAGATTTCACTAGCCCCATAGCTAGCAAAATCCACTAGCCCCGGGCTATATACTTTCTTTGCACGCTGCAGTACTAAGAAACCTGCAATCCTGGGTGCAAGCGCCCGAAAGTAAGGAATTTACAATGCAAGATCTTATCAAATTGCAGCTAACTTGTTCTTTCAACTGATAAATCTCCTTCTCTTTCTGCGCCTTCAGTGCTCTGAAGCGTTCAGACTCTTCTTTCATTAGGCGCATAAGCTTAACACGAATGGATTTCATTCCCTGAAAAAAAAACAAAAAAAAAAACAATAAATAAACCTTCAAAGTAACAGTTGTAGTGAAACACGCTCTTTTGAAGATTTTTGCATCATTCAGTGGCACAATTCAACCCAAAAGTAAAAAAGCTTTTAAACACCAAAATATAGTGGACAATCACTTCTAGTCAACAAGATAAAAAAATATATCTCATTTACCTGAATCTCAGAATTAAGCTTCTTTATAGTATTATCACTTTGTTCCTTTAATTTCAACAGCTTTTGTTGTTCAACCTAATAACATCAAAAGACGACTCAAGAAATCGATTGCAGTTTTCGACAGCTGGAAATGGATCATAGCCGTGGCCGAGGGGTTAGAGCGCTGGACTTGCAAGTCGGAGGCCCCGAGTTCACGCCCCGCCATGACCGCTTATTGGATTTGTTCGCTGTAGTCCCGAGTTCAAATCCTCGGCTATGCTTATAGATCACCAACTATTCTTTTTATCAACGATGTAGCGATTGGATACTTACAGTATCCCAGGCAGAGCCAGCGGCATATGAGCACCAGGCTTTAGCAGCGTACAATTTCAAGGATGTGATCTAATAGGCCCCTTCCGAGTTCCAAAAACTCTTACTTTCAAAATAAGGCCAAGTACACAACCTTTCTTGTGAAAATGAGTTTTATTTGCATGAGAAAGACAAATCATTTCCATATCAAAAGCTGAGCACTTAACCTCGTTTTAAAACACAGGCCCGGGGAAACTTGGAAATGGGTTATTAAAACAGTGACAGGGAGAATCTCGATTTCGAGGACTATGACTTAAAAAAAGAACAAAGGAAAACAGTAGTAGCAGTTGTGAACCTGTTTCTTTTTCAGTTCTGAGATCTTGGCTTCTAGTTCCTTGATGCGATTTCTATTCCTTTCTTTGACTTTCCTAAATAAACAGGTGAATAAATAAAAAATCGAACAAACAAACCCATCATCAATGGATGAGTAGGAGGAAGGTGCTTAAAAAGTCTGTGGAAGGCATCAGTGAACGCGGAACGTAACCATGACAACCCTGAGGGCGGCCCGTCACACTGAATCCCTAGTGGAACGCGATAGGCAACGGCGCCAACGTTGGCGAAACGTGGGCCTGGTCTCAATAGCAGAGCTGTCAAATTTACTGAAGCCCGAGAGAGCACCCATTATTCATTATAATGTAATGCAGACGGCTGGTAAGCCAAAACTACATTTGGTCACAAAAAATAAAATACTGGAAATGGAAAAAAAAAACATTCACGAAACCGGTCATTCGTTGGTTATCCTAGCCGAGTGTGTGTTTTTTGTAATGTCTTTCTTCCTCAGAAAAAAATCCTCGAAACACAGAGTGGTTACAGAAAACAACCAACAAATAACTGTCTGTGAGACACTCGCGTTGCAAGAATGTTGCCTCGTCCACATGATACCTGAACCACTAATCATGTTTCTGGGCTACTCTTCACACGAACCTCAATCAAAGTAAATGAGCCGTTCCTACTGAATACACTGCAAGTTAACAGTGCAGTACTCACCCATCGGTGTGTTCAGTCTTGGCGTTGTTCAATGCCACGTTTAGATCTGCCTTTTCTTTCTCCAGTCTGTTAATTTCACCCTCCAGTTCACGAACTGTTTCCTGGACAAAAATGTTTTATTTTGTAAAATTTTTACATGTGCTTATTTAAATTATGGAAGCAAAGAAAAAACAAATACACTGCAGAAACAAGAAAAACCGCACACGCATATTAACAATAACAACGATAACGATAACGATAAAGCGACGTTTATGCAATGAAGGCAATCTTTAGCAAGACATGTCTCCAGGGAAGGGGATGGATGGCCCGTGATGCCCTTTATCAGACTCTGTTGTTTGAACCGACTATTTTACCTCGTATTGTTTTCTCATGCTTGTCAAACGCGTGTCATTTGCTACCATTTTATTGGCCAAGTTCTCTTTCAAGGCCAGCGCTTTAGTCAACTCTTGAAGCTGGCGTCCAAGCTCTGCCTGCCGTAATGCATGTTGGGATACAAACGAGGCATCGACTGATGGAGAGCTTTCGTCACTCTCCGCTGAAGGAGACGCGGAACACGTGGCATCCTAAAAAGTTAATTAAAAAAAGGTGAACCTTTTGTTAAAGAGAACTTGCCATAAACGCACGAAAAGACAAACAAAGGATAAAAAATATGGACATTCTGTTCTTCTTTCTGATTAACTTAGACTGAAACGTCGACAAATGCGTCAGACATGGGACGATCACAAAACATGTGAAAATCTTGTGCAATTATAGTGCTTGCGCTTAGCATACCTGCTCTTCATTCTTTACTTCTTCCTCGAGTTGAGTGGTTGAGTTAATGCTATCCTAAAAACCAGAAAACATGTTACGTTAGGTTTTCAGATACACTTGTCAGTACAGGTACGGTGGAACTCCAACACAAAGTGGCAGGAAACAAGGAAAAGCAATTGTTTCTACCGGGGATACGGGGTTTCTTAAAGGATGTTATACCGGGGGGTCGGTGTGATCCTAGCTTATGGGATCATCGTCTTGGTCATCATCACCACCACCACCACCACCATCATCATCGTCATCACTGACGTCATCATCGTCATCATTACAACCACCATCATCACCATCGTCATCACCATCATCGTCATCATCATCAATATCACCAACATCAACATCATTATTATCGTACATATTCCTTTTTATCCAATCAAGACATTTTCTCTGTGCATCAAAGTAAGACAAACAACATACCTCCAACTCATGCAGTTTACTTTGTAACTCCTCTGCAAGGCTTACATCGGTTTCAGCTTCAACATCGGTCGTTTCCCTTGCGTCTACTTTGGAACTTAAATTTAAACAATATTAATATCTTGTATAAAGTTAGAGAACGTGTAAATCTTGTACAACAGTGACGAAATGGGCGCGTTTGAGATTTACAAGTTTATTTTAACATGTGATTTCAAATTTTAGCACATTCCAAAACGAATTCTGAGACAGAGGAAGGACAAGTGTTAGACGCTTATTTATAGTCCTTAACGGAATTTCATTTCTTTAAAAAAGAGATGAGCTGAATACGATCTCGAGTGAATGCAAACACGCGAAGCATCCTTTGGAAAGCTCAAATGACAGCCGACAGCGGCGTGCTTCGTCCGACCTTCTATTCATGATTCCTTCATGCTCTAGGTACGATTCCGAGAAGGAGTAGCATAGATAAATTTATTAACAGTACAAAACGAAAATTTCACTGACTTTGTTCACCTGGATCGACTGCTGCCTCGCGTTTCACTGACTACCACACTTTCTTTGATAAGAGTGTTTAGTTGAGTTTGACAGCCACCCAAAGCAATTGTCACAGAGTCACTTCTTGTCTTCTGGGACGGTCTCAAAATCAAGGAAGTCTGCACAAAATTGGGGGGCGTCATGGATGACCCAAAAAATGTCCCTTGCTCCAAAACAATAGAAGGTGGGTTTTTAAAGGCCATCAATGAAGATAGTCGTTTGGGAGAGCTTTGTCGCCCCAGGGAAAGGCAGCTAAACAGTCACTTGGGACGAAAACACGTTGCTGAATGGCAAACAACACAGGGGGGGCAAGAAAAACAAAGAGATTACATAATTAAAAAGATAACATCCTTTGTTATCAAGAGCCCACTGCGCTGTCTACTCCTCAGCAAAGTGTCCATTGGCGAGCGAACCCAACAGCACATTCGTCCTTTACCACATCCATTACGTCCCCAGTTGTCCCGCCCCAGGTGTTCATCGCTAAAATCGGCTTCAGCTAAATATAAACGAGAAGGGATTGGGAATGAGTCCGTTGATGTCATACCTGAAATGATTCTTGAGTTCGTTAAATTTTCGTTTCATCTTATCTCTGGCTAATTCGGCCTACAGAAAGAATAATAACAGCGCAACATATCTGATCAATCGACAGCAAATCCTGTCATCAAGTCCATTCCATTTCTTTTGTCAGTTTGAGTGACACTTTGGCTGGTTTGCAAAATTGAGGGAAACACGTGCATCGCACAGTTGGGTAAGAAAAAACGCAAAGTAAAGCAAAAGGACTTTCAATATTTTGATTGGTCAATAAAATGATGCACTTTTAATATATGGAAAGTTTAAACGGTAAAAAAACCTTTCTATTCTTTGGGAGAATAAAACTATTCGCAAACACTAACAACACCAACTTTCTTTTCCACAGTCAGAGGGGAGAATGGCGTTCTTTTTCTTAGAAGTTTTTTGTGCAAAGTAGCAAAAAAAATATGTTTTTATCCAAAAATGACCGGTCAAAATGAACGGCAAGACCAGAGTTTGACCGGTCAAGTCCGCGATCAGGCCGGACATTGTCCGTTGACCGGCCGTTATTTTCAGCCCTGGAGATTGATTTCAGAATTTGGCTCAATTCGCTCTGACGTTCTCGCATAGTTGCCTCGTTCCTAGGCGTCTCAAGTGTTTGGTAGAAAACGCACCTGCGAGCGATCAAGGAGTATCGCACAATGGACCATGGGAACATTAAAGATTTTGGTGCATAGGACGCTGGGAAGGGTGGTCGCCATTCCCATAATCCCTTGCGCGGAACCAAACGGAAAGAGGCAGCCCGCATAGTGCAGTGTTCTTTATTCCAAGACGGTTTTCCACTTACCACTAACACTTTCTCATACATCTGCGTGTTCTGATCAACCGATGCATGAAGCTCGGAACTCAGTTTCTCATTCTCTGCCTTTAAAAGATGGACAATAAAAAGGGAGAGAGTCAGTATAACCTGTTATAGATGACAGCCTGCGTGGCTCGTTCTCTACTTTAATCTCTACAATTTTACAGTGAAAGCGTTATCACAGGATTGTACCTCTAGTTCTGTGATCCTGTCCGCCATTTCTTGAATGTTGACAGCCGTACTTTCAGTACTTAAAAATTTAAAGGAAAAAATATGATTAGTTTCTTTCACCCTATGCGACATCTCAGGAGCATGTATTACAGTTAAACTTTTATCATTTTGCAGGTCCATTACCCAGATAGTTAATTTCATTTTCAACAATTTTAAATTCGTTATAGCGAAGTTTTTATGTGTAGCTCGCAATGAAAAAAAAAAAACTGCGTTTATGTTTCATTTTCTCAGTAGAGTCGTAGTCCTCGACATAAATGTTGGTTATTCAGGTAACGTTGACTTAACTTGGGAATTGTCTCATGTTCGAGAAAAACAGTTAGGGCCGATTATTTAAACGAAGTCTAACTTACAACTTACACCGCGGTTTAGGAAATCTTTGGACACCCAGATCTCTTCCCTAGTGGGTTAAGAAGAAAACTGTTTCTCTTGTCTACGCCATATCCTTTTATGAAACCGTTCACGATAAATGGTCTTTAAGTAAAACCGTTCGATAAACTGAAAATGTCTGGCTTAACGCGGTTTTGTTAAACGCTGGCTAAACTTAGTTCAATTACTGGTCCTTAATTCTCGTTATTATTACCCATTTCCTCCATGGTCAGTGCCTGTAATTGTCTGTCCTTGGATAAGCTGCATCTGAAGTAACTGGACCTAAGGGAGAGGTAGCAAGGAATGTGTTTCAGAGTAAAAGAAAATGATGGGGGAATCAAACACCGCACCAAGAGCATGCGCTAACTCAATTTTTCAAAATTTCGTTTGCATAGTTCGTTGGCGCAGGTCAAACCTCTTTCAGCTTTATATTTGGTTAGGTTCTCACACAAAGAAGATGTCGACGTCCTTAACGAGCCGTGACATCAGAGAAAAAAATGTTTAAATCGTTTCTGCTTAGATAAGTCGAAAATTCCAGCAGTTGATTGTGGTAGCGATATTTTCGGCAACGAAACGCTTGCTCGTACGTGTGAACAGGACTCGGCGTCCTTAAAAATGATACTTTTCGCCTGGATTTCTACAGAAATGATTTGTTTTCATAATAACTATCCATGAAAAAAACACCACACATAAACCGCTGACAAAAAGAAAACGGTATCGAGGTCCCTGAGAGGAATTTTTTTCAGGCTTCTTTACGCAATTGCATAAATTGCGTTCACTGAGACGATCATTTCTTCATTTTCAATTCATTTCTGCAGTTCATATATGATTTATTTCATACATCATTAACACTGTATATACTGTCACCGAACTGTCACCAATGCTACTGAGGCTGAGCAAAATTATCATGGGATTTTAAAATCCTGATAAAAAGGTTAGAAATCTTAGCATGATAGGTATGGAGGCAAGCCAGTTGGCTGTTTTCAAGTATGGCCAAAGGGCTGACCGCGGGGAAAGACAGAACCAAGAAAACAACTCCAGTCCGGTGCGCTAATGATCATCGGCTGGCCTTAAAATACACAGCGACTACATGACTGGTAAAAATGAAAATAACATACTTGTTGTCTAAGCCGAGCTAGTTCAGCAGCCGCTGGATCTAAATTTACAATGGGCTTGTTTTTAATCTGTCTTGCGCGGTCCGCATATCGGAGAGTATTGAGCGTTTCTTCAAAGTTACTGTCCGCGGGACTAACACAAGCTATCATCAGTGTGTTACTGTTACCACCGAGAGAATCTGTAGAACGTAACAAGGAAACATTGCACCATTGGGTAAAACAAAGAAATAAAAAAGCCTACTGATACAACACTGATCCAAAACAGATTTGTGAACAAACAGTGAACGTTAACTTAGCAATCTCAAAGTTAAAAAAATTCTTACATTTGCTTAAGTATAAATGTTAGATTTAACTAACGCAATGTGTCTTCACAGTGTGCCTTCCTCAAAGATCCAGGACAGCCCGGGGCGCTTATTTAATTTTAGGGATCCAAGAGGGAGGCGTTTAATAGAAAGGAGGCGTTTAAAAGAGAGACGCGTTTATTCTCATAACTGTAACAAGCTCAACAAAACTAATATGCTTTCGGTAAAAATATCAAGAGAGTTAAAAAAAGCAGAATAACCAGTCCATCAATTGATACTAGAGATCCAAATCGCTTTTTCATATCTAAATGTTCCTTGGTTCTTACCTTGAAGTAGTCGGGTTAGCTTAGAATCTCGATAAGGAACATGAGCGTTTGATTTTCTAAGCTCGTCGCTCAGAGCACTAATAACATTTCCCAAAGCAAGAAGGCCTTTGTTGATGTTCACACCTGAAGGGGTAAAGCAAAGCTACAGTTAGCAAATATGCATCAAGTATTACCAATAAATTTTCATTTTTATTAGCTGAACGTAAAGTTTCTTGTAAACGTGACTGTTTTGCATTCGTACAGGTAACATACCGTATAGAAATGTTGAGCATGCTAATGGATGGCAGGCTTTTTTAAAAGTAAAGGCAAGCGAAATAGGACATCAACTCTGTAAGACCTAACAGTGATTAACATCAATTTTCTCCCAGCATTATTAATTATAATCAAAAGAAAAGTTAAGAGAATTAATAAAATAACAAACAAAGTTAAAATGCTTTGATCATTAAACAAAATCTCTTAACCTTTTCTTTAAGGAAATGTACAAAGATTAGTCTGGAGAATTTGTATACATGTGGATTTTAGGGCTTAATCCCGAGCCTTTATTTTCCATTAATTTTCCCCCAGAATAAAACGCTGGCCACAAAGGCTGAAAAAGTTGAAACCGTCCTAGACTCAAGGTCGGAGCTTCATTTTGAACTGATATACGTGTCGCCCTTTTAACTTTAGAAGACCTTCCCATGTGAAGTATTGAAGCTTGCCTTCCCATACCGGAGATGGGTCTGACATGGCTGCAGCTTTTACTACTTGGAACTCGCATTCTGTATCACAAACTACGTGTCATATAAATCATGAAAATTAATGGGCGCAAGAATAAGCGACTAATTCAAAACAGTAATATTGTTCACCTTCTTTGAAACGCTCTCCCTGAGCGTGGGTCTTTTTCACTCTCTCAGACCCCGCCAGATCCACTAGATGAAATTTTGCCTTTTTCAGTTCACTCCTGATAAGAAATAGCGTACATGAATGGTGTAGAGCGGCTTATTACTATAGGATTTTTGTATGTTTCGTATACAGGGTGTGAAAAATGGCAAACAAAAGCAGTCAAAATAGACCACTTTAGCTCGTATCTTTTGTTTTCCCAATGAAAGTCCCCTCAGTAGTACAAAACCCTCATGCTTTTCAGCTGGAAAGCAAGAGACGCACAAGACAAATGAAGGAAATTACCATTTTAAATGATGTAAACCTTTTGTTTTCTCTTTCATGTCAACACGAATTCGGATAATTTTGAAACCGCATTTTTTTATATGGATTCGTGTGAACGGGGCCTCAAACCGCCTCTGGAGAGCGGTTTCAAAACAATGCGGTTTCCGTGACCGGATTCACTGGTTTCGTGAGGACGGAAGGCCGATTCGTATAAAAAAATATGCGGTCTCTAAAGTATTCGGCTCCATGTGGACGTTGCCTCAGTGCGTTCCTTGCTGACAGCCTCAAGTATGGCAGTTTTGTACCGCGTGAATGACTGCAGTGTAACTGCAAAACTTAGTCCTCACTCTTTGTCTTTTCATAAAATACGCTGTACATATGAAAGGGGTATAGAATGGTTCCTCCAAAAATAAGGGTCTCGGAAAATTTTGGCCCGATATCGAAATCTCTGAAGTGTTGGTGGGGGTCTCCAGTCTCGTTTTCGGGTGATTTTGTGTCTGGCAGTCTCGAATTTTGAAACTGGGGTCTCGCAGTTTATACCATTCTATACCCCTATATGTACGTGGATAAGACAAAATTTGAAAGAAACAGTTCTCTACAGTATTATCACATGGCTTACATTAGGAAAAGAAACCAACCAGGCCAAACAAGTCTATAACAAATGTTGTGACTGAGAAATAGTTATTAAAAAGCAAATACAATGTGTAACTCTGAACTGAAGTACACAGGTTAAGCGTCTCCTTGTCTTTGTAACCAAAATTAATGACTGGGAGAGAATTTTCTATAAAGAGGAAGAAAATTGCTGGAGGAAAGTGTTGCTAAATCTAACTGCAACGCGACATAACGCGCATTGATAACTTTTTACGGAGTTGCAAACTGGTAAGAATTTAATTTTTGTGACTCATTTCGCCAACTCATTATTGAAATGGAAACAGTTGTATCGTGATATGGACTGGTTTGGTGTTTTCTCAGTTCAAAACTTCGTATGCCGTTTCAGAATAAGTTCTGACCAGTTAGCGCCTTGTTTTCTCGTTATACAATTGTGAAGGATGAACATTTTTTTCTGTCTTCGATAGATTGATTTTGTTAAATTCTTGGCATTTTATCGCACATTAGGAGGACTCATTTATATAAAATTCAATGTTTGTTAGTATTCTTCAAATAGTTTAAGTAATCTTCCTTATCAACATTCCATTGTTTTAGTCATTCAAACCGGTATTTCCCGAGACTGAAATCAAAGCTCTCCGTTACTTTTTCGGGCTTCGCCCATACGTGCCGGTTGTTGTATGAAAATAGAGATTTTTTTTCTCCGGTTTGGTCTACCGTCCATACTCATTTGGTCGAAACGGTCACCGAAAACGCGGCATCTTTTCAAAAACGTTCTCCAGAGTGGAGATTAAATCTCCACTCTGCCGTACTCGTGTAGATGGATGAAATCAGACGATCATTACGTTTTTGTATGAGTCACTGTGGCTCAGATATCATTTAATGCACCTGCCCTCATCAAAGATGGTACCGTTTAGAGTCACAACTGGCAAAAACGATTCAACGCAACGTGGAACGACTTCAGAACGTGTGGAAAAGTTTTCAAGCAAAAACGGATACCCTTTTACGTGTGGACAGTACCTCAGTTTGCTTTAAGTTTTTAATTCTGGGTATAAAGGTCCTAAGTACCTACTGAATATTAATAAGTTTTTTAAAGAACATTTATTAGTTATAAATTAAGTTATAAGTTATTTAGCAATTAATGAATTCGGCTTTCGTAGGATATGAAGAATTAAGCAGATCTCGGAGGGTGTTATCCACCTCGGCCTTCGGCCTCGGTAGATAACACCCTCCTCGATCTGCTTAATTCTTCATATCCTGATCAGCCTCATTTAATAATTGCTAAATTAAAGTATATTACTTTTGATTATTATTTTTTCCAGTTATTGACCAAAAAACAGTGATCTGAGAACACTGTTTTTTTTGGTCTGTTTGCCCAAGAGTTTTCTTGTTGCATATCGGATTTTTCGTGTTTCTTGAGTCTAAAACCGAGTCGTCAAATTCGGCTGTGAGCACTACTGGAGCATGTAAACAATCATTACTAAGAGAAAATCTGTGGTTTTAAATGATTTTTGCAATGACCTTACCCTTGCAGTTCCCGTTGCTCTAAAGTGATTGTAAAAATGGCATGAGATCTACTGGATCTACTGTTCATAGCAGTAGCTCCAGTAACTCTTGATGCTGAGCCTTGCTCTAAACATCTGATCATGTCTGCTCCGGATGTTATGGTTACTTCTTGTAAACCAGCAATCTAGGGAAGAAAAAACATTTATCACGGTGTAAATTAAGAAAGTCAGTTTTACAGCTTGCCCCTTGCCCTGCAAGCTGTAGCTAGCATGCACTAGCCTGATCGAGGGTCAGTTTTTGACTAACCATTAGAAACGTTTTTGTTGATCAGGATTAATAATTAATTATAAAAATAACTGATGGTGCAGTTAAAGTTACTGGCCTTCTAAATGAATCATATTGTTAACTTGTAATTATTTCACTTTGTCAGGTCAGCTTTAAACCACTTTCAATGCAAGTGAATTAATTAGGAATATATGTAGTGCAACCTTAATTTGAATTACTTCACTTACAAGTCTATTGGGCAAAAACAGAATTTACTAGTCTGATTGCAAAATCCACTAGTCCTGGGCTATCAGAGTACATGACTTTCTATGCACAAAAATCAAAATCACAGTTTTTGCAATAAATAAAACCTTGTAAGTGTAAATAAGAGCCTGCACATTATCACATTATACCCGCTTATTTACTGTGCAAGGCCTTCCCTGCAGAATAAGCATTATTTCTTCCTATTTTTCAGGAAAGTGAAAGTAACTAGGAGCTGCCAGGGGCATGGAGTGTGAGACATGCATGATGAGGGAAGGCACAGATTTTTACTCATTCCCACCTATCACTTGCCTTTGCATGCTCACCAGGAAAACCTAGTAATTTAATACCAGTGATTATCTTCACATGCGAAACGATCACCGTTGCTATGGCTTCAAAAACTGTTCTAAAGTGAAATAGTTTGGCATTTCATTGGTCTTTTTATAATAAACAGAACATTAATACAGTTGCCGCTTGGGCATACAAAATTTTTCTTCTCCTTAGAAGAGAAATTTTATATCTCTGCACGGCCATGTATTATATCATCCAGATATAAAGCAGCACTGATAGATGATAACAAGGAGAGCATTATTCACAAGCAAAACTTTGACTTATTAAAAAAATTTAAACAAAGATACACTGTACATGTATGATAATCCTTGAAACCAAGCGACACACATGGTCGCTTTTCAAGTCTCAAGGAATAAAAACAACAGAGAAAAAGTGTTATAAAGTTTACAAAGAGGTTAGTCCGTGAATGAAAAATTTGGAACTGGAGATATTTTAACTTTTGTAAGTCATGAATCGAATGATCTAACAGCTAAAACTGGTAAAACGTTCTATTTCCAACCATCTTAAAAAGTGGGGGGCTAAGTTCTCTCCAGCCTTACCCTGACACAAATATTTTACATGTACATGTGCATTACCTTGATTCCTCCATCAGGACTTTCTCTTATGGCAATTTTGGATTCCTCTTGTGGACTGGGATTAAGCAGGTCATGAATCTCCTCATTATGAATCTGTAGGCAATTTTAAGTACACTTATTACATGGCTACAATAGTATGTGCGCTCTGATTGGCTGTTTTTTTGTAAAATTGACTGGGCATTATTTCCTTATAAATTATGACCGGTCATTACTAGCTAGGTGTCCAAGGCATATACAGTCTGTGTTGACCTTGATAGTGGACATCCTTATGGTCATCCATGTTATGGTCAATTGACAGCTGTCAAAAAGGTATCTGCTGACCAGTGTCACTTGACTGTATCATGGGCTCAAGTGTTCAACTCATTGAGGTGACATGTTTTTTTTAAGTTATCCACTGACCAGTTGTTTGTTTTAATATTTATCCCAGGCTCAGGTCCATAATGAAAAGGCCATGGCATATAATAAATAACTTATTAACCTCCTCTGTTCAGCCATTACAGGGAAATCTCAGACCTCGGTCTTGATGCATTAATAAATACATCATTAATACATCAAGGCCTTGGTCTGAGATGTCCTTGTAATTATCTCACTCTCGGTTAATAAGACGGTATTAAGTAGAATGTAATCATGATGTCAGTTTGCTTTAAACGTTGCTGATTTACAGCTGTACAATGTGACCATAATGGTATTATTATGATGTGCAGAGTGCCAGGTTGTGAATAACCTGAGATCAGGCGTTATTTTTTTTGCTTCGTTGCTTCGTTGGCTCGAGAGGGAAAAAAATAACGCCTGATACATTTATTTAACAAGCCATCAACCGCCCCCTAATTTACATAATCTAACGTCTGCTTGACCTGTCATGTTATTAGCCAATCAGCGTTTGCCAGAAGGGAATAAAATTTTGGCGGGAATAATAATGTCTCTTTCGATTGGAAATAAAGTTTAGGGAAAAGAATTGTTTAAGTACGGTCAGATGGCGCTTACTAAGAATAATTTTTTACATTTTTTTTTTTTTTTGTGATGAAATACTGCTAGTTGGAGTTGCTGTACCGTTATTTAACAGCTACAAATAATAAAAATTTACTAGTAAAAGCTCGTTGACTTCGTTCTGTGCCGAAAGCTCTGAGAAAAACATTAGGCTGAAGCACCATATTTCACGAACTAAAAAGTGTTGTGAAGGCGAAGATCGCTCAGAGTAATTCGTAGGTTTCTGAAGGAGGAATGACAGGAATTACAGTCAAACCTGGTCAAGATTCCATTCATGAATTAATTATTTGAAAAGTGAACCCGTTTGTCGCTTCTGTAACTTGTAGCCAGTATCAAATTGCATTCAAATGATCGGTGAATTTTTGACAGCAACTTTTAGTATAAGATGAAATGGAAAATATTTCAATGGATGAAATTTCTATTTAGACATTTTTCAAACTGGCAAGAAAACTGAGCCGGCAGAAATTTCATAACGAACTCGCGTGTGTATTAAAATATTACGCAACCAAAAATGCAGACTGAAATCAACAACAACTAACGGATGGCGGCGTTTTGGCCAATCGGAACAGCGCAAATCGTTCGTATTGTTTCTTATCCAATCAGAAAAAAGTCCAGATTCTGGCATTTTTGCATGTGATCTGTGAAAGAAATGTATCATGCCCTCCTCCTGAAAACAGATTACAGAGATAGAGGGAGAGGGCATGATCGCAGGCTAGGTTGTGAAAAGCAGGGTTACATTGAATGACAGGAGAGGTTTCAAATACTGTAATAACAAATTAAAAGAAACTGTATTGTTGTTGTTGGAAGGGAAACACCAAATTCGTTTTCACTTCACAGCTGAGTTGACAAAGCTTGATTTAATTTATTAGCTTAACTCAGGACTGAGCTGTAATTCTAATTCCTATTTTCAAGTTTTACCTTTTGAATCTTTTGATTGTGGGTAATTAAGTTTATGAGCTCAGATGATAAGACCAAGTTTTTATCAGGAGTTAAGCTCAATTGAGCAAGTTTTAATGGGAGCGTTGAATTTATTCTGATTATGGATGTGCGGCAAACTTGATCATGATTATCATGCGTGCATGTGTAAATTTAAAAAAAAGGACGACATGTACTTTGCCATAAAATTAGGAGTTTTAAATTTAAAAAAGTATGCTTGTTTTATCCGATCCTTTTTTTCTTTTAAAATCATGCAAGTTATCATCTCGCGTGATGGTCTTCTCTTTGCAAGACTTCAGGTTTTTTAAAAACAGTTCTCGGCTGGCGGGTAGACACAGCGTAATTTGAATCACCAAAATATAATACTCAAGTGTTAAACATTCCATGAAAAATAAACGTTCATACCTCTAAAAAGGACGCTTTCAATAAAAATTCTGTTGTATCCTTTCTTTCGTCAATCCAGTCAAATACTGTTTCGATTAGCCTAGGAATTACTCCCCTTTCATCGTTCGTTTCAGTGCTCATGGCAAAAGCTGTGCCCATCGAATAAGTCTTGCCAGAGCCGGTCTGGCCGTAGGCCAGCACTGTTGCGTTGTATCCTTTGAAAAATCCCTCCAGTAACGGGATCACAGTTTTAGTATAGAGATCTGCTTGTTTGCTGAACGTTTGGAACACATAATCGTAGGTGAAAGCTTTGTCTTCCCCGATGATGACTTGAGGATGTCCTGGAACGCATCTGATGCATTCTTTGCATCCATCGCCGGTTTCTTTTGGAACAAGTGGCCTTATTCTTAAGGCTACACGAACAGGAATAATCTTTTCTTTTTCTTCTGGCATAATTCTCGTGTCCTGAACAGCGATCAAGAAGATTTTCGAACGGTGAATAAATTTGTTTTGCTCGCTTGAAATAACCGCCACATTCCCTATCACCCAGAATGCCTTGGGCGCTAAAGTGGCCAGCGGTTCTTCCCATGAGGGTTGCTCCTCGGGGTAGGTACTTCATAATGATCATATATGAAGTACCTACCCCTCGGTTCTTTATTTCGAAAAGGAGGCGGAGAAATAATGGTGGATGGATACGTGAGATAAACTTGTAAGTATTCTAGTCTATTCCCTCCCCGCCCTGAATTTAACAAATCTGCGGGTTAATTTCAGTTCTTACTTTTTCATGAATAAGGGGATGTCTTCACTGATACTTGATTGCAATTTGAAGGGTCATGTTTTGATTGTTCCAAAGTGCACAGAAATAGCTGGCCCATCGCGTCGTTTTATATCAGTGTTACTTTGTTACTTTTGTTTGCGTCTATTTCTGGCGCGCACGTAAGGTGCTTCGTTATTAACGTTAAGGACTATTTTTGAATTTTTTCCGTGCTTTATTAGCTTTATTATTGGTTGTATTATTTTTTTTTTCACAAATTCGGTGATGAACGTGCTTTCATGTACTTAAAGTCGATCTTTGCATGATTGGTTACAACGCCGATGGACAGAAAAAGGTATTTTTAGCTGCTTATCAAGAACCATGGACATTTTTCTCTAAAGTCGATCTTTGTATGATTGGTTAAAACACCGATGGACAGAAAAAGGTATTTTTAACTGCTTATCAAGAACAATTAAGTTCTCGTCATGAACATTTTTCTTAAATTCCATTCTCTTTGCATCTAGTCTTGAAAACATTTCTCTTTGCCCCCTACCAGAGGTTGTTTAATCATCCATCCCAATGCCAACATAGCATTGAATTTGATAATTCTAAACATTTTTTTAAATTTTAATCCAAATCATTTTCCCAAGTCTGAAAGTTTACTCCAAATTGTTTTGCTAAAGAAAGAAAGTAATGCACTATTCTTCTAAAGCGACTGTATTTCTGTAGAAGGTTCTCTCGGAAAAGGATTTTGTTTCAAAAGTGGCTAATATCAGTAATTGAAGATTATCTGTTTAAAATTTTTTAGATACCAACCTGTATCACCTCTCACAGAGTTTAAATCTCCAATGAATTTTCTAACTGGAGTAAAAAATAATATAATTATATATAGTAATTTTAGTTTTTGAGATCATGAAAAGCAGGTTACATCAAAGGGGTTGTTGAATCTTGACTTGTAAGGTGTTAAACGTTTGAGTCTGTGGACAAAATTCTGTAGTGCGACCCTTCAAATGTAAGGTCCCCTTAAACAGTATTTTCACCCATTAACGTGTGTTGTTCAGCATTTTAGAAAGTGAAATTTAGCACTTCTGTCAGTTTTACTTTTGCCAACATTGGGAGTGAATTGGTTAATAGTGACCAAGATTTGTTTTCTCCTCCTAGTCCCACTGGTTATTCAAACACACTGTTGTGAGAATTAAGGAAATGATCTAATTGGATTAATTTATATATTGTATTAATTTATTAGCTCTATAAAAAATGTCAAAGAGTAGTGTGAGAATAATACTCTGTGTTTGACTCTGGTACTGAATATCGAAACAACCTTGCATGTACATGTAGCTGCCTTATTGATTTTAATCTATATATTTTGTAGTTATTTGAATCGTACCCCTTTTTTAAACCTTTGAGCGCTAAGGGTGATAAGCATCAAATTCTCCTTGTAATATCAATGCTTTGTAAAACAGATTGGTCATGAGAATTACGAACATGATCACACAAAGCAGGATGAATTTGCTTGATATACTATTAACTTTTCCCCTCTACTTCTGTAGGAAATGAATAGGGGCAATAAATGAGAATTCAAAATTTTGATCTTAGGGTTTTTAAAGGGTTAAGAATTTACATTATTTGATATTATTTTAATAGTTACGTGTATAGCCCTATATACATGATGTGATGTTATATTAGAGAGTGTCAAAACCTATTTAGCCAGTGTTCTCTGGCAATCTGGAAATTTGTGCTACATGTACTTCAAGCAACACCTTTGTTAAGTGAATGTAACACAGGGCCAGTGACTACGTTTTAAGACTTTGTTGCCAATTGGCAAGTCACCTTATGTTTCAATAAGACAGTAAGTTGACCTACATCTTAGTAGCACTCTGTGTTTTTCAGCACTTCAAAGCCCCACTCCAACAAATTACTTTTTATCAAAGGGAAGCATATAGATAGGGCAAGACTTATATTGCTCAATGTTTCACCATATATTCCCAATTAACTGTTTGTTCCTTTCACAATGTTTGTCTTTTTCATCTTCTTACATTCCTCTTACCTTTCTCCATAGTTCAGTTCCTTCGTTAACATCAGTTAGTCTTGTCTTCTTATTTTCCCCGTACATTGGTTCATCCAATGTTAGTGTTTTTTTGGCTTGTCTTCTTACTCTGTAGGTTTCTCCCTTGTTAGATCCTGGAGATATTGAGTGGGATCAGTACAACATCCAACACCATAAACTTTGTTAAGTTCAAACCAAGAGAACTTGAAACATTACAGCAGTTTGGGAACTTGATGGTTCCCCCCTTCCGCCTCCCCCCACCCCACCTTGTGTTTAGGGTTTAGCCACAAAAACTGTTTTAATTTATTAGGGATTCACCTCAACAGCCACTGGGATTTAAAATTCATCAAAATTTATAATACAGAGTTCTGTTACATATGATACTTAGTTCTTTCATTTACATGTCTTGATTTTTCATATAATACGGTATCTCTAATTTATATCAATGTTCTACACTGTATTACCAGAGGTTACAAATAGCTCTGGTGACACAGACAACAGTTAGCCCATCTCCTGCAGAAGCCTGTTGTTGTCAGTGGTTGTGTCATTATTTTCTGCTCTTGATACATGTACTTTAGGTTAGAAAAAGATACACTGTGCTTGGACAATGGAAGGGAGTGAAGTGAAGCCAGCAAGAGTAGCTCCTCCTAAACCAATGCCCTACCTCCCACAGAGACCTCCCATAGAACCTTTAACACAGCCTGCACCTTCTAATGGACCCCCTCCTTCTAAACCTGGTAAAAAGCCTCCACCTTCTGTCCCCCCTCCCCTTCCTCCTAGAGTGGACCTTGGTGAGACAGCAGTGGATGTGGGCAGTTCAACCAAAGAACAAAGTAACATTGACCTGGCACAGAAAGGATCACCTAAACCTAAGTATGAAATTAACCTGTTTCTTTGTGTGTATTTGTCAGTAACCTGAGCCAGCCAAGGACCAAGAGGCAGCAAATTTCTGCTTGTTTCCATGACAGTCTCTTAGTTTTGAATTAGAATTGTTGTTAGGGAAAATGGTAAAAGCATGCATACACCAAGGATAAAAATTGAGGGGTGTTAAAAGGCCGCTAAGTCCCTGTGATATAATGTCAACTTCTCCTTTATTTCATAAGCAAATACATGTCAATTTAGAGAGCTTTAGAGGGAGAATCAACAGTTTATCATTTTGATGTCACTTGGAACTTTTTAATAGGCCCCCTTCATTAGAAGATTTTAGCAGCCACAATTAAAATATGTATATTTTTTTGGAGATCATAATTTTTGTCAATCTTATCTGAGGTCTTAAGTCATGCCAATTTTGCAATTGTGCAATTTTTGCCATATTAATTTACTGTGTAGATTATACTATTTTTGTGAAGAGGAATTTTGTTGTGTACTGTTGAATTTTCAACTTTTGAGTTTAACATGCTAGTGATGAATATTGTATCACTTTTGCATCATCTCACATTAGAATAAATTGGAAACTGTCTTCTGTGCATGAGCAAGGCCAGCTGTACTCTAGCAGCACCCAGCCCCTGGTGCCTAACCTTTGCTACTGGTTACTACAAAATCATTTTAATGCCCCCCCCCCCTGATAATTTGAACCAATTTGCTTTTTCCAAAGGTGGTTGAAAAATCGGGATTCCACTGTATTATTAAAACTAATTCTACCCCTAGTACTATGTAATGACCAATTTTTTCTCTCCATGTACTTCCCATAAATTCAGTCATTTTAAGCAACCTTTCAGTTCTACAACAGTTACAGCCATTTAGTAGCGTTCCAATAATTATTGTACAAACGATCTTTCTACAACACTGTACAAGCAGTTAAAAGCTGCCAGTGCACAATCTAATGCACGCACTGTATCATACTCGCTTTGTTTAGTTGAAATATTCTAGTCATTTTATATTTTTATTGTAATTCCTAAAGCTTTCTAAATAAACTTCGTCTCTGTATAGCCGATTTTTATGGAAAAAATAACGCATAATTTCCATTCTTACATTAAACCTAACCTTACTTGCAATTCACATTTGATTTGGGTTTTTTTTCACTCCATTTGCCTGCCAAATATTCCATGTAACTTTTCACAGATTCTTCCCAAAGTGGCAATCGCAGAGAAGTTGTACTGTAACTGAATGTATATGTTTTTGTTTGTTTAGTCCTAAAGGTAGACCTGAAATCTCCATTGTACCAGCAAAACCAATGGATTCTTCAGGAGTGATTCCACCTCCTGCAGTCCCCGCCCAACCTGCTCCAGTATTTGAAGAGCCTTTACCCAAAGCACCACAATGGCGAAAACCCAAGGGCCGTGAACCCCCGCCTAGACCCAAAACACGCCCAGTAAGTGAGCTTACCCTGGAATCAGATGAACTGGATATGGGCTCAGTAATATCTGATAAGAAGATAAATACTCACAAAGAGGATGTTACTAAGGCTGATGGCTCCAGGTTGAGTAATACTCCAACTTTTCCAACACAGAAGGTGAAAAATGACAAGCCTGAAATTAATGATGTTTTAAGAACTGGTGAGCATACTAATGACAGTGGAAGTGTTAACGAGAAGTCAGAGTTACACCCAAGACATTTGTGCGGTGAGATAGGAGAGGAAGATCAACAGGTTAACAAAGTTACTGACAAATCAACTGCAGTAAAAGCAAAATCCAGAGAGAGGGAATCTAGATCTTCATCTGATGTTGATGAAGTGAAGGAAAAAGGTTTGGATCGAACTGGAATCCCAGTTGTGGATGCAGTGGCTGCAGAAAAGAAGACTAAACCAACAGTTATTATTGCTAAACCTCCGAAGAAAACGACTTCTTCTCAGGGACCAGAGGAAAAAGACGGAATTGAGGAACATAAGGGAGAAAAACCGATTCCTGTCAGTACCCAGGAGAGAAAGCCACCTCCTCCGGCTAAGAAACCCAAGCCAGCTGTTAAACCCAAGCCCTCCAGTGTGCTGGAACCAGCTGTTAAGGAATCCGCAGAGGACAAGAAGCTTGATAGTACTGTAGCCCCTAAACCAAAGGCGAAACCCACAGTGATATTGCCAGCTAAACCATCTAAAACCACAGACCTACCAAAGACTGGTGGTGAATCTGCTGGGGAGAAGGAAGTGAATGGAGTCCAAAAGAAAGCACCTCGGCCGACTGTGATATTGGCGGCCAAACCTTCTAAAGCTACAGAAACACCGACGCCTGATAGGGAATCTGTTAGGGAGAAAGACGAAACTGTAGCCCAGGTGAAAACATCACCTCGGCCCACTGTGGTATTGCCCTCTCAACCTTCTAAGATTCCTGAAGCACCGAGAGATTCTGATAAGGAGACTTCTAAGAGCGAAGAAGATGGTCAGACCTCTTCAAAGGTAGCTTCTGCTGAACCTAGAGAAATGCAAGATCAGTCTGCTGCACCTCAACCAGTGAAAACTAAGCGCGTACCAACTGTTATTAGAGCGCCACGCCCTCAGGGGCAAGAGACAGGCGTAGAGCGCAAAGCACCCAAAAGACCACAGAGAGGACCAAGTATTAGAAGATCAGCACCACCACGGCCAGATAGTGCTCCTCCCGCAAAGAATGAGGATCAGAGTGAGCTTGCAGCTGGTACTCAGAAAGAAGAAGCGAAACCAGATGCTTCTGCTCTGCTGAGTGATAAAGTACAAACCAAATCAAGGCCTCAAAGACCAGTTAGTATGCGTGGAGTTAAAGAATATGAATCAGTTTTAGATAAAAGGAAATTGCGTGAGTCAGAGTCATCACTAGGGACAGAAAAAAATATAACTAGAAAAGGCTCAAAGAAGGGACCTCCTCCTCCCAGACCCCCTGCAGCTGATTCTGTTAGAGGGGAAGTGGAGCCTACATCAGACATACGCGATGAAGTTCATTCCTCAGATGAAAAATCAAACGAGAAACATAGACCTGCGCCTCGTAGACCCCCTTCGAGTAAGCTTGCTGGTGGTAAGACCAGCGTTAGTTCAGACGCTCAAAAAACACAGGATCATAAACCTAAAGAAAAAAGCAAGCCGCCTCGACCTTCTTCTCGAACTCTAGATAGTACACACCCTAAAGATTTGCATGACGAGCCTGTGGAAGCTCACGTGGAAGTTAAAACCAAACCAGCTAGACCAGCTCCTGCCGCTTCAAAGGCAGATGCTGCCAGTAGGAATGCAGCTGAGATACGAACAGTAGCAGAGTCATCAGCGGATGATCACGTGAACAACATATGCACTGTACGTGGCTCAAGGGAGACAGATCATTCTGCTGCTAAGGGCCTTGAAAAGGCTTCAAAGTCCAAAGCAAGACCACCTCGACCCATATCTGCATCGACTTCAAAGCACGAGAAACAAGCACCATCACAGCCAGTCGCAAAGTAAGTAACATTGTCTTTACTGCTCGTCGCTCTCTTAAGTGTTTAGTGAAATAAGAAAGCGCCTTGCTTATAGAGGAGGTACACTTTAAAGCCCCTTTAGCTCGTTTGCTAACAGCATACTAAAAGCAACGCCAGCAAAACGTCAAATTTGGCATATAATGTAGCATGATTGAAATATCAACTGTCTGGAGGGAAAACAACAAGCTGTTTACAGCAAACGCCGAAGAGATGAACTTAGGACCACAGAGAAACAGTTCTTGCGAGAAGTCAGAGCGGAGCCCGACCTCAGACCTCTCCAATAAGAGTCCACTGGTCACATGACCACGCCATATCCTTCTCGCTGGTACACTCCGCCAGTGTTTACCGTATTTTTTCGATTAAAAGCCGGACCCCGATGAAACGCCGGGTCATAACTGCCGATTTTTAAGTAAACACCGGGGGCGTTTAATCGGGGCCCTGGCGGTTGACCGAGGTCCTGCGTTTATTTGCGGTCGAGGTCATAAGGACCGGTAACAAATAAATAAAATCTCTTGAACAGCACTGTAACGGCATACCAAGTACAGTACGCTGTTTTGGTATTTTAGCAAACGTTCAAAGGAAAAATACTGGTATAACATAACTATACCATAATACTGTAACTTTGGGTAATGTACATAAGGTAATCATCCTCGGAGATCCAGGGGCGGGACGAAGGGAAAAAATCGTCCTCCCGTCCCCCCTGACAAACTGCCCCCGGGTCTACAAAGATCGGTATTAATAAATCAACCTAAAAATGACAGAAAATTGCGTTTCATTAATAAACGCCGGCCTCGAAGACAAGCCGGGTCAAAACTGCCCAGAGCGTTTTTATCGAGAAAATACTGTACATTAGCTATCATCTGGGTCATGTAGAAATGGAAAAAAAGAAAAGGTGCCATTTAGCTGAACCGCTTATCTTGTTTCAGGTCCAGGAAAAAGAAAACCGAAGACGCTTCCTCAACCCAAGTGTCATCTGTTCTTGAAACGTACATTGAGCCCTCTGCTATAGCACTCTATGATTATGAGCCTGCCGCCTTGGATGATTTGTCTTTTAGCGTAAGTAGTTCTCATGTTTTTGTTTGTAATATAAAACCTGATTTTTTCCCTTGCAACCAGACTTTCTTCACAACTGAAACATCCGGTAAGAAAGTTCCCCCCGGAGCTAAGGAAAGGTTTTCAGGTCGTGGGTTCCCTTAGCTTCAGTGTACAGGGGCCATTCCCCGTTTCTCGAAAGTCGCGGTAACCTTTCAGAAATCAAATATTCAAACAAAATTTAAAGGATAAAAGCGTGGTTCGCAGAAAAAAAATCAGTTCATTTTGTTCTGCTTACTAATAATTTTGGCATGGTTTCTGTAAAGCTGTTGAAACCTTTATCTTAAATGTAAACGGAACAGCAGCTTTCCTGGACCTTCAAGAAACGGCTCCCTAATGTACCAAACCTAATGTCAGACCTTCCTTAAGGCGATGTTACACGAGACGATTCGCAACGACGATTTTTAGCACAACACAGCGTTGCAAGACTGTTGCGATATTGTTTTAAAGGCTTGCCACATTGTTCCAACATTGTAAAGCTGTGTTCCGCTAAAAACCGTCGTTGCCAATCGTCCCGTGTAAAATCACCCTTACATGGATTGGTACAGTACGTTTCGCGGGTACTTACTTTAGCGATTTTGGTGAGACAGTTTGTCGCGGGGTTTTATTTTCGCCATTACAATAGGCGAATATGAAAAAAGGGTATTACATTTTATGATTTAAGCGTTTTGGACTTTATTATATTTTTTAAAACTTCTGAACTTTTTAAAGTTTGTAGATGAACTGGATGAGGATGACAGCTAGATTCTCTAGCATAAGTTAAAATACATTACGGCACGTACCAGTAAAACCAGTTAATGATTTGTGTATTTGTCAGTTCATATCCTGTGTACATGTTTTTAAAGGTTGGCCATTTTTCCCTTTATCTGACTGATGATTTTCTACAATGGGTATTTATTATTTTGGCGTCGGTGTTTAAATTTCGCGAGGATTTTTATTAGCGGAGCGATGTTTTCACAATCGCTAAAAACGCGAAATTAAACACCCGCGCGAAATTAACCATTAAGGTACTTATGCAGATTCAATTTGACAATTTCTCAAAATCACGATAGAAAATGAGTAGATAAAAATTCTTGTGCAAACAAATTCTTGTGGATGAAACTGCCGCGCAACTACTAACTTTTATGTGGACGTGATGAATAGTAACCGTCGAGTAAAGGAAAAACTTGCTCACATGAAACAAATTGCTGTTTGTCGTTTGCCGTAGACGCGATTCAAAGGACTTGGTGTAGAAGTTGTGAGGGGTATTATACGGGACTTGTTTCTACAAGTATGTAGATTTTAAGAGAATTCCTCGAAAGAAATCCACTATTATAATTTTTAGTGATTTTTCCGAGTCACACTGGGCTAACTTGAGAAATGTTACCCTAATTTTGACCAAGTTGCTGCCCTTTTCCTCATCTTCACCCGTCGGCGGAGACAACCACAGAGCTTTAGAGAAATTTGTGAAGTATTTGTTAACAAAAGGGGAATATAAATTTTTGTAATATTTTCTTTCCTTCAAATACATTTTTTTTTCTCTAAATTTCTTTTTTCTGCATGCTTTTTGTGTTGTTTCTGATTACCAACTAGCAATTTTGCTCACTGAAAAATGCAATTGGGTATGGTTGGAAAGATCTCTTATCTCCCTCTGTACAATTTAAGCGTCAAAGTTATCTGTGACCGTCAAATTGATGATGTCACAAGGGGTACAAGGACGTAGATCTGTTACGGGCGGCGCGGGTGTGAGTGGGTTAAACCATTACTGACTTATTAGTTTTGCAGTCATTACTTTCTGAATTAATGCGCTTGGTTTTTGCATTTCATTTATCCTTATAGGCAGGAGATGAGATTGTGCTTGTTAAAAAGATTGATGATGATTGGTACGTTGGTCGGCTTGGTAACCAGGAGGGGATGTTTCCTGTGAAGTTTGTGGAAATCATTGAGGATCTTCCTCAAGAGACGGCACAGGAAGACCAGGTGAGAATCCCTGAAAAGGGCTACTAAATGTACACGAAGTCCACACTTTTTGGTTACCAATAGAAAAACGTGTAACATTTATTGGCATTTTTTTTCCATTCTAAATCTTTTTCCCCCCCTCAGGGTTCCGGCCTTAGAGCCCAGAACCCGAGGAGGCACCTTAAATTCCCCCGCGTATAGAAGTATCGAAATCTTCTCAAATGAAGAAACTAGGCGCGCAAGGTGGTCCCGGTTAATTTTTCAGCATGCGTACAAGGAGGTATTGGGAAATTCTGGAAACACGTCGTTGACCGGTTAGCATTTAAGACTCCATCATCCAGAACCACGTTCCCCTCTTAGGTACACTTACATGAAATTTTTAAGTCTCTTCAAACTTTTACTCTTCTTTTCTTTTCCTAAGTCTAAGTCCCTTCTATTATGTAGTGACAAACCTAGCAGTAAATGAAAGCTAACCATTTCGAGTCAGTGCTTAGACGACCTAATAACTGTATTCAGTGCTTAACCCTAATCACTATAACGTTTTTCGCAAAAATTAAAATCCCGATTTAATATCAGCCCTGGGTTTAGACAAGGGTGGGTGGGCGTTTAGGCTTTTATCCGGGGGGGGGGGGGGCTTGTAAGAGAAATAAATATAGTCTCGAAACGAACTGATAACAACACTCAATTTAATTCAATCCAAGAGAAAATCCACAACTCGATTTTAAATTGCTACCAGAACATATCCAAACAAGTTATATATATACGTTAGATACCTGCCGAAAGGCCTATAACCTGGGAGGTGATTATGATCGAAATTTTTTTATAAATTCTGTCTACAAATAAATGGGCTTATAGGAAACTACGTTTCGATTTTTTATCCCACGACTGGAGCGTTAGACCTGAATGGCATTTCATTAATCTCAGCACAGAATTCAGGGGAACATCAATTATTTTGGGGGGCGTTTCACTCTTATCACCTATACTAAACGTTTCATTTACGGTGCTTTCCACAGCTGGTGCCAGCAAGCTCCCCGTTTGATGTAATGGCTTTATATGATTTCCATGGAAACGACCAGGATGGCGAGCTTGTCTTTAGTGCAGGGGACATGGTCCACGTGATCGAAAAGATCAATGATGATTGGTTAAAAGGAGAAACCGGTGGACAGACAGGGTCTTTCCCTTGCAGTTTCGTTGATATAAGTATAGACGTAATCAATAAATTACCACAAACTGAAAGAAACGTGTCGGCAAACAAGAGTAGGAAAGAGACGCATTCAAAACCAGGGCGTACTCTTCAGTGTAAAGCTATGTTTGATTACAACAGCGGTGTGGCAGAAGATCTCAGGTTTAGCGTGGGAGATGTCATTGAAGTGCACGAGAAAATAAGTGACGAGTGGATTAAGGGCAAGCTTCATGGACATGTCGGGATGTTTCCCTCGGCTTTTGTGGAGATGCTTGAAGGTGCACAGGAGAAAATAGGAATTGAAACAGGTAAAAAACGAAATTTATTTCACAGTTTGTCGATCTATTTTTAGCTGCAGCAGCCTCTGACATTACAATAGCCAAGAATAGAGCTGTGATTCTCTCCTGGCCACTCGCCCCTACGGATAGGAGAGAATTGTGGTAACGAGGTTGCTGTGATTTTTGTTATCAGCGGATTTGACTTGGAAGCAAGGCAAAGGGCTCAGTGTGTATTGTAGGTACCCACTAAGTTCTTTTGCTTGTCTTTTGAACAAAAGAATATTTGACTGCAGGTTTAGCTGCAAGATAGCAACAGATCGTTTTCATATGACGTCACGGCGGCCATATTTGATGGCGGTTATGTCGGTGTACCACAAAAGTCCTATGGGGATGAAACTCTTTTCTCATGTAAAAACGTTTTTTTGTTCAAATACATTTGTAGAGCTGCTGACGACGTAAGTGAAAGCGGTCTTTTGCACCGAGGTAAAATCCACAATCATGAGTGATGCGCGAGTCTTGTTCAAGTCTTGAAAGTTTCATTCATGTTTAATGAGTTGTTAAGCGGTGTTTATCATTACTAAGTGGTAAATGAATCAGATACGCTTTCCTTCAGTATTAGAATAAAGCGAGGTGTTACGCAGGCTAATTTCAACATTAATGTGCGGGATCAATTTAGGCTTCTGGGAAACTGCCCATCTACCCCTCCCCTAAGTCAACATTAACACTTACTTCTACGTAAGGCAAAATGTTGACCAAGATGCGTAGCGCGTGTTAAAGAAAAACGTGAAATAAGTATTCCTCGTTCTACAAGCCAACTATTTGTTACACTTCAATGCTTGCCACGCCACGCCACACGGGTGGACAACACAAATAACGCACCAAGCTTGTAAGCAGGCAGATTCAGTCTTACCAGTTGCACAGCTCGTCGCACGAGAGCGATTACGAGTCGCACCACTTGAAAATAGCCCCTCTCTACCTTCCGCAACTTGCCACTCAAATTCGAAGTGTCCATAATAAGGTGCATGTTAACCATGGGTATTTATCATTTACATGGGAAAACCGGAGATTCCGGGTGGAAATTCAAATGTTTCGCGCCATCCGTTTGGGAAGTTCAGAAAATATGGGCTGTGATTTGAGGTGATGCAATTTTTCAACTCATTTTTGTCTGTTCAGTTAATTTGTATCTACTTTGTAGCGGATCGTTATTCCACCACGTCAAATTTTATAGTCTCATACTTATGCACAAGATTTTCACCCTGGTGGTTTGTGTAAATGGTAAGCAACCCAGCTGCACAACTCGTACGACCCTCCCTCACCTCTCAGGTTCATAAAGCCCTCGTAATATACCGTATAATTGGATGTACGACGCGTAGAAGTTGTACCCCTTGAAAAGACTCCCTACAGGGTACCCCTCCGGAGCTTGTTAGCTCTCTCCTGAATTACTGTACTTCACTTATTTTCTGTTATTAGAAGAGACGGAGAAACCTGTGGTGGAATACGGCACAGCTCGGTATGATTTCACTGCCTCAGCATTTGATGAATTGTCCTTCAAGAAAGGAGACAGAATAGAAGTTACAGAAGTTGTCAGCGATGATTGGCTGAGAGGGAGGCTTGGAGATCACGAGGGAATGTTTCCTCAGGCTTTTGTTCAACTTTCAAAAGAGCCAGGTACAGCCAGCAATCGTCTCATTTATTGTCACGCTCTTAAATAGCAGTTTTATCTGTTTTACTTCATCTTAAGTATGTACATAGACGAACCAAACTTTGACCAAACTGGATGTCTGGCTCCTCGACCAGTCTGTTGTTTGATTACAAACTTTCTGTACAATTCCTTTAGCAAACTTTTCGACCGGGTACAAAACAAATATATTGCTTTGTAAGTTGTTTTTAAGCATTTCACGATAAATAGGAAAGCCTTTAGTTTGCTATTTTTAAGTACCCCTGGAAGAAACGCAAATGCCGTGAGAATTTAGTCACGGATTGTCATACCTGACAACAACGATCCTGTCCCAGGCTATTGCCCTATGAGCCAATCGTCAGTTTGTACAGACTACATTGCCTGGTTGATTTCGATATCTGTGTTTGTTAAACCCTTTTAGGACCTCAGCCTAGGAAGAATGTCAAAGCTACACCAAAGGCGAAGGCTTTGTTCGATTTTGATGGCGAATATGAAGATGAATTATCTTTTAAGGTAATTACTTACCTTCAATTTGTTTAGGATCTTGGCATTGTTCTTAGTTTTTGCTCGCAGGCTAAAGTCCTTTCCGCGTCCGCCTATTTCCCTTTCGTAAACGGTCGTTGCCATTTTTAATGGTCGATGCCACCATTGGTAACCAAGCCTTTAGACATGAAGGATGTAATATAATCCCTGGACTAAGTTACAATAAGGCAAATAATACATTTTTGAATAGTCTTAGAAAGAACGAAGTTGAAGCCCGAGTCGAATTTACGTTAAAAATTATGGAAAGAGCTAGGGCGGTCACCTGAATTAACAGTTATGAAAGACAGTTTGCTAGTGAATGTAATTAAAATTTTTGTAAATTTTGGCGGTCGGTGTTGTAGTGTAGTGGTAAGGGAGAGAGATTACGGTACCTGATCGCAACCCTGACCTTGGGTTGCGATTTTCTTTCATTTTAATACAAACGCTTTCAAAAACAGGTCAAAAAATTTTTAAGTGTCTTAAAAATCGCAGCGACCGTTTACGAAAGAGACAACTGCTCCGCCTCCAGTTACGCTTAGGGCGCGAATATAAAGTTGAATGCCAGACTAAAACGACCAGAAATACCACGCTCTCTGGATTGTTAAATCATGACATTAATCAATTAGTCATTGAAAAAATTACTTACTCATTATATATGTCATTGGATTGTACTTAGAAATCTAACCTTTTTGGTCTGACTTTACAAACTAAAGTGAAACTTGCGCCACATGACATGACAAAAGAGAGTTTTAGATTCTGAGACGAGGACGACTGCAAGTACGAGATTTTTTCAATACTAAGCGGTGCTCGCGCGTGAACCAGCGTCATTTTGGCGGGAGTTTTAGCTAGATAGCCTCACTAATTTTTCAGGTAAAAAATATTGCAATGAAGCTTTCCGGGTTGAATATTTTTGAGAATACGCGAAAAAACTTAAAGTTAAATCGCGTACTCGTACTCGTCCTCTTCCTCAAATCTAAATCTCTCTAAAAACTAAACACAACGGACAACAATCTGCTAAAGGTCTTGGACCGACAAAAAAGAATGAGGTTATTCTCTTGTCTGTCCCATTAAGGCGCTAACCTTTCCAAGGCAAACACTAGCCTCCTCCGCAGGCAACTCCTATTGTAACGGTTGTACTGACCGTGAGGAGTCTGAGAACGAGAAAAAGAGAAAAAAGTTGGGAAGGGGTTGGGATCACTGTATCTCCCCATTTTCCCATTTCTCCCCATTCTCCTACTCGTTCTCTAAAACAGGACTGTGAAGCCCGCGGAGGGGGCTATAGGCAAACACTTGGAGCAGCTCTTCAAATGAGTTCAGAAGCATCGCCCCTTTTAAACCTCTAACTGAAGGTTATGTGAGACGCCATAGCAAGCGATACCGGGTCCTGATTATGCATGCGCTTGTCTTTGTCTTTACTCAGGTCGATGATGACATTATTTTGTTGGAACGGATAAATGACGAATGGCTGAAAGGTCAAGTAAACCACAGAGTCGGCAGATTTCCTGCACCATTTGTCAAAGTTTTGACACCACTTCCTTAGGTTTTATTTAATTCAAGACCACTATTAGGTTTTAAAATTGGGACTAGGAAAGAGCTTTATGATTGGGTCAAACCTTCCTCCTCTGTCGGTTCGGTTTACCCTGAGGCGTAGGCAACGGACGTAAAGGAAGCAGAAACAGTTTCAGAAGAAAAAGGAAAAATTCGTTTTCTTTGTATCTCCACTTTCATCTTGCTTCCGTCTCCGTCTGTCTATTCACTTTAGAATCAATTAGCTACTTTTTGGTTGTCTGAGGATGTGATCGTTAAATTAATTGCTGTTTATTTTGTGAAAAGTTTGAACCCAGGAGTGATTTCATAAATAAGTTGAGTTTGAATGATCGTCCGGGTGAACGAAGTCCTGAATAGAGCTGTTGTTGACAGTGACTGACGTTTCGACAACCTTTGCGGTATAGTCATCTAGTGTATCACGTCAGTTGAGGGTATAAAACTCCGGTTATTGATCTGATTGGTCAATTAAGTAGCAGAGGAAGCTATGGTGAAAACGTGCTTTCTTTAGGATTTTGACCTATCAGATTAACTGCTCGGTTTAGCTTGGCCAGAGTAGGTTTTTTTGAAATTGGTACGTAGCAGTCAAGTAAAAACCGCATCTTTGTATAGGTTATATAGCATTCTGCAGGTATCTTCTATTCCGGTATTGTGAAACTATCTCGGAGGGGGACATAGAGATTTTTTGGCTTAAACCAGTTTTAATATCGGTTTCTGCTCTTGAAATTTTGGAGCTCTTTGGATAGTGTTTCTTTTTGACGCTGGTTTTTCAATTTTTAAAGGTTCGGAGTTTTTTAATATACGTATGGAGTCTCATAGCCTCCCACGCAGCCGTTTTTGGGGGGCTCGAATTTCGTCCCTCCCCACAAACGCCAGCTCAACCGAAGACAACATTCCTTTCCCAATCACATTGTACCTTCCAAATTCTGGAAGGTTGACCTTGACCGCAGGGTAATCCGATAATTACTCGATATGCATGTTCACTGGGAAAGCTTTATGACCATTGGGAAGGAATGTTGTTTTTGGTTGAGCAGGCGTTTGTGGGGACGGACGAAATACGAGCTCCCCTAAAAACGCCCGCGTGAGAGGCTGGGAGTTTCAGTGATTAGTGCTTTTTCCCGGATTTCCCTGTGTTTGTCCATTTGCGAAAGAGTACAATTTAGGCAAGTTGAAAATCACTTCCAAGAACGTTTTAAAATTGTTTTTCAAACTGCAATGAAATTTGTGAATTTGCCTGTTTTAATCCACTTTTTAGTAGTTTTGTTGTTTTCAATACCCCTCTCTATGCCAGTGATCGCATAGCAAGGTTTTTAAATTACTTTCCCTGATAATGGCAGACTTGAGACTCATGATTATTTTATGGTTTAATTGAGGTAAACTACATCATGTCACCTTTCTAAAGGGTAGATGAACTATAACATTTGTCCTTGATTTTACAGGGAATAACTTCTTAATAGATATATAATTTTTTAATTTCGGTTAGTTAGCAAGAAGAATTCATTTAACAAATTGTGATATTTTTATTTGTAAATTTTGTGGTAATTTCGACGTGACAATGGTAAAAGTGTACATTAAAATGAAAGTTCCGGCAAAATTTGTTTTATGTTAAAGTAACTTAGGAGTTGTGTTAAGCCTGTCAACACTTTGTTTCAAGACTGTTGATTGGTTACTTACCACGCTCTCTTGGTAAGAGTGCTCTCTTGAAGTTAACGGTTCCATAGCGGTTTCAAAAATACCTCTGTGGCTCCTATTAAGTACCTCCCCCCCCCTTCCCCGCTTCGCGTGCATCACAGAATTTCTATTTGCGATCCTTTGTCGACATTTTGGCCTTTTGCAATAGATGGTTAAGTCTTCTCGTTGCTAAACAACACCGAGATCCAAATTTACGTCCGAAATGCTGAAAAGCAAACACGTGTGTTGTTGTCGTTGTTGTTATTATTGTTATTATTATTATTATCATTATCGTCATCATCATTATTGTTATTGTTGTTGTTATTATTATTATTATTATTATTATTATTATTATTATTATTATTATTATTATTATTGTCTCTTCTGTCACAGTCTTTGCTGGTGTTCTTTTTGTGCATCAGCCGGGCGCAAACCATGCACCTGGACCGTCAGTCACTCAAGTCAGTCGTTCTGTTCATACACTACTTAGCACCTTCCTGAGGATTTGTGCAAATCCCAGCAAGCAGATCTTTGGGTCTCTGTCACAGTAGCTCCCTCTGATACTTTCTTGATGTTTTCTACCATCCCCTCCTTTACTGTACCATGCGCACCAAAATCAACAGCGATCAATTCGGTTTTCATCTGCCACATTCTCTGTATTTCTAGTTCTAGGTCTTTGTACTTGTTTTTCTTTTCGATTTCCTTCAATGCGATGTTTCTATCTGATGGAATAGTCATATACATAATAACAATAAAAAATAATAATAATTATACTACTACATGACAAATTTCTGCAATTTGATTGGCTTAAAGCAGTGGTATTTCAGCTCAATTTGAAATACCTACATGTGAAAATTACAAACCTTTTGTGGGTAGTAGTATAAACAAATAATAGCATGATTTGTACGTGATATTACGCATAAATACCACTCGCGATATTTCAAAATTGTCTCAAATTTCACTCGCCTAACGGCACGTGAATTACGTATAACAATTTCGAAATATCACTCGTGGTATTTATGCCAAATATCACTACAAATCGTGCTTTTTCCTATACTACTAATAATAATGGGTTTTATGGCTCATTTATGCGCTTACAATAGTAAATAAAATCTAAATGAAACTAGGATTACTGTATAGTAATTATTCCTAAAGAGAAAAGTTTTTAAACGTTGTTTAAAAGTAGAAACAGATTCAGAGTTTTTTATATGATCAAACAGTTAGCAGGTGGCATTCACTGAAACTTTAACGATGATGTCTGGTCTGTTCGCTGTTATAGTTCTATCAGTATTGACTGGCATGTCCCACATGATCATGGTGATGTTGTTGCCTTTATTGTGCATTACAGTCTCTGGCTTGTGCTCGTACCATTTGTCTGTAATTTCGATATCGTGATCTTTACAGATGCTCCAGTGGAGATTGGCTGCAGCTTATTAGTATTAGTATGATTATGATGATGATGATGATGATGGTGATGATGATGATGATTATTATTATTACAAGTTTAAAAGAGGTATATAATCCTTCTCTATGGTGATTGACAGTTTTCAAGGATGACTTTTTCGGTTTCCGTGTATAATTAAAATCTTTAACTGATCGCAGCCGACTTAAAGCTCACAATAAACCCATTAATACTCTTTCACGTTTGATCCATACCGGGGAACGTTTAGAAATTTATGGACTATCGATCTCGTGGCCACCGACTGAACAGTATGACCGTACGATTCTCTCCCTGCTCGTAAGGTGTCTTCATATGTCGGGAAAACATTAACACAACATTGTTTATCATTATTTCCATTGTTTTAGGTTAGGGTAGCAAACCATTTGGCTTTTAGGGTTCGAAGAACTACTACATGATATCTCTCCCCAGAATGAAGAAACACAATATGGCCGCCAAATACATCCTTAAAGCTTTGAAAGTTCTTCTTTATAAACAAACGTTGAACATTTATTTCGGCAAACAAACAGTAAAGGGTTGAAAAAGGATTTTACAAAAGTCTCAAAAGTAGGTCTCCTTTTCGATTTTAATTTGCAATATCGGTCGATTTACGCAACTTTTAAACTTGTGGCTCAGTTTTAGTTTGCTTCTGCCTTGAAAATGGAATAATAATTACTCAGGGCTAATAAAGTGTAAAGATTTATAGAGAAAGACAACAAAAACTTGCAGATTTATGGCGAAAAATGTAATTTTAAAAACGAACTAAAATATTGAAAACGCTCTGACACGTCACTGATGACGTCATGTCCCTCTTTTGGTAAAAAAAAATTGTCAGGTAGAACATTACTTTCCTGCAAATTTTCTCTGCCGTGTGATGAAACGTCAACTCTCTACAGCCCTCGGCCTAGTTTCCCGACTTTTTCGCTCATGTTCATTGCCCCCTTAAATTTTAAATTCCGGACGTAAACTAGTTATTTTTAAATGCTCCACACAACCAAACCCTCAAATATGCTATATTATTTTATTTTAACGATGAAATCTTGTCACAGCAACAAAAAACCCTGATTCAGCAATGGTCACGTGACTGATGACGTCATCACCCAAGATGTGATATGAGACGATATTTTATGGCAAATGTTATCTGTTGTGGTCTCACATTCTTTTACGTATAAAATTGTCAAAGTTATAAAGCTTTTAATTAGAAAAATGCCTCAAAGAATTTTGGGATAATTTTTATCATAATTATAATTTACTTTTATAATTATTATTATTCGCCTTACTGGTAGCCTGAATTTCAGGGGTGTCTAGAAAACGACGACCTAGAAAGCGACAACCTAGGAAACGACGACTTAAAAAACGAAGGTTAACTGAAGTCAAATTTAATTATAGTTTAATTGAAAAGAAATATAACCGGATCCGCTTCTTGTCTGTACGGGTTAAAGTCAAGCCAGCCCAGCTCGGTATGTCGCTGCTGCAAGTAGTATCAAATTCAAATCTACATTCCTGCATTCAACAGTGAATTTTTCACGATAACTTCTCTGTATTCGCCAGATTGAAAAATCTTTGAATAGATGACATGGCTATGAAGACATGTATGTATATATCTAGCCGATTTTTTGACAACCAACCTAACGAAATTTGCAGTCATTTGAGTGAAAAAGCGTCAAAAGGCACGTTTCTTCAAACCCGAGAAGCTCCAAAATCACAGTAACGAAGGAAAAGGAAAGGAGCCGAAAGAAAGAGTGAGGAGAAGGAAAGGAGGAGAAGAAAAAAAAGCAGTTGCACTCTTAGTTTTTGTAATAGCTACTTTGGAGATAATTTTTGGCCGAAAAAAACTGTTGGACGCAAAAGGTCTATTTGGCGATAACGTTATCAAAAATCCGGCTAGATATATATATATATATATACTTTGTACAAAGGAGAATGGACTACATATGTTGATTTTAATCCTTTATTGACCCGACGCGTTTCGGCTTACGCCTTCTTCAGGGGTCTAAACTGCGTTCGGTATTACAGTTAATTATATTACGTGTTAAAGGTAATTTCATCCGTAAATTGCTTAATTGTATAGCATAATTGTGTATGTACATCAATTACGAATTTGCGGTATTTAGCGACCCTTACAACGTATGTTAAAAACATTTTGTGTACCCAGAACTTTGTCACCCAGTTTTCTTAAATTTGATATATATATATATATATATATATATATATCAAATTTAAGAAAACTGGGTGACAAAAATTGCTTAACTTACTTCACTGCTCGCCCATACTCATTTAATACGCAAGCAGACATGAATCTGAAATCTACAATGTCAAGAAAGTCTTCTACGCACCGAACGAGGCGGTTTGTGCCGTGTCACGCAACTCCAAGATTCCAGTGGTGTTTGTGTACTGAGATATAGATCGCATAGAGCAAGTCGGGGGCCTCTGGACCGAAATAGAAATTTTTCTGATCGTAATCCACAATTAGCATTCATAACCGGAAGGTCTTCATGAGGTAATAAAATTTACGTTTTTTTTCAAATGACAATTAAGAATTTTCTTGGCTTTTCAGCGGCTCTAACGGTTATTTGCAATCCATTGCAGTTAACAGAGATCTGAAGAAGAAAACTCTATTTTTTTTTTTCGAAAAAGTTGTAAAGATTTGTCAATTTCGGCCTCTGAAGCCCTTTTCAAGATGAAAAAAAAAAGGTTGTAAGGGAGCCCTCAGGGGCGACCAACGACGGTTTCCTCCTAAATACTTTAAAACACTTTTCAGGCGATCCAGAGTACTTTTAGATCTCTAGAAATGTATTCTAAGTGAGTCTTTTCGAAATTTAAAGGGCTTCAGTACTATTTTCCCGAAAATTTTAGCTGCAATTTAAAGTTTTACGAAAGTGATAGTTTTCTGATTCCTCTCTGCATCGCATTTTCGATTCCGATAACCTGGGGAGTGAAATGGGAAAAATTAAGGTTTACATGATCGTATGGAATTTATTAGATAAGCTTCGAAAATTGTACATGAATGGTACGGTCATCTCAAAGTTTTTAGCCTTCCTTAAGCAATAGAAAATTCTAGGCAATTTTTGCTTCTCCGAACAGATATTTCGTAGAAAACAGTCGTTGGGTGCTCCTGAGCCCTCAGCCACGAGACAGTGCAAGTCACGAAGGCCGAACAAGCTTCTTCCCTAAAAAAAAAAAACAGAAAAAATGACGGTCAACTTTTTATGACCAATATTAAATTTGTTATTGGTTCTTTTACTAATAACAGTAAAGCCCACTGAAACCCCCTTGCTCAGAGGGACAGTGAAACACGGTTTACTCATCTGCTCATCAGTGGCACCAACTGACACATGAACTGAATACTTTCCGTAGTTTTCTGCCGTTTAATATGTAGCCCACAGGGAGCCCATCGAATCAGGCTACCTTGCTGTTCGACAACGCGACAGACAATAAAAGACGAGATGAAGTGTTGCGGAATGTGACGGATCTCCTTGCGTCCCCTCAAAAAAGATTTTGTTTGACAGTAACGGATCGCGAAAATTTTACCAAAAGGAAGCATTGCATCCACGTACACGAAGTTACACGCCTGGCGCAAAGGATCATGGGAAAGCTTTTTAACCCAACTTAGTAAGCGAAGTGAAGGCGTTACACTCTTGGAGGTGAAGATGGCCTCAAAGTTTGATAATTTCCAGCTCTCTTTGCTTAAGCAGTTCGTGGATTTATGTAAGGAAAAGCCAGACCTACTGCATGCTCCTCAGCTGAAGTTTTTTAGAGACTGGCTTGAGAGGTAGGAAAGAAGCGAGAAGCGATGTAGGCACGTGCCTCTCCTTGTGTTCTCGCACCTACGTACATGTATGTAACACCTTGTGTGTGGAAAGACCCTCACGTTTTATAAGAAGGGCAATACAGGGAAACAATTCGGTCAATAAGGGATATATGTTATTGTCGCTATCATGGTTTTAATGATTTTATCCAAGTTTGGGTCTAGTGTACGTGACTATTTGAGGCCAAAGGGCTGCTCAAAACGTAAAACATGGTTAAACATAAGCAGAGTTATTTTACTTATCGTACGATCTTTATGTACATATTCTTTTGTCTGAAATATTGTGATGAAACTTAGAAGAGCCGACTTTAAGCAATACATGCATTTGTTCCCTCTTGGATATAATCAACACAGAGCTCCTGGTGTAAGCTCGCAAGGAAGCGGAAGTAACCGATCTCTAGGGGTGGGGGTAAGGTGGGTTGTCAAAGTCATTGTTTGGCGTTTTAAATTTTACAAGCTTTCAGTGGATTTTTTTAATGGCTCCTCTCCTCTTTTAGAGATTTACAAAATCGTGAGTTTCCGAAATGGGTCATTTGATCTCAAGTTTGACAAAGGAAGGAGATAATGCATCAGTCAATTCCACCTGCGCCCAGCCCCCCTCCCCCCCCCCCCCACAGGCCACTGCGGGGCATTTGCCCGCCATGTCAGTCCCAGGGGTGGGGTATTGCAAGTTTTGCACTGCCCGGGGGCCGGGCATTTACCAACGCCAGGACCATTCCCAAGCTTTTGACACACACCCGGTTTCCTATCACAATATAACTACACAGAAGGTTTTACTGGAAAAAAAGCAGATCGGCTCATCTGTCAAGGACAGGAATAAATTGAAGAGGGTTGTAAAGGCATGTTCTTGATTTTATGCATGCATTTCTTCGTTGCTTATCAAGCCAGAATTACATAGCGAAAATTGGAGCTATCAACGTGAATCAACGTTTTTTGTTATTGAATCTTATTTCTGTTTATTATTATTTAAAGAACATCCTTTCATATTTATAAAACTATTCATAACATATAACTTTACAGCGCTCTATTAATTTTAATGTCAATAATTTTATATCAATACTAAAACCATAAACTGGTGCATGTCGTTGCGGTGTGAAGTCTTAATTAGAATCCCAGCGCTATTACAAAGAAAGACGTTTATTGAAACCAAAAATCGCACATTAAAATGCCTAAAATGACACTATTCGACTGTGCGATCAATGAAAAAAGGTTGCAGTGTTGACGGAGGACAGGGCATTTGCCTTCTTTTTTCGACAGCTCAACGGTTCCCACCCCTGGGAATTTGCCATCCAAGGCAAAAAAAATGCTAATGCCCAGGGGTCAGCGCAGGGTGGGGGTGGGGAGGGGGCTGGGCGAGGAAATTGGAAGGTGGCGAGGTGGCGAGGTGGAATTGACTGATGCATAATGACTTTCATTTTTGTGATGTGAAGACTGACAATTTTGCCACATGTATAAAATACCTGACAGATCCCTTTGGATGAATGATTTTATTTTTTCAAGGGTTGAGTTTTTATTTTTACCACACTAACTTAGACATGAGCAGCTCCGTTGCTCCCTGGTTCTTCATTTTAGGGCAGCTCAATAGCAATTCAGTGGTGTGTCTGCTCTGTGTAGAATTGAAAAAAAGGGGGAATAATTAAAGCACCTGTCATTTCTTTCATTCAAATGATTGTATTGTAGTTTGGGTGCCAATATCCCTCCACCACCAGAGAAACCAAAAGAACCTGAACCAACTGAAGAAGCAAAAACCCCAGAAAAAGATGAACCAATGACTGAACCAGAGCCTAAAGAGGTAACAGCTAATTCAAACCTCCTGATAGAGTGGAAAAAATTTTGGAAAACACCGTCTTTACTTGAATAAGTGTTGCATTTAGTACAAAAAAAGGTGTTAAGTGCTGCCCCTGAATAAGACAGTGCTGTGGCACCTGTTCAATCAAAATCAAACTAAGACGTTTATTCTGTCAGTTTTATACTAAAAGTGATAATACGATTTACTTGAGACAATTCTTTGTTACATGTAACTTTCAAATAAATGTTGCATTCAAATAAGTGCTGCCCTTGAATAAGTGCTGCATTTGAAGGGTTAAAAAATTTAATAAGCAGTGCAGCCCTTATTCAAGTAAATGCCAATGATATGCAACCTTTTTTCGGGTGTCCCATTTTTTGTCAAAATTTTTATTCACCATTTTTGCAAATGTCCATATTTATACACCTTGTTTTCCCTAATAAATTTTCCATATAATTATAGCTTTTGTCTCCAATTTCTCTTGTGTATTGCAGTCATCCCATGAGAAATTGAAGACAATTCCTATGCAAAATTTAGTTGTTTTTATCATTGAAGGTTCACAGTAGTTTATCAGCCTAAAATTATGTCTTAAATTAGTTTACTCCCCCAGATTATGCAATTTTTTTATTATTCATTAATGATGTTTCTTATGGAATAATTGGTCAATAATATTGTGTGCACCTACCATACATATATATTGTAATATCAGAAGCCCTGATAAATGGATCTGAATGTCACTTTAAAAATAATTGAATTATCATTAACAGAAGTTAATGAAATTATATCCTTTAAGAAGGCATGGCAGTATTATTGTAGGGTTCAAATGCGTGTAAAATCTTTTATAAATTAAATTGTTCTTAGGAGGCACAAACAGAAGAGGCAATGGAGAGTTCAAGTGAAGAGAGTGATGTGGGTCAGTGTGTGAAGTCAATTAGGCTTTAATACTTCTACATGTACAATGTATATGTACAGGACTGATTAAGAGTTCAAAGCACAATATTCTGTAACTTAATTGTCATGTGGCTGTTCAGCGTAGCAATAATTTGAAAGGGCTTTCTTAGGATTTCACCTTCTTTTAATCAAGGAGGGTTCCTTCGTTTCCTTTAATTCATGTAGACTTAATGAGCCTCCATTAATGTGGCCCTGGTTCAAATCCCAGAAATCCCAGAATACAAGGCTGTGCAGTTTAGTAGTGCCTGGTGGCACTGGACACCTACACTGTAGCTAATTTATTGCTCCCAGGCAGATAAAAAAAGATTAAATATTATTTTTTTCATATGATGAGCACTGCACCTGGCCCTGGATTTGACGGGCACAAAGCACTGAGCTCCTTCCATTTTTTCTTAAAGCACAGCCTTGCAATAATTATACCATCAATTATGTTTGTTGTTGGTTTCCATCTTTATTCAGAGAGGATTATACTCCAAGAATTCTTGTTTCCCCTCTCCTCAAAAACCAACATTTCCAAATACAAATTTGATCTGGATTGGTTAAATGCATTATAACCATTTTGTTGAATTGTGATACTTTTTCATTCATTTCTTTGTTTATTTTACATGTTATTTATTCAGTCAGGTAGTAATAAATAAGTAAAGAAATGTTTAATTACTGATTTTGACTTATAAAATGATTTACTTATGCCCTCTTGTTTACCTCTGTAGTTAAGGTTTAATTATATTGTTACATAAGCATCTGTTTGTAAATTTTAAACTGTACCAAATTTTTTTTTATAATAATACTGTATTTTAACATTATTATTTTAACAGAGATTGACAGGGAGGGATGTATTGAGCCAGACAATGATGAACCTCAGCAGATGGGAGATGCAAGCATTGAAGTAAATAATGAGTTACTTAATAAATAATTAACAATAAAATTCCTGCAAAATTCACCTAGTAATCTCATGCATGTACTACCACTTTACATCAACCTCAAAATACATGCTCAATAACGTGTAGTTAATATCAAAGTTTTGTTCAAAATATGCTACCCTGCTGATGTGCTGAACCTAAATTATTGATTATTGAATTAGGTAGGGCCACAGAAGAGCAGTGTTTGAATCTCAGTTTGGTTAGGCAGTTTGGTTTTCTAGTACATTGCTGTTGGCTGCCGGATAAGATTTTGACACAGCAACATTTTTTTAAGTGTGCTGTATACAATGAGTGTGAGTTATCAGTCTAAAATGAAACTTTGTCTAGTTCTGTGTTCTGTGTAGTCATGGCAGGCGGATTTTCGAACCAGACCTATGCTACTATTGAAACATTCTCGGTGCTGTTTTAGCATCCAAATTATTTAATTAGTCAAGGTTATGACAGTTATGAAGAACTGAGACATGCAGTTAAATATTACAACCTCAGTCATTCGAAGTTAGAACCAACTTGTGTGCATGTTTAATTAATGATTTACAGCTTTCATTGACAATACCACAACTATAGTCATGTGGGAACAGTTTGTTGTGAATCAATAATTACTTTATCTTATTAATTGTAGTGATATTTCATTTTCTGATGTTAGTTTCTCAAATCAATAATATCATAAATTTAGGAATGAAATAATTTCTATCTGCAATAAACCAAATTACTGATATGATTTTTTTCTTCCTAGGTTACTGATGAGATGAGAGAAGAGGCATCTGAAAAAAGAAGTCAAGGAATGGCTGCCATGAGTGAAGGTTTGAAGTGATAGAAAGTTTTTTTTAAGAAGCCTCTGCCTGGTGGAACACAGGCTGTTAGTTGTATAAGATGTTTATTTTTTTAAATTTGGTCTTTGGAAATATAATTGGAGGGCAACATTCTTATGTTTATGTGTAGTGGATGTTTCAGATATACTTCTCATTTGTTCTGTCTGTTGTGTGATAATAATAATTTTTATTTTTAAATAGGAAATCTTGAGGAAGCAGCTAAACTATTCACAGAAGCCATTTTAAAACATCCTACAACTGCCAGCATGTATGCTAAACGAGCAAGGTATAGTTACTAAAAATATTCTGTGTGTATTTTGGACATTTAATTTTTCCATTTCTCTTCATTTTTACAATTTGACCAATAATTAGTTAAATTATTATTATTATTATTATTATTATTCTTTTGCTCCAAACCTTTTCCAGCTGTTTTATTCGAATGCAGAAGCCAAATGCGGCAATCAGAGACTGTAATGAAGCAATCAAGATCAACCCAGACTCCGCCCAGCCTTACAAGTGGAGAGGACGGGCCCACAGGTTATTGTGCTTGCACTTCTTTTCATCAGTTATACTGACTTTTGAATTAAAGCCACTGTTGAATTAAAGGCTCTGTCGTTTAAAAATGGAGGAACCTACTGTTACCTTGAGGGCTTAAACATTTCGTTAGAAGTTTCTCAAAGTTCTTGCTTTTTACTAGCAGTATTTTCTTTTCTTTCATCAGACCATAAATAAATTTTATTCTTGTAGACTCTTGGGTCACTGGGAAGAGGCCGCTAAGGATCTTGGCATGGCCTGCAAACTTGACTATGATGATCAAGCTAATGAGTGGCTTAAAGAAGTTACTCCTAAGGTGCAGTCATTATTTGTGATTATGAGTGACAGCAAAACCCAAAATGTTGTTTACAAGTCTAATACAACAATAGTGGTTTGTGTTTCTGATGCCAAATTACTACGACCTTACAGTCTGAAGGCAAAATTTTGCGTCAATATAGGGACAATTCCCCCTCAACTACTTCATTTTATGATTGTTATGTAAAGAAGTTTGATAGAGCAGAAGTCCGTTTTACTCCTTTTGGTGCCATTTTCTTTGTCACTGCCTCCATGACTAGAAGACTAAGCTGTCTTTTTTTGTACCATAAATGTGGTATATCCTTACTGAACATGCAGGATGGTTGTACATGTAGAAGCCCCCGCAATGATTTGTTTCTTTGTAAAATCTCAGAATAATTTGGTGTGAATGCTTGCCGTACATGGTAATGTCAATCAGCCAACAGCCTTTGTTGCCTCTATCTTTTTACCAATGCTATTTTTGCATATTGTGTTCCCAGGCACACCTTCTTACTGAGCACCGAAGAAAATATGAAAGGAAACAGGAAGACAAAGAAGAAAAGGAACGAATGGATAGAATGTAAGAATGCCCTCGCACTTTTAGTTATGGAAATTTTGTGGTTTAACTTTTTTTTAAGGGAGGAGGGGGGAGGGTTGAAATTTGATTTTGCATTCGAACCTCATCCAACGAGAGCCCCTCCCTTATCTCCTACGCAGTTTTCTTCGTGTCGTCACGCAAAGAAAAAACGGCTGCATACTGGAGACTAGCATTTTCGGCTCCAGTCCTTTCCTATTCGCGCATTCTTGACCAACGGAAAGTACAGGCTGTTTTGCAGCCCTGGCCCCACTGTTTTATTGACTGGATATTATGTGTCAATATTCCTTAAAGATATTTGTTACATTAGACCACTACATCCATCCGTCCCAAGGTGGCCTTTGTAGAGTGGTTTGACCAAGATAAACTTAGAAGAAAACATGATGGTTGCTTTTGCCTTTATCAACCATTCACACCAGAACCACCCGCAATTACTGTGGTGTATCGATGGCATGATTTACTAAAAATACGTGGAACGTTTTTCTTTCCATTTTAGAAAAAAAGCGAAAGAAGCGCAAGAAAAAGCAAGAAAGGTAAATTCAGATGGGCATTAACGTTATTGTCTGTTTTTTAACAAGTTCTAATGGTTGCTTTTCAATTTTGAATATCCACTTTACAGGAAGAAGAAGAAAGACAAAAGCGGCAACAAGAGATGCCTGGTGGCTTCCCAGGGGGCTTTCCTGGTGGTTTCCCCGGCGGTGCGGCAGGATTCCCTGGGGGCTTCCCCGGTGGTGCAGGAGGATTCCCCGGAGGTGCTGGGGGATTCACTGGTGCTGGAGGAGCAGGAGGTATTTAAAAACTGCTGTTTCCCAACTCCTTCACGTTTTTAAACTGTACAGACGACATAAAAGATCGTGTACATCTACCAACGGGGGAAAAAATGACGAACACCTATGACGAAGTCCTACTTCTTAAAGGTTTTTTTGCAAGGCTGATACTATTGTGTGACCTGGGAAATTCAAATCTGCTTAAGAAACTGAGCTCTGGGAATTTATTGACCTCAGAAATGGGAGGCTGTTTTTCATCAGCGGCTGTGGGTATCACAGTTAGTTTCACTTGCTCCTCGCAGAAAGCGCAGCTAGGTCAAGAAGGAACATGTGGACTCTAAGTCTGATTGCTGAAGTTGTGGATCTTTTTTTCTTTCTCAGGTGGTGCAACACCCAACTTAAATGACCTTTTAAGCGATCCAGAGCTGTTAGAAGCATTTCAGGTTTGTCGTGATCAAATCCATTTTGGCTGAGTGTGGAGATTTTGTTTATTTGTCGTGTTTGGATATGTTGCAGTTAATAATAATATTTATAATATTTGTTGCAGTTAATAATAATATTTTATTTCAGTTGATTTTTATTTTTCCTTTGTTTCAAATTCATTAGCATACATTACCATGATACTCAAAAACAATAAAAAATAAAGATTAATTGAGATAAAAAATTAAAACTACAACAGATATCTGGGCCCAGTTGTTCGAAGGCCAATTTATCGCTAACTCGGGGTTAAATTTTAGTCCGGGTTTCATGTACTTTTGTTCAAAAGCATTTTCTCGAATAATTTCCCCTGTTCTCTTTAAAGCATCAAAATGAAGAGAAAAAGAAGTAAACGGAATTTGTTTCTGAATCCTTCATATCTGAATTCGAATTTCGCGGTAAGCCTGGGTTATCTTAACCCAGCTTTGAACAACCCGGCCCAGAAACTTGATCCTGGACTCCGAATTTCGTTGGGTTTAGCAAAGAAAGCAAACTCTAGCTGGTTCCGGTTGTTCAAGATTTGGATAGCGTTATCACCCACTCCGGATGAATCACTTTAACTTACAGGTGTTGTGGCAGCCAATTAGGTTATACAGTGGATAGCACCGCCCACCTTTTAAACAATACCCTTCCCCGTAGGAGAGGGGGGGCGGGGGGAAGTAGTGAGCACTACTTTCTCGTTTCGAAGGTGTACCTTGCTCCATGCGAATTCTTGCTAAGGTAGCAATGTTACCTCAAGCCTCTTATCACTGTTGGGGTTTCGTGGCTTGCCGTACGCTATACAGTGTACGTGCGCCTTCTCCAGCCTTCCTCAAAACCTTACGTTGTACCTGATTTGGACTGGGAATTAAAAACCGCCATTATGTACTTATAGTGACAGTACAATCCGATCTTTGTCTTTTTTTCGTTTGTTTGTTTTCTGGTGTTCGCTGCAGATGGACACACTTGGATATTCTGGTTTCTTCTACTTTCAGGATCCCGAAGTAATGGCAGCATTTCAAGATGTCAGCCAAAATCCAGAAAACCTCTCAAAATACGAAGACAATCCTAAAGTGAAAAAGATTCTTGTTAAACTGGCGAAGAAGTTCGGTCCCGCGGGATCCGGCCCTCCGCCCGGGAGCGGAGCCGGGTTTCCGGGTGGTATGCCTTTTGGTAATATGTTTGGCGGGCAGTAGTTATCGGGTCTTGTGTACAACATGAAGACGAAAAGACATCTTCGTAGGCTGCTTGGAAAATGATTCGTAGTTTTCTACTGAAACGTTTCTTGAGGTTTTATGCGGATATTCCACCGACAGCTAATCCTAAAGTTTTTCCGTGAACTTCTTTTTCTGAAAGGGGTCGAGGATGTGTTTTAGTGACAAAGTGTAGCTGTATTTGTCTCGCGAGTTTTTGGTCTTGCCATAATACGTCGATCTGTGTCTCTAAGAATACTAGGCCTTGCAATGAAATATTTGTAACGACAGCAAATAAATAGCGTTATATATGTGTGCAGTTGTCTTTGTCTGTACTCACAAACCTCGTGAAGTTGACAGAATCTTTGCCGCGACCATTTCCAGTGATATTCTTGTTCACGACACGTAACATTGCCATAGCAACTATCTGTTCTTCCAACTACAACACAGTTCTTCGAAGTTGATTGTTTCTGATATTAGGAAGGAACTGCATTTTGGACTTAACCTCGGTGTAAGAACGTGTGAACGTTTTCTTTGTTTCCTACCTTTTGTTTTCCGAGGTTCTATTTTGTTGACTTCTTTGTTCCTTTTTTAACTCGTGGGTACGCGCGAGCGTACCACGAGTTATTGCAGGGACTGAGATATGCAAATGAGTCACTCGCTCACTCGTAGTAGATGCAAACAGGGGTCTTTTTTGCATGAGCATGCGCGACCGCTGAGCAAGAGATTTGCATGGAGGCTCACCACAGGGTTTGCCTTCATCAAAATGGCGCGTCTCTAAGCTATCATAGCGATTATTTTGCTCATTGGTCTTGGCGAATGTGCTCGTGATTTAACAAAATGTGTAGTTTGCAAAAAAAAACGCTAACATAGTCTTAACAAAAGCGAAGTAGACCGGCTTTAACATACACGAGCCACTATCAAATTTCATCTCCCCACTTGACCTGGACATCAGCGCGCGTATACGTAGTGCCTGGAGGATTGCGCTGACCTCATCAAAGTCTAAACGAAGTGCAGAAACGATTGTTGATGCAAGTAAACACTTTCATTTTTTTTTTGTTTTGAAATCAGAAAGGTAGAGAAATATTAAAAAAAAAAACATAGCAAATTTCAGCGAGTGGTTCGAAGTGCGCGAAAGCCGATGTTCAGTTCAGCAGTGAATTAATATATGTTCTACAATTTTCCCAGCACTTTAAAGCTACAAAATTAAGAGCACACGAGACGTAGATTAGTCACCTGGTGAGATGTAGGTGGTAGTCAATCTGTATGTCTCGAACAATAAAAAAAATGAATATCAATGAGACACAGTCCAAACTGCATTCAATGTATAGGACTGAAATTAAAGTCCAATCTTGTGACCGATTTTGATGAAACAAACGGTTAGGTTTCCCAAGAAGTACAGTAAACATGTGATGCCGACCAAAAGTTAAAAATCATTAGAAAATTTAAGTTCTGGCTAAAAGCAAATTCCTGTAAAAGATGCGTTACAATGTTAGTCCACGCAAAAACAAGAAGTTCTACAATTTTCCTATAAACAAACTTTGTATCGCTAAAATACTTAAGGCAAAAACTTTCTATTCCAACTGAAAACGGCGTGGTAGTCGCCCGCTGATCGTTATTAATCCACCCCCGAAATATGGCTAAATCAGCTATTAACAAATAATTGACAGAAATCCTCTACGGCATCGAGAAACTGATTTACATCCGATTTATAGACAAACACTAAATAAAGAACAATTTGCTCAGTAGCTACGCATCAGCAATGCCCTCTATGCCAAACTTTGTGGTTCTTAAAGGGGAATCAAGACACGAGTCGAGCGCCAAACAACAACAAGCAGCCATGTTCGTGTCAGACATCCTTGAGAAACTTGCTCTTTCACCTCGTTCAGCGCATCAGTCTCCACTTTAAATCAACAGATCTTTACTTATTTTGTACAACGAAGGTCTTTCCTAAGTTCCTGCTACCATTTCAATCTCAAGCAAGCTTTCAAAGTGAACAATTTGGTTCCTAAAACCATGCAGCACGTTCGCTGTCACTGGTCGCGTGCTCTTTGACAAGTCAGCGGTCGCGCATGCTCATGCAAAAAAGACCCCTGTTAGTAGATGCACTTCGTAATTAATCGGGTCCGAACTCGAGAGCGCGAAGATCTATCGTTTCCAAGGAAGGACGCGCTCGCCGAAGTTCGGTAGCATCAAATTCCGCGCTGCGAGCGTGCATCGTGCGCTACAGCACGGTTAGGATAGAGGTCTTACCAAATTTAAGACAGGCAGGAATCTTTCAAATTAGTACGATTCAAAAGCCTTTGACCCGTCCAGGCGTTAAACTTGACAAGAAGATGAGCATTTGCTCTTCGACTCCTTCAACTTCGACGCTGGCTTGATCTCCTACCTTGTTGCCCCCGCAGGGTTCCGGCCCTGAGGCCGGAACCCGAGGAGGCACCCTAATGTCCCCCGCGTAAAGAAGAAGTATCGTATTACTGTTAGTATATGCGAAGCTTTCCCGATTTGATGAAACTAGGCGCGCACGGTGGTCCCGGTTAATTTTCTGCGCGTGCGCGTGGCTCAGCAACCGCGCAAACTGGGTTTGTCAACGAGTCGCATTCGCCGAATTGTGTCGTACACAAGCACAACAAGTGGCTCCAAATGCTCGTCCGGGAAGATTTTCCACCGAAACTCCTCTAGAGCGAGAACGCCGACTTCAAATTCAGCGTGAACAACGAAGGAGAAGACGTCAACAAGAAACCGCGGAGTAGAAGGAACATCGATGAGCACAGCGAAGGCAACGCCGACAACAACAGACAGAGGAACAGGAGATTGGAATCAAAGGAATTATGATCGTTTTACACTGTCGAAAACCCAGATTTCTTAGTTTGCCGGTTTCCCCGCAGATATATAGATCAAAGTCTGCAAAGTTTCAGCTCCGTATTACGGCCCGAATAACAATAATTTTCAGGCGAACTGCACCGGGCCATATTTGTTCTTTGTTTTTGTCTTTTTCTAAATGCGAAATAATGCTAAATGTGCTTTTCAATACACTGCTAACAATAACACTACATAATACGCAAAAAAGAAGAAGAAGAAGAAGAGAAAGAACAACGTATGGACCTTTAACACGATATTCGCGGTTGGTCACCCGTCCAGTTCGTAACCCCGACCGACAGGGCTTAACTTGAGTGCCGTTACCAAACCGAGTTTCGCGAAGGTTATTGTGAGATACATATTTCTATAGAGTTAAAAAGTTATTCAGCAGTACTGCACAATTGTTTGGTATTAGAGAACTTGATTTGTCAGACACAAATCAGCAACGTGGATCGACAGAACTTTAAACTGGTTTTGTCAACGTGGATCGACAAACTCGATTCAAACCATATCAGGAATAGCTCAAATTTCTCAAAACCCAGTCAAAGACAAGAAAGGTGCTATCGTAAAATAACCGGGTTTTGTTCTATATTAAGGTATTCAGGGTTTAATAAACAGTGGTCCATGTGTTTTTAGGGTTAGTTTATGGCGAAATCCCGATTATTTTATTTGATACAAGGACATGCCAGAAAAAATGAACTGGGAAATATCTCAAAGGTGAGAAACTTGAAACGGTGGTCCATGTTTTTGTATGGTTAGTTTATTGCGAAATCATTTATATCAGTTGCGTTCGACGTTGCGTTCAAGAATGTCACACTCGAAGCCAACGCATCCGTTCGACACATTAGTTCTAGGAAATTTAGTTACAAATAGATAATTAAAGATGGTTTTGCTGTTTAACACGCGTTCTATTACATTTGCAGTGTTGGTTGAACTCATTATGAGATGTATAAAAAACAATTGTCCATCCTAGGCATGTCATGTATGAGGATTTTCATTAACCCAGGAAACAAAGTGTAATAATTGAGAAAACACAAAAGAGAACAAAAGAATTACACTCAGAAACTCTAATACGAAAACTGCATTTCAAAGGTTCATGGCAAATACATGGACAACCACAAGGTGTCTTCATTCGGGTTTTAAAAGGTCGGGGGCAGATTTAGTGACAACTATAACTAGTAGTAGTGTAGTAGTTTATGTGTATGAATGAATTTATGGCGGTCAGTATAAAACACGGACTGCGGACTACGGACTGCGGACTGGGTATAAAATACGGACTATAAAATACGGACTGGTGAAATGTATGGTAAATAAAGGCACTTCTTCTTCTTCTTCTTAAGGACTCCCCAAGATCACGGGGGGAAATGGATGTGAGTTTGAGCATTACCTTTTTAAAATAACAGCGGAAATCGAGATAAGAAAACATAAGCTAGTGTTTTGCGTCCTACTTCGCGGAGGAGTTGTGTCGGCTTTGTATCGCATATGTTCTTTCACTGCCATGAAATGCGTTTACTTGTCAGTAGCCTGGTTTCAATTAGCCTTAATTTCATCCCATTGCTTGGAGTCGTTTTTATGGCTCGATCGTTTGCCCCGGTCGTTTGCCGGCGGAAGTTCCATGGAAAAGGCATTAAAATTGAGACTTTTCGCCACGTCATGTGACCATCCTCAATGGCGTAGTGGCTATATGAGGTCCGGTTAAACTGAAGGTACCGGGTTCAAATCCTGCTAAAGACCTTCTTTTTCCCTTCTTCCTTCTTTTTTCTTTTCTGTTTTGTCTTGTTTGCTTATTTGTTTTGCTATTTGTTTTGTTTTTTGTTTTTAAATATATACTTAAATAACTGTTACTAAAGTGCAATAAACAGCAAGAAAAGTATTGTGTTTCCAGAACAAGGATAGTATATTTATAATATGAATTTCTATCATTTCCTCAAATTCACTGTGGGAAAACCAGAGGTGATAACTAATTGATTATTTTCTAAACAACGTACCCACGAGTTGACGATAGTCTTTCTTTGATTACTTCACTTGTGAGTTTTACAAGTTCTTACACCGAGGATAAGCCGTATTATGTCATGGCTACGATTATTGTTTAACTAAACAACAGCTAATTTGCGGGCGTATCATTCTACTTTCTATCTTCTTAACTGAACGAAGTTTGGCGTATTAATGCTGATACACCAGACATGCTTTATTTAGTTAAATATTAAAACTGCGGCTATAAATATCAGAAACGGCAAAGCTGAAAGAATGAGCGCTTATGCAAGATGTCTGTAGTTTTCACAGGACCCTTTGAGAGCGTGACATTACTTTCTTGAGGTGAACTAAGATGGCGGCTCCCTTCTTGTATCATAGTGTTGTTTTGTTTGTGAATTACTTACACTTATAAGAGAAATATTTTCTATTCGGCGGAGCGTAGCGAAAGAGAACAGAATAGAGATCTACATATCTCGTACCTAAAAGTGATTTTAAGTTGCAAATTTGCTTGCCTGAATAAAATTATCGGAATTAAAGCAACAATAGTAATTATCTCTTTCCACCCTAGATCACTTGTTGTAACAACTCGTTAACACTTTTTGTCAAAAATTTGAGGCTCTGCTTTGCTATTTTTTCTATTTAGTCAGCGACGACACAACTAAATAGCACGGAATATTTTCTCGTAGCCTTTTAGTCAACTTAACGGAATCGCAGACAATGTTCTTGCTGAAAGTTTTGATGGTTAGTGATCCCGTATTTTTGTGGGGCTCCCGAGAAATTTGATATCTGAAGCATGAAGTTAAGTACACCACAAATCGTAACCAATTCCCCACAAAAGACGCCTCCGAACAACTCTTTACGGAGTAACAGTTTTCCCGGCATCGAAGAGACCACCAAACATGAGCCATCAAAGTTACGCAGAGCCAGTATTGAGGCGCCATCTTTGCCTTTGCTTGGACGACGATCGAGTGTTTGTGGTACGCTATTAAATGTCCCTGGATCCCTTAAGAGAGAACTGTCAGACCCGATTTTGGAACAGCAAGAAAAACAACCAACCCTGTTGAGACGTGGATCGATCGCTCCTCGCATGCGTTCAGGCAGTGTGTTTGGAAAGAGCCTTGGAGTACCTTCCACTGGTATCTTGAGGACAAGGCGACGCAGTAGAGTTTTCAGTGCAAGAGAGATCAAAATATTTCAGGTGAGTGCCAAGGCTCGACTTCGTAAAGCAACAACCTCCTCCTGTAAATAAATTGTTTAAAGAAAAAAAAAACCAGCCTCCTCCTCAGGCGCTCCGTTTTTCGTACAGGGGCGGGCGCGACACGCGAGTGACACGCGAGTGGCTGGTGAAGAAACGCAAGGGTCCATGGGAAGGAGAATAAATGAGCGACAAAGACGTCTCGCCCGTTTTCTCCTTCCCGCCTTTCTTTGCGTGCAAATTTTCATCGAGAGAGAGAAACGACTTATTATACATGATTAGTGACATCTGAGTGATTGATGGTTTCCAAAAACTAGCACAGTTATTGGCATAATTTTAAAAATGTACAAGCACTGCTAGTAGCATATTATGCTACTTTTCAGGAGCGTAGCGTCCTTATACGCACATGGGTACGCCCGTGAGTACAGCTGAAATCTGGAAAAAATATACGTTTCATCATATTCCCTGAAAGCATTTTTATCGTTAAATCGGTATGACTGATAAATCTATCCCATTACATTGGTGTATTTGCCCGTCAGAAGGATAGATGTCTCACCCTTTGCTTGTGACCTCCTTCATGACCTCACTGTTTTACCCTTTGTTTTCCACAAACACCGTACCCTGCCGATAACACTGGATATGTAAAATAAATAACTATTGCATCCTTCGTATTTATTTACTGAACATGTCCTGCGGAAAACGCAGGAAATGGCATTTCTGAGCACCTAAATCTGAAAAATTTTCTGAGCGGAGCATGCCCCAAGTCCCCCCTGGTTTGCAGTACCTTCGGACAGATGATAAAGATGAAGCAGAATAAACAACAAAATCAATGTTTTTTTGTAATATTCGTTTACTAGAGAGCAACGCCAGTCTTCAGTAATATGTTTGATATAAATACTCTTTTGGATCATCCACCGTTATCGGATAATTATCGATTATCGACTGTTCTCGATTTTTGCCAATCAATAAAAATCGACAATTTTTTCTGTGAGTTCGATTGTTATCGATTTCCAATATCGATTTCTATCGATTGACTACGCCTGCTGTGGAGCATACGATAATTTTAAAAAGCTAACTGAGAAACAAAATACAATCAATACCTAGAGACAGGGGGTCCTGCTAGAGAGGAAGTAGGTCGTTTGTATTAAAAAAAAATGAGACGAGAGGATCAGTTGATTCGAGAAGGAAGGAACCAATTATCAAATGTTATCTTTTGTTATTTTAAAAAACACGAAACGTGGAAACCGAGATACCATCTCCACAATCCCCAACATTCGGGTACTTATAATACTCAACTGAATTTTTGTAGTTGTTGCTCATGCTGAAAACTTGCTAAGTATGGTGATAATTTGATTAGATGGTTATAAAAGCAAAAAAAAAAAAGCATATCGAAAGTTATTTCGGACATCAAAGGTTCGAAAAGGTCAAGGTACAAACCTTAGAGTCAAATTTCCTCAGCGTCTTAGTGCGATCCATCATCTGAGAATGATAAGCTTAGTTAATACTAAACATAAAGCTTTCGCGTTGCGTTTGTTTAGAAATGCGTCCTGCCTTTGAAAAAAAGCCGCTGGTAAAGCGTGATGGTCAAAATTGGTGGGAAATGAACAAGACTAGTCCTAATAGCTCAGATTTCGAGGCTTTATTAACCGAACGTGATCGCGGTAAGAATCTTAAAACATGTACACGACTGCAGTCTCGAACAACTACCGTTGCTCGCAAAGACAGCCTTCCAATCATTGCTGAACAGCCGGATCAAACGTGCTTTAGTAGAGCGGCGCCTAGCCTCGTTTTGAGCGAAGAGTGCAACCAGTCATTGGGATCAAGGAATGAAAAAATTCGGACATGTGTTAAACGGTGGAAGAAATTAAGTAGCAACAAATCCAGTGTATCGGCGACATGTCCTTTAACAACTGGTTGTCACGATCACTTTGAGGTAAGTTATCGTCTCTGAGTGGGAATGTTGTTTTCAAAAAAACCGTCCAGGATGTGAAAATCAAGCACTCAGTATTATTTGCAAAAAGGCTAAGAATTAAACAGAGCACTGCAGCTTAACAGCTTTATATGTGATCCGCCACATCATTTACTAGGAAGCCTACTTTGTGAACTTAAATGACTACTACATTTTTAGACTAACCAAGGATTTAGATACTTATATTTTAAAAATCATTTCTAAAAGCTCAGTACATAATATGATTGAAAGCTTATTAGTCCGTCATCATTCATCTAAAATTAACTGAGCTTCGGCGTAGCTCTTTCCCTGGACTGTGAAAAACTGAACTTGATTTCGGTAGGACAAGTTTTCTCCTGTCTTTTTCTATAAGTACCTCAATCCGGCAAAGCTTAATAGAGGGGTCACCAACAACACTCAAGTCTTAGCTTGCAAGAGTGGAAGTCCAATCGTAACTTTTTTATTGTAAACGCTTGCTGTTGGACACTAGATAAAAAAACAAAAATTTCACTAAAAGACAAAGTAGCATCCCAATCCTACTGTTTGTATATCGTGCAGGAGGCCTTACTTTCCTAGTTGTCTCACGTCTCGTTTCCCCTTCCTGTATCTAACTGATAGGCTTGAAGGTGTCCCCATGCACGCAAGCCTCTGAGCTGTCACGCTATCTCCCAGGGGCCCAAACAATAAATCCTCTGTGTGAAAGTAAGGGATAAAAAGTGATTAGTTTTACTGAAATTGCTGTGGAGCGATCCTTTAGATTCTGGGTGATATTAATCAATTGAGGACATCATCATGTGGTTTTTGTTTTGCTATGTACTGTGCATGATTATCACTGTATGCTCTGTCCGTGAGATCTTTCGCACCAGCCCGACTAAATAAAATATTGTGTACCGTGAAGATAAGTGTATGTTATCCAGATGTATTTTGCGGTTAATTGAGTTATTTGACCCACATGCTATCGAATATGGTAAATTTGTGGTAATGCATGAATTAAGCGCAACTTAATTAGCATGCACGATAATGATTAACTGCCGTTTTAAACTGGATATACCTTCTCACGGTTTTTTCAACTTTTTATATGGACACGTTCGGAAAAATCCGTCGACACCACTGAAAAGAGCGCTAACATTGCCAAATTTGAAAGTGATTTGTTGAAAACTTATGAAGATATAGCTCCTCAAAATTGCGAAAATTTACAGACGTTTGTATGGTGGGGGTGCGGGGGGGGGGGGGGACAAGTTTGTCCCCCCTCCCCCCCCCCCCATACAAACGTCTGTAAAATTTCTCGACCTTGAGGCGCTATATCTCCATAAGTTTTCAACAAGTCACTTTCAAATTTGGTAATTTTCCTAATTTTAAGGCGCTCTTTTCAGTGGTGTCGACAGATTTTTCGGAACGTGTCCATATCTCACGTGTCCGTGTCCACGTCTCTCAGTCAATAGCCCATGAGGCCGAAGGCCTTATGGGCTATTGACTCAGAGGCCATGAGAGGAGAGGAATAATTGTTTTAGTAAAATCCAACTAGTTGGTAAAAAATATTGAGACAATAAAACTTAAGCTAGCAAAACCCGATTCAGCCGCCATAGTTTTGGTTTTCAAAGCCGGTGCTTTTCGCTACTGGTGGACTATAACATATAACCTATTAGTAGCTCAACCAATCAGAACGCAGCATTGATAATAGACCACTAATTGGATTTTGCTAATTGGGGATATCGTTAGAAGTCATGCGTGAGTGGGACGCGAAAGGTGAAGCGAGATAGATGGGTGGAGAATGAAAATAAAGGGAGCCTCGCGGCTTTGACGTTCTCGCCCGCATTCGCATTGCGGCTCACTTCGCTCGCGCCTTGTAAAGTAGTGCGCACGCCCAAATGAAGGACTTGCTTGCATGCAGTCATTGTTACTTAAGAACCTTTTCTTCTAATTTTTGAGGTTATATTATTTTTCTTATAGCCGTTAGAGAGCTTTAGACGATTAGCAAAAATGGTTCAAGTTGTCATACGTGTAGCACGGGCTCTCAAAAAGTAAGTATTGACAATACCTTAATCAGAAGATACTCTTTACATAACTGCATGAGGATGAGAAAACTAACTACCATCTATACAGTTTTTTTACAGTTTTTGTTAACTTGGCAATACGTGATAAGCTATAAGCCTGAAATCTGCATACAGCTGATAAAGTAGCCGAGTCAGTTAAACGAATCATCATCATAGCTTTTTGCATGGCAGGATCGATCTTCTGGTGCAGCATTGTAATTTTAATTTACAATTTGTTTACCACTACACGGAGCAATTAGGAGTTCTTAAAACCTCATTAAAACGTGTCCGTGCGTTCAGCTCGTGCCACGCGATCACCAAATTTACTGAAACATCAAAATAACTTCTTTAAAACTGATATTAAAAGCCGAAAAGAAAGAGCAATATTGACTGACTTGATAGATAGAGGGTGTGGTTGCCTTGTACCGATCTCATATCTTATATATTTGTTATGTAGAGATGAATTTGTCAAAAAAGGTGTGTCTTTTACCAATTTGTAGTTTAACCACTTAGTTAGGGATAAATATATATCAAAAAAAAGAAGGGAAAATGTGATGTATTAGAGCGTTAAACAGATATCAAAAAGGCAATACTATGGAACTTGTTCTTATAGATTGAATTAATGTGTAAAAATACACTACAAAGCAGATGGGTGATCTTCTTTAGCTTTTAAATCACATTTATTGCCGTAAAACTGAATAGGTTTTTATTGTCCTCCTGTCTATGGCAAACTGGCTTTGGCTATATTCCTTTTCAGTGACCCAAAGGCTGTGTTACAGCAGGATGGAATCTGTAAGTCATTTCTTGAGATCATGGAAGGATACATGGCAACAAGAGAAAAGCACCTGTCCAATAACAATGAATACAGACCGGGCTTCTCAAGTGCTGCCCCTGTGTTTGATCCAAAACAGTTTAAAGCCAATAGAGAGGTCAGTAAAAGCTCCATGTTGGACATTAGATCATAACTGCAACAATAGGGTGCTTTAGCAACTAGGCGGGCGACGGTTACGAAAGCGTCATTTAAAAAGTGAATTCGCGCTGCCTCAGACTTTATCGCGCTTATCCCAACTTGTTCAATTCGTCAAATGTTGGCAATTTATTCTGGAGTTGAATTCTAAAATACTGTATCAAAGTTCAGGAAAAGAAAAAGGAAGTCGTTGTCTTGTGTTCACCGTCCTCCACAAAACGTGAAATAGTAGCCACTTTCACGCTGTAAGACCGGATGTTACACGAGACGATTTGCAACGACGATTTTTAGCGCAACACAGCGTGGCAATGGTAGAACAATGTTGCAAGCATTCAAAACAATGTCGCAACAATGTTGTAATGCTGCGTTGCGCTAAAAATCGTCCGTTGTGAATCGTTCCGTGTATCATCACCTATTGCTTTTTTGCCGTTCTCGTTGCCGTCGGCGTCGTCGTTGCTTAAGGTGATGTTACACGAGACAATTAGCAACGACGATTTTTAGCGCAGCACAGCGTTGCATCATTGTTGTGACATTGTTTCGTATGGTCGTAACATTGTTCCAATATTGTATTACTATGTTGCGCAAAAAATCGTCGTTGCGAATCGTTCCGTGTAACATCACCTTTAAGCTCCCTAGTGTAACAACGAAGGCGAAGGCCTCTATACAAAAATCTTTCACCAGTCGCACCCTCTATAAAGGAACCCCTTCAGGAAAGTGGTTCCTGGATCCTTACTTAATGATAGAGTCTTGTGAGCCGGTTCTAGCATGTCTGCCTTCCGAGTATATGGACGAAATCCTGTGGAGTCGCCATTCAAATGAAACGACCTCTAGCTTTGGCAGTACTGTCATGTTTTTTTTACATTCAGTAAATGTTCTCGAACTCTCTGGGACGAAAAACAACCTTAATGAGATTTCTTTAGTTGATCCGTTTGAGCGTGAGTTGAGCAAGGGTTTTGGATAGAGTGTCGTTTTATGGCAAAACAGCGGCAGGGAATAACCTTGCTGATCATTATTATTATCATTATTGTTAGAAATTCGTACCGCGCAGTTTCTGTGAAAATATTCAACTGGGGCTCACATAAGAAATTAAGTAAGGATGGAAAATAAAACCTTCTAATTTAAAGCCTTACTAAATAAGAAAGTTCTAAGGTTTAACATAATAGCAAACATTTGTCGACAGGTAAAGATAAGCAAAGAAGTTCAGCAGTTTTTGAGCTCAAGACCAGACGAAAGGACAAGTTACCAACTTCAAACTGTAAGTCTAACATGCTGACAGATTCTGTTGCATCAGACAGTGATTGAGGGAAAGAAGGTATTATTTATGATCGTAACAGCGGATAAATGCGGGAGTCAGAAGACATGCGTAGATCTTAGCCTCTTCCTGGAGCCAGATCACCTATAGTGGGGATGGCTCAATAAGGAGCCCACTGGAACAGGCGAGTTAGGCCCTCAAATTGAAGGGAGAGGAGAGGAGAGGAGAGGATACATGTGTTACCGCGATTACGAAAAAATGAAGTGCTCGCTCCTCCCTTACACTGTTCACAGTTCTCCTTCTCGACCTGTTTTTTTTTTTCGTAAGAGAGGTCGAAATCGAGCGATTACCTTTAAAGCGACCAACCTGGTTTCAAATATACCGAGGTGGCGAGCCCCGGGAATTAAAGTGATGGGGGAGGGAGGCGAAAAATACAGGGACTGTTCACTCTGTTGTTCTCACCTCCTCCCAAATCGTTCCCCACCACCTGAATAGATTTGATACTCAGCCCAAGCTAGAAACGGCACATTTTATGACCAGCTGTAAGGGTAGGGGGCTAGATCTCGACGATCTTATGAAAAAATAGGGGACTGCATGTGAACTACTCCTACCTTGCGAACCCAAATCACCTCCCTCTCACGTTTTGAGTGTCTGCCATGCAGGCTACCATTAAGTATGTGCAGGAGCCAATCATTTGATGGGCTCCTGGTATGTGTAGACTTTCATTTTCTATAGCTCATGGCCTACCTCTCCTTACCTGTCCGCGTGTCTCTGCAAAACCAGTGTAATTTATGTTGAACAATCCTGAATTACTCCAGCAAAGGATCGAGCTCTTACATGTAATTAAAAGGTAATGATCTTGAATTTGCCTTGATGTAGATTCTATACGCTCTTCAAACCCTGGAGTCATTTTCCGACCTTCCTCTTCACATGCAACAGGATGTCTGCAAAGTTGCTTGGCTACAAAGGTAATCAACGCTGATTTTGTTATGTTCGCCTTGTACTTGAGGTCCCTAATTTCAAAATGTAAAACCGTATTTCTTTTTTTTACAAAATTCTTTATAGCTTGTACAGGGTGCGTGCGGGCTACGAAGTCGCCAAAGGATTGACCTTTGCTCAAGTAACATGTTTATTGTCTCCAAACTTCTCAGAACGATTTTCTTAGGCTCAGTATTTCCAACACTCAGCAACACTTTGTTCTATCGCTTCTTTTCTTTTTTTTCTAGTCTTCCTCCTAATAAAATAATCATCAAACAAGATCATGTGGCAGATAACTTCTATTTTATTATAAATGGATCAGGTAAGTCAAGTCTGGCATTTGCAGTGATCGTTAAACTGACACCTTAACTAGGCAAACATTTGATGGAGAACCCGAGCACCTTTGAAATGCTTAATAATACAGACGAAAATCGCTCTAGTGAACCTTTCATCTCAAGTAGATAATAGTTTTGCCTGTTAAAACCAGAGTTAATTGTCTGGTAGTATTTTTTTTTCTGGTTTTGGATTCTCATTCTTTTAACTTTTCCCGAATCGTAGTTACGGTGGTTTCAGAAAATGACCCAACATTGGACACTCCTTTCACTTCACTGGCGACACTCAAACGAGGATCAAGTTTTGGGGTGAGTCATGCTCTACACGTAGAGAAGTTAAAGAATATAAGAGATGATTGTGACGAAAAGAATAAAAATCTATCGACTAGATGAATTAACTTCGGATAAGCAAAAGAATACAAAATGTAATCCTAGCAGGCCTCTTAAAGTTACTCCACTAAACTAAGAAAAGAAAATTAATTATGATGAACATTCTGATTATTGGACCTGACGTTTCTTTTAAGGCCCAGACGCTCGGCTGGAATAACATACGTCACATAGTGGAGCAGTTAAACAAGGACCTAAGAAAAAGCTAAGGCTTATTCAAGAACCGCGGAATTGAACCTTGACCTTTGCGATTACATGGCTACAGCGTTTCTGTAAAAGTGTGCCCAAAACTACTAATCGCAGACCGGTTTCAGCACTAATCTTCAGGGATCTTCAGCAAAACAACAGTCGTGGGCAAAATTCCCTGGGAGAGTGATACGATAGATGCAATATTCGTAATTGTCTGTAATTTCAGGGTACCTCCATAAAAAGAGTGCTATACAAGTGCCTTGCAATTTCTCCCGCGGCCCCCTCCCCATGCAATATTGACAGTGTGGGGAAAGATTGTGTATGTGGAGTGGAGGAGGGGGCTGAGCATGTGTGGTGTGTGGCCACAAATACAATTCAGTCGCAAGACTTTTTTTTCATGATTTTAGTTCAATCTGGCTTCATTTTCAAATACTAAACTCGACCATATTTGGCTAACCTAGTCGTGTTTGTTATTTTGTTCTCCAGGAAACCGCCATACTAAATAACTGCCGCAGAACAGCCACTGTAGTCAGTAATGATCCTGTGCAGCTTCTAGTTGTTGGAAAAGAAGTATGAAAATTACTATGCTTTGTGGATAACGCGCCACCCTCTAGTTTAGCAACGACCCGATTTTTTCTCAGCGCTGCCGCAAGAACCTGTGAGAGCCCAAATAATCGCCACTTAAAACAAGCGCATCGTTTTCTTCGAAACTTTTGGATTCAGTACTGTTAAGAGTGGTAATATATTATTCAAAGGGGCATACAAAAGGTTAAACATATTTTCTTTAAGCAGCAGCAGAAATGTATTCTTCATCGGATTCAGTGACCCTTGAGAATTGTAGGGAGACGATGCTATACGATAAAACAGAGTCTCCACCGTATTAGTGGCCCTGCCTAACAATGCGACAGGGTAAAAAAATTAACCAAATGGTTCGCTTTCTGTTTTTCGCAGGACTATAAGAGGATTTTTATGGGTCAAACGAAAACAGGAGAGGAACCAGCACATTTGAAATTTTGTAGGTGAGTATATAGTTTTCCTTCGATTTCGTGTGGGATTAAAGGAGCTTTGTCAAAATCTTTTGGAGTTACTTTAAAACCCTAAAAACACATTGGACTCCAAAAAAAAATCCTGAAATAATTTTCAGTTTTATTTGAAGTTACTCTAGTCTTCTGGCTACTATATCTCGTCTTTTGCTTTCGATGGCCAGGATGGAAACTGGTTGCAACTTGAAAAAGTTGGTTGCCAACATTTTTAACGTTTACCGCCCCATGTGTTTTCGAAAACTGTCCAAAAACCGATCATGCAAGCTGCTTTTTTTTTGTTTAATGCAATCATTTATTTTTGATATCATTCTCTCAGACTTCAAAGTACGACAACTCACCATGACATACCCCCCTTTCAGACCAAGCTAGTTCACAGAGAGTATAGGGTAGGGGAGGATTTCACCCGAACATGTGTTCATTTCCTTATAAACGGAAGCTACAACTAACAGAGCTCAAACTCTTCAGGCGCGATTTGCTACGTGCGCATCAATCCATCAATCTAAGCCTGTGCACGCGTCTCGACTGATTCGAAAACAATGAAACGTTCATTGGAATACATATTTTCTCAGGAGTTTGGATTTTCTTGCTGATTGGCCAGTAGATCTTCTAGTTGCACACCCGGAAAACTGCCTCTTTCATTACTTCAGGTAAGCTTTCAGCACGATTGTTTTTTTTTTTCGCCGGTATTGATTAAGGAGTCATTTGTTGCTTATGATTGCCGTCTTTAATGGCTATGGGTGGAGTTTTCTATATGTTTTAATGAAGTATTTGTCTATTTCTTTTAAACAGAAGAGGAACAGTCATTGTTAAAGATAGCAATAAATCAGACTGGCTATACATCATAGTCTCGGTAAGCAAATAATTTCGATTTAAATAATTTTAATTTGGCTATATCCGAGTTGGCATGACCTAAGCCTCTGTGATTGTTTCAAAGCTTTCAAAGCAGGGCTAAGTGGGCGACGCCCTTGGACCCAGACTCCCGCACGTAGTTATGACCATTTTATTCATTCATTAATACTGTGAAAGGTTTGAACCCAGGAGTCATTTCAAAAGTATTTTGAGTTTGATCGTCCGGGTGAACGTAGTCCTGAATAGGACTGTTGTTGTTGACAGTGACTGACGTTTCGACAACCTGTGCGGTATTCATCTTCAGAGTCAAAGTGAGTTGTATCACGTCAGTTGATGGTATTATACTCTGGTTATTGATCTGATTGGTCAATTAAGTCGCGATGGTATTGGTCATCTATCAGTTAAGCCGTGATGTTATTGGCTATGAAGACTCGTAATCAGTAATTGGTGCATTTCGATCCGTCTATTGTCACAGTTAAACAGTCGTCTATTAGTCAAATTGTCAGTTCTCCAGTAGTTCTCTCGTAGTTAGTTTTGCTTGATCTCGTCAATAAGTCGTTTGTACGGCGCTGGTAACTGTTGGCAACGATTCAGTGGCGTTTGTTCTAAGTTAGTAAACCAGCTTTAATATTGTTGCTATTTTTTTTCCCAGCAGGCCGAAACACTTTTATGAAAGAGGAGCCGATAGTAAACGATACACTTAATTAGCGTGGCCTAATAGAAGAAACGTTTCTTTTTGAAACGAAATGTTCCTCAGCTTTCCCTCTTTGGCATTGATTCAATTAATTCTATGCATAAAACAAAACTTTTTATCGAAAATCGAGTTTTCTATTTGTCCATTGACTGCAGGGAGTTTGTCAAGTTCTGCTGAGACTTGAAATAATCAAGCCAAAATTACACAACGTCTCTGGCAAACTACAATGCAGGGAGGACTTATCAACAGCTGATAAACTGGCTGATTTGACAGAGAACCGTCATCGAAAAACCACTTACTCAGCTTCAAGGGCTGGACGAACGCCTGCAAGAAGACAGACACATCAAGGTGAGTTCCTTCTGCTCCTTCTTTACCGGTATTTCAATTCTAACGGTGTAATGTGTCATTGTATTGTTATCAATTTGCTGAAATTAAAAGTCGCCTATTAAAGTAGTGACAGCATAGCGCCTAGCTGGGTGTCATTAAACGCATGAGCATTAAGTGAATAATCATGCGTCATGTTAAAAGACGGCAAAATAACACATCTCTCAGTTTCAATGGAAATGATAATGAACTGAAGATAAGGTAAAAAAAAGAGGCATTCGTTTGCGAATTTGAATTGCATACCGGATTACAGTATCGCGACGAAAACTCCTCATTACAAATAAGAATACGGTCATCTCCCCATCCGAAGCATTGCTATCTGAAAGGATAAGAAAATCACGCAAAAAAACTCTTATCTAAAGTAAAAGACTGTCTCATGTACATGTTAGACGAGAAAATCGGTAAAACATTGTAACGCAACTAGAAATTTATATTTATATAATTCAACAAAAATAACAAAAGTTTCCCGACGAGGGAAGAATTCACAATGTGGAACGCATGCGGCCATACAGGGTCTTTACAGCATCGACCCAAACAATCGCTCTTTACCATATCAGTTCTGTTAGATTTAACTGACGCTGAAGTGCAACTGTGTTTATAAACAAGGAGGATTAAGAAGTATTCTTAAATGCTCCAGCTTGTCTAAGCTTTTCGCTGTTTGTTGCCGTTGTTGTTGTTGTCTAACGTCAGACGGGCGTTTTCTTTTTGTTTAGTCTGATTTCAATTTCTAGCTAACACAAGGAAAACGCTTTGCACCTTTGTTTGACTAAAGGTACGGAAAAGCGGGCAACAAAATGTGCCACTTATTTTGCAACATTGTTGCAAAAACGAGTTGAAAAGCGATGTTGGGCGTTTTAGTACCCTGGAATCAAACCTGTCTTGCAACAATAGGTTGTTGCAAGAGCCATAATATGGCTCTTGGATGTTGCAGGTTGTGAAAAATTGTTGCAGAAAGTAGAGAGACTTTCTACTTCCTGCAACAAAATCTGTACATGTTGCGCGTTTTACCGGCCAACGCAAACTTGTGCAACAAGTGACTAAGTGCTGTGCACGACGTGACTCCGGCATAATTCTTTCCAGTCAGTTGTCAGTATTCACGCAATTTACAACAACCTGATTGGTAGCAAGAAAGGTTTGAACGTACGTGGTAAAACGCGCAACATGACTTTCGACACCTTCTGTAGTAATGTTCCAAAACAAGTTGCCCGTTTTTGTTACCGATGTTACGGTAGCTTAAGAAAGTTTATTTTCTTTTTATCAACAGCTTTTTCTAGTTCCCATTCCACTCGCCAAAGGCGAATCAATTCTCTTCCTCCTGTGGTAAGTTGCTGAAACTATTACAGGACTTTTGTAGCCCCCTGAATGAGGAGAACTTAATGGGTGACTTATGGTTCACCTAGTCCCAAAACTTGAAATGCAGTGTGGTCTTTGATGATGAAGTTACACCTCCCAGAAACACAGACAGATCCCTATATTACATAATGCTCTTGTTTTACTTACTTTGACTTCCAGTTTCCTGTCACTGAAGCATCATTTATCATCCCCCATCAGCACCAGAAAAAGCAAACGGCTTTTGTACAGTTGGGATTACTCCATCCTAGAAGTGTGTTTGTGAGTATTACTCTTCTACGTATACGTTGATGAACTGGGACTTAAACTCATTACCATCATTACACAGGCCTGATCATTACATGTACCACTTTTATTAGAAAAAAAGTCCGTCAAACAGAGCCACTTCATTCGCCGTAATATGTAGCCCGTGTTTTTTTGGCAGCCAGCCTCTTTTGCATCCAATCTACTTGCGCTATGAATGTTTGCATCGTTTGATTGACAGAAATCTATTTCTATATGGTTTGATTTCGAAGGTCGCTTAGCTCTAGCATTAGAAGAAATCTTAAGCATTTACTTGAAAAGAGCAGATCATAGAGCATTTGCTGATTTTCGACGAAAGGAATTTATCAGAATATTATTGTGCCCTAACCATGTGGAAGTACCCCTTTGAAATGGCGGACCTTTTCACAAGTAGTGATTCACTTACAATCATGCATTTCCCTTTATATAGGGTACCTTTTTTTCATTCTTATAGGGGAAAACCATAGTCTTTTTCAAGTCTATTAATCCTCCTTTAAGGAGCAACTAAACTGAATCAGTGTCTCAGTCATAATATACTACAAGCTATCACTTGGAAATGATCAGAGAATTAAATTGAGGAAAGTTAATTGCACTTTTTACTTACTTCCTGTTTTTGGCTTTACTTATAAGGGTTTATCTACACTTTTAAATTTCGAGGAGGACTTTCAGTTTCTTCAGGAGCCCGCTAGCGTAAGCCTGGTGAGTCACTGCTGTCATTTGATAGCTTAAGTCAATGAAACAAGCAACCGATTTTTCCTTTCCCCGCTTCGAAACTTAGATACCGCCGAGAGACAGATCGAGTTTTGTGAGGCGCTGTTAGTATAAAGCCTATAACCCAAACCTTCACTCCACGCCTTACGCTCTCACACATTTTGCAAAAAAGATATTCAACAATGCAGCTAACTGCTCAATGACATTGAAAAATGAACTGAAAAGGAAAAGGCAAACGGGAGAGATGATCATCCTTATTGCTCACAAGAAAACGTCCTCTTCAAGCTGAAAACGAGCAGCGACAAAAGGCAAGTAAACGCCGACTGCGGAAATGGTCACGTGGTCATCTTTGCCTTTTGCCTTCTTGCCGTTTTCTCGCTATTGTTATTCATTGTCGTAATTAATATCATTAGATAGCGTTGTCTTAACCTCCTCTTATTCTCCGTTATAGGTCAGTCGAGGAGCCGAGTGTGTAATGATTTCCAAAAAGTTCTTTATAAATCAAGCAAGCGAGCTTACCAAAAAATGGATACGACATAATGTAAGTATTTACCCCGAAAAAGCCCCCCCCCCCCCCTGCACAAATCATAACAAAGAAAATGGAGCTTCGAGGTTAAACCAGTTTCGAGCGCATGAAAATTAATGAATAAAAGGTGGATAACTAAAACTGCAGGCAAACATTGCACACGTTGCCACTTAAGAAACGGAAGCAAACTTGGCCGAATGGACTTTCACAAAGACTTCTGGGTCTGCGGTTACTAAGCGGTTACTAAGGATAGGGGAAAATTGGCCAATAGCCAGGAGCTGACCAGCCCGTCCCTATTAACGATCCCAGAGGCAATTGCGGGACACAATTCGGCTCCAGATCCCTTCTCGTTTCTATAGTGGCGAATGCAGGAGCCGGCTTTTGAGATATATAAAAATGTCCAGTTACCCTATTTTGACTCAGACTTCTCGACACGAAGGATTCAGATCAGGGAAGCTATTTGAGAAAGGCATTAACCGTCCACTGATTATTTCAAGGCAGCAGCTCTAACTGGGAAGCTGTAGATTTGACTATAAAATTCAAGATTTTATTTTCTTCTCATAAATATTTCAGGTCAGATCTTACCCTTCCAGAGAGACACTGCAGAGAAATCTACAAGAAAAAATCAACTGGGATGCGTACAAACAGGACCTTGTACAAACTATAATCACCAGATAGCATTCCTACACGATCACTGCACCAAAAGCAGTTCGGTTAAAACTTTCAAACGTTCCTTGAAACAGATTCATCTTTAGCTCTTTTCTCTCTTATTCACTTGTAAACTAGACATTCTCCATATATTTTATATGTATAATTGTGAAGAAAAAGAATCACGCCGTAGTTAAAAAAAAGTATAAAAATGGATAGTTTTGTGCAAGGAGACTGTGCATGCCGAGTGTTCCTGTCAACAAGGGTTTAAGGAAAGCACTATTATTTTCCGTGAATACGTCATCTCATACCCAGAACCCTTGGACTCTTTGGACAGCGAGGGGGGCGATTCTTCTTGCTATTCTCACTGCATTTTTTCCCCTGATTAATTAGCTCATCGCAGGAATTATGTACCCGTGCGCATTCCCTTGGGTTCGAGCATGCTTGTTGTAGTTGTAATGCTTTGCGCCCCTTGACTATAAATTTGGCCGTGGTCATTTTCAGTGATCGTGATTCGAGACCACTTTTAATTTTCCGGACCCGCCTCTCCTGCCCTGGTGACGAGTTTATAAGATTTGTTTTATCATGTTCATTCTCTCTCCATTAAAACAGACACCAGTTATCAGGTCTTCCTACCTTCCTCTCCGCAGCGATGGCTCGTTTCTTTTCCGCTTTCGGGCTGACTCCGGGCTTGCCTTCCCCACCTCAGGCCAGTCCCCTGATGACCAATTTCTCAACCTCGTTCCCAGGGTTCTCTCAGGAAAGAGAACCTGGAAACGAGGTTCCCAACTTCTCACCAGACAGCGAAACAGTCGGTTCTTTTCTCAAAATCGGTTTAGTGTAGCTTAGTTCAGCTTAAGAGTCTCGCTGTCGGTTTTCAACCTCGCTCCAGACATTTTGTTTGACGGTTCGCGCGTACTTGAATACGCAAAAATGCGGTATTTGTTTTAGTCTAATTCCTCACCGTTGGAATGTACAGCTTGAGAAATAGATATATAGATAGATAGATAGATAGATAGATAGATAGATAGATAGATAGATAGATAGATAGATAGATAGATAGATAGATAGATAATCTTTATTTATCCACGGTTCAAAATTCGTCAGCTATAAAAATGCGTAATACTAAATAAATATAATAAAAATATTTAAATAAAAAAGCTGCTTTCCACGAATGCCGTGCCTTACAGTTCTTTGAGTAATCGTTTAAATTACCCAAGGGACTCTGCTTCCCTTAAGTTACAAGGAAGACTGTTCCAGAGAATGGCGCCACTATAGCTGAAGCTGTTTTTGTAATAGTTTGTGCGCGGTAATGGAACATTGAGTTTATTTTCAGAGTCCCTAAGGTTATATGCGACTTCTCGCCTTTCAAATTTAGAACTAAGATAGTTTGGACCCAACCCGTGCAGAGACCTGTAAACCATCGTAGCTCTTTGAACTTGTTGTCGGCAAGCTAGGGTTTTCCACCCTACAAGTTTGAAAAGGTGACCAGCATCTACGTCATAGCTTGAGTAGGTCAAAACACGGGCTGCTCTGTTTTGTAGCTTTTGAACCTTATTCTGTAAAGTTATCCCACCGTTTCCCCAAACAATGTTGCAATAATCAAAGTGTGGCTGTATTAAAGCTTGATATATTAGTTGTAAGGTCGCCTGAGGGACAAGGTGCCTTATTTGTTTTATGGCCCCAGTACCAGAAGCGACTTTCTTATTTGTTACTTTCTCGATATGGCCACTCAAATCAAGTCTGTCATCGATGGTCACTCCAAGTGATTTTGCAGTGGTGACCTGGCTAACTTGAAAATCATTAATTGCAAATGTCGGGGACTCTGTGAGAGTACTTAGCCTCTGCCTAGATCCGATAAGCATAAATTCGGTTTTAGTCATATTTAGAGTAAGTTTGTTTGCTCTCAGCCAATTGTGAACATTTTCTAAATCTTGATTTAGATGCAACTGAATATTGTCTGCATTATCACCTGCGTATGTAAGGTGGGTGTCATCAGCGTACATCCTCGGCTGACAGTTTGAAAGACAGTCTGGAAGATCGTTGATGTATAACAGAAATAGAAGTGGACCTAAAATCGTCCCCTGGGGAACACCACAACTTAATAAACAGCTTTGAGAGAGCGATCCGTTGATGGAGCACATTTGAGTACGATTCTCTAAACATGACTTAACCCATTTGTGCACGTTACCATATATGCCGTAATTGCTTAATTTTGATAAAAGAATCTCATGGTCAACTGTGTCGAAGGCCTTTTTGAGATCTAAGAAAACAACGGCGTTGATTTTACCGCGGTCAACAGTGTACGCCCAAGTGTCCGTGGCCTCAAGGAGAGCCTTGACAGTTGAGTGAATAGCACGAAAGCCTGATTGATATTTACAGCTTATATTGTGCTCGTCTAGGTAGGTATATAATTGATCATAGACGATTCTTTCAAAGACCTTGGCCATAACTGAGATCACCGAAATTGGACGATAATTATTTAAGTCGTCCCTATCGCCTTGTTTAAAAAGTGGGATGACCTTTGCGCATTTCCAGTCATCCGGAAACATGCCTTGACTTATTGACTGGTTAAAAACATCACGGATAGGAATGCAAATGAGATCTGCACATTCCCAAATGAGCCTAGCAGATATCTTGTCAAGGCCAGCTGCCTTTGACTTATTTAGACGATTCAAAAGTGAGAGAACTTTATTTGTACTGGTCGGATGGAGCTGAAACCGTTTTTCTGCGCCAGTGAGGTACTTTTGATAACCATCACTATTTGAGGAATCAATATTGCTGGCAAGTTCTGGACCGATAGTAGCAAAGTGATTGTTAAATTGGTTCGACAGCACAGTTGGATTTGGTATTGATACTCCATTTACTTTCAGAGACTCCACCGATTTTTTCCCGGATTTTCGTGAAGTAAGTTCATTGATAGTCTGCCAGGTCTTTTTAGAATCGCCCGTATACTTGTTAAAACTATTTTGATAATAGGCTTGCTTGGCTAATCTGATTTCGCTATTTACTATATTGCGTTGTTTTTTTAAAAGTGACCAAGCATTTGAATCATTCGATTTACTTGCTTTAATCTTTAGAATATCCCGATCATGCATTCGTTTCTTAAGCTCAGATGTAATCCATGGGGAACTACGCGTGCGAACACGCATTGCTCTCAAGGGAGCATGCTTGTTAACAATAAATAGAAACGAGCATTTCCATTGTAGCCACATTTCATTGGGATCAGTTGAATTGTATTTGTTATCCCAACAATGAGATGCAATATCGTTCCGAAAATTTATTCGATTAAATTTTCGAAAGTTTCTGTAGGTTATAGTATTGTGCCCACCAGACATTCCATTCACGGATAATTTTCGATAGGCAAAAACTATGCTATGATCGCTAATACTGATATGACGAACCCCCGAACACACAACTTTATCTGGACAATTAGTATAGATTACATCAATCAAAGTTGCAGAAGTCGGAGTATTCTGGTTGGTTCAGTGATAAGTTGCTGTAGACCATAAATATCAGTAATACTCATTAATTTGCATGTATTGTTGTCATATCGAGTAGCAATCATGTCGCAGTTAAGGTCTCCCATTAGAAAATATTCAATATTTTCGGAATCGAGTTTCCCAATTAAAGTTTCGAAAGGTGAAAAAATACCAATAGGAGAATCAGGTGGTCTATACCACGTGGCAACAACAAACGGTTTAGATCTAGGTCTTTGAATTTCCAGACATAGATTTTCAAGAGTGTCCATGTTTAAATCATTTCGTATGGTAAAATTTATTGAACTTTTCACATAGAAACACACTCCTCCTCCACCGTTTGTAATTCTATCACGTCGAATTATATCATAGCCAGAGATGTTGACCTCATTGTCGCTAATAGTTTCATTGTGCTTAGTTTCATTAATCGATAAAATATCTATTTCGTTATGCGCTAGAAGAATTCTAAGTTGATCTATGTGTGTGATTAATTTATTGATATTTAAAGAGGCTAATTTAAAACCTCGTTGAGATGGTAACACTGAGGTAGGCTCATGAGATTCCTCAGTATTGCGCTTTGTACATTGAACAGGCACGGCATCGGTGGATAGCGCCTATGCCCTATAGGAGGCCCGGGGGGAGTACTCCCTTATAAGGGCTTAATGGGGACGTGCGGCCAGCCAGGGTATGTTTTTTGGGATTTTTGTCTTAAACAGGGTATCGATTTTATCATGTTTTGTCTTAATCAGGGTATCGATTTTATCAATTTTGTCTTAAACAGGGTATCTTTTCTTGGACGATAAACAGCCTGCGCGTTTGTTCTACAAACTAAACTACAGCAAAATTTATATTTATTACTGTCTTACACGGGGTATGGTCTCGGGTTAAATGTCTTAAACAGGGTATCAAAAATGGGAATTCTGTCTTAAACAGGGTAGGAAAATCAGCGATTTTTATCTTAAACAGGGTCAGGGTATGAGGAGCCGGGCCGCACCTCCCCACCCAAGGATATATCGTGTACCCGCCCTGGGAGAGGAGGCTTGGCTTGTCGGAGGGGCTTTTTTTTCTTGCATGCCTTTTTAAAATGTTATTTATTTACTAACAGATATCTTAGCTCAAGTCTAATTATCGGTTGTAATATTTTACCTTACATTTTAAAGGGGAAAAAAAGAGAGAGAAAAAAAATAGATAGAAGAACAAAGTCCACAAAAAGACAACAATAGATCGTTTTCACGGTCACGCAACAAAAAAATAAATTGAAAACCGTCCAGTGGAAGAAGCCAAGAAACTGAAAACAAAATGTCATAAAAGACTAATACATAACAATTCGTCCAAGTCTCAGGTCTTTGTGGTTCACAGTTTCTGAGTTATTTGCCGAAACGTTTCACGCACCTTTGTAGAGCTTTGTATGGAGACCCCATATTGGTGTACATCAACAAAAACCAGTCTGGAGTTCACTTTTTCTATAAAAGCTCTTTCTTTTCACTCGAGAACTAGCATACGTGCGCATAAATATATCTTCTAATAGGTGAAATGGTTATACTGCTTAAGAGGAGAGACTTTTTTTCAACGAGGCCGCATTCTTATTTTGGTGTCACGCACTGTGAAATCTCGGAAGTTCAAATTGCTGTATTTTCGAAATGAAGCATGCTACGGGAATGGAAACTTATGCAAAGATTTACTTTGGGTTTATCTTCAACCCGAGTGTAAATAAGAATTCGTAAAACCTCGCTATTTTGACATTACAATTTGATGACGTCACGGTGAAAACCATCTATAACAATCACACGGAAGGAACCAAGGTTGCCTGCCCTTTGGTCCTCCCTCCCCATGTGCCTGCCTTGGGCTTTTTTGGTCGGTAAGGCGTGGAATCTGGGTACGAGATTGTCTCGGAATCCAAAAAAAAAAAAACAACAACAACAACAACAACCGAGAGTCTTCCACAGAATGACTCAAAATATTCTTGAATCAGCGCTGGAGTACTGAGCCCGCCAATTTCTTAGAACGTACTCTATATATGACGCCTGAAACTGTCTACTGCAAAACAAAATGGCGGATATTAATTGTGGTACGGCAAGTTTTGATCACTTCTTTCTTTTATAAAATAATCAGTGATAGTCATCCTAGAAAATGATCAGAGATGAGGCCAAGGACTCGATTCTATGCAGAATCATTGAAAAGCTCCAGAAAAGTTCACTTTTTTCAGAGATGAGAGCTGATTTGCAGGTGACATAAATTTTTAACGTACGTCTGAAAACAATGCTGAAATGTCTGTCACACTTACTGAAAACGCTACGTAGCTACCTAAAGTCTCTCACGTATCCCATCAACGTTAATTTAGAACAGTTTGTTTGAAATCCACAATTGAGATCAAGTGTCTACGAAATTTAAGTGCTGGTGGGACAAAAATGACAGGGCGGATTGTAGCTTTAAAAGGCCGATACACACGAGGGGTTTTGCTCCCGGAGCATGCTCCAGGGGCACGCTCCGGGAGCAAAGCTCCTCCGTGTGTACCAACGATTTCATGGGTATACTTCATCCTCGGGAGCAGAATTTCCACCCCGCAAAATGCTCCACGATATTTAACCGCTTAAATACTTGGGAGCAAGCTCCCGGGGCAAATGACGCTCCCTCGTGTGTACTGACACGTGCAAAATGATCCTGGAGCATGCTCCGGGAGCAAAACCCCTCGTGTGTATCGACCTTTGCATTCGTAGGTCCATTCCATTTAATATACAGGTAATCGGTCATCTCACCATCAAACCATCTCGCCACCGACAAGTCGACTCACCGCCAACCAACCCGCCACCAAATAATAACTCTGTAATCATATTCGAATAAGCTTGGTGTAGAAGTAAAAATTCTACGTAAGTAATCCTAGGTGAGTAAACATGATGATTAATGCAGAGTCATTACTTGGGGGCGATTAGACCTCTTGGTGGCGAGTTGGTTAGCAACGAGTTGACTTCTTGGTGGCGATTTCATAGAGACAGTTTAGTGGACAGTTGCATGGCGAGATAACCATAGACCAATTTTCACCCCCTCCCCTGCCCCTTGACGAAGGACTTTGAAATTGTCCGAGCTCTCAGAAAAATGCTTTTCTCTCCCTCCAATGCCCTCAAAAAATTCAGTGATGAACATAAATTATATCCCTTCAGAAAATTTGCCCTACAAGTCTAATAGCTTTAAGAATTTTTTTCTTCTACTTGGTACCCTCAGAAAATCTGGCCTTCAGTCTCACAACCTTCAGAAATTTTTGATTTTCTGCTACTTCCCCTCAGAAAATCTGGTATTCAGTCCTACAGCCTTCAGTCATTACTTTTTTGTACACATCTTCAAAAAGTTTTTTGAACAGGGGGGTAGGTGGGGGGTATATTTAATGGGATGGCCGTAGATCAGACCGTTCTCGGGGCAACCACTAAGAGTAAAGATTAAACAGAACAAAAGCAAAAGCTAGCTTAATAACGCACTTTTAATGGCGTTACTGTGCTTTTCACAAACATGCGAGTTATGAAGTTCAAAAGCCAACTGACGATTGCGTTTTTTGCTGCTGTCAGTCATCTTAACGGACCTCTTAGGAAACAAAACTTTACTTTAACGGGTTCAAAAGGTCATGGTTTGTGATTTGTGATTGGTGGATTTCGATCCGTTTTGTGTGTTTCTGTGTTTCAAGGTTCGTTGCTTGTGATCCTAATTATGATTGATGGCAGCGAAAAACGCAATTAGGAAGGCGGCTTTTGAACTTTAGAGTTTGCGTGTTTGTGAAAAGCGCAGTAACGCAAAAAATGTGTGGCTGTTTTGCATGTGTTTTGGATGCTTTTCTAGCTCTGAGGTGTACTGTACAAGATGCATAGTTATTATTTTGTTGCTGCATCTCTCGAACCACACCTCTGAGGTACATACATTTAATTGTATAGGGGCATAACTAACAAAAACAAGTAGAAAGACAAAGCAAGGGAAACCAAAGAAATGTTGAACCTCCATTTGTATTGACATCATATTTGTCCATTTTTTGAAGAGAGAGGTTTCAAAGCCTCATATTCATGTTACAGACATGAAAAAGAGTATACAGAGCTACTTACGGGATTCTGGATGGGAGATGAAGGTGCAGAATGCTGTGTATGCTCAGTTGAAGAGGTCAGTATTTTTTGGTTTTCATCAGCAACAAAGTGACATCGTAAATTATTGAGCTGTAAATTGAAAAGCTAATAAATAAATTATTTTTCACCTAAAAGACTCCTACATTGCATCCTGCGAGCAGAGCCTCCAACTGTCTGCCTGAGTAAGGAGGAGAAAAGAAGGCTGTGCCAGATCAGAATTGTGTAAAGCCTTTGAGGTTGCCGCAGTGCAAACTTCTGGACTATAGTCAATCTTATTTTCTCTCATTAAACTTGTTTTTTGGGTGCAAGCATCTGCTCATTGATAAACCGGTGGTCATAACTAAGCCCACTGTAGCAAGCGCATGGCTACTAAGCTTGGGTTCAAAACTATATCCTAGAAATATGCTGGGCATGCTCAACAAAGATCTTACTCCATTCCTTTTTGGAATACACCAAAATTGAACAAGCAGAAGAAAGGCTCTGCTGGCAGAGTGCCTACGAAGTTCAGTAATGCTGCAACAAAGTTTAGTTGGCAATAATACAGTGTATGTCACCAATAGAGCATCAGTCTGCATAGTACTGATGGGTTTTTAAAACCAAATGTGTTTTTGGTACAATGGATTTTCTTGGAGCAATATCTGCATTAGGTCTCCTGTGTGAAAGCAAAGTTGTAAAATTTTAAGCCTGTACGTGTGTACAGTGTGTATAGTACACTGTCAGACTGATGGTAAGGGTCAGTAAAGTGACTTGGAATAACAAAGATGTGATGATAGGTTGCAATAATTTCATTTCCAAGCCTCTGACATCACTGAATGTTACATCTGTCTACATTGAAGATGCAGTCTGGTGAATGTTCTACGACACAGATAGTGCTGATGTGTGCTTGATCACAGACTTCATTCAAGTGACTACACAATTGCAAAACCCAGGAGTTATTTCAGAATGTCAATCACGTGCCTGTAGAATACAATCCTTTCATTGTATAATAGAAGCTTGTAGATCACATAACATACTACTTCCTTTTGCTTAACAATAATTGAAAACCAAAAATAATAATGATAAGAGAAATTACTAGCCCTTAAACTATTTTCTAAGTGTCAATCAACATCTCTGAGCATAGATCACTGTCAATCAAAGAAACATCAATAAACACATCAATAGATGACAAGTCCAGTTTTAATTTCGCTTTGAAACGACCATTTGTTATGGTCCTTAATCAGACATAGTCCTTCAGATATGCAGGCTTTCTGGTAGCTCTCTTGGGCCTTAATGACACTGCAATAGGTGTTTCACTGGGCAGCCTCACTTCCTATGATGGATGAATGCCTAGAGGAAGTAGAGCGCAGCACTCGTGAAGATGAGTGAGGTTAAAACACACCGATGTGACAATACTGCCAGCTACGCAGGCTAGCAATCCGTAACATAAAGTTATTGTCTTAGCTTGCAGACTTTAAAATAAGTAGCCCACTCTTTCTGATCTCAAATGTTCTTATACAGGCCAATCCTCACTCTGGTCTTCCAAGACTGGTCTATTGGTTTGAGTTACTCTTTAGCCTAGACTTTTGTACAACACCACAAGTATTTACCCCCTGGAACATGTAAAACTTAATTTTGATTTCATGTATTAATGTCCCGTCTGAATCCTCAAATCAATGCACACAGTTAGTTTGCGGCTATTCTCATGTGCACTGTAATTAGTGAATTGAACTACCTGTAGCCAGTTGTTATACCGGTAGTTCAGTTCCAAGTTTAATCTCTTTTTAGTTTGCCAGATGTATCATCCATGCCAGAAACTTTACAGAGCCAAGTGAAGGAACCACTAGCATTCATCCGCAAGGCACAGGTATAGTAATAATCATATATGTGTAGCCCATGAGGGAAACCTGTATCCGCAGATGGTCTGTGTTGTAAATTGGGTTTATGGAGTACAACACAGAATCCCCCCCCCCCCCCCCCCCAAAGCATTAATTGTATAGTGTAGAATTTAGGGAACTTGGACGTGAAAAGGTTACATAAAAATTATGCAGACCTACTGTGTGTCTGGTCTTCTTCCTCTACAACATTATTTTTGTGTACTGATGCCCACCCAGTGATCAAGAAAATAGCCTGTCTCTTCTCAAAAGTGTACATGTATAATGTAATCTTTTTGATCTGAAATGAAGCTTGTCTGTGCAAGTCTTGTTTGATCGGACATGATTTTGCTGCATTTTGTTCCTAGATGAACTGGGAGAAGAGGATAGTTAAGAGCATCAACAGTATGTGTACTGAGTTATCGCTTCCACTGGCAAGGAAAGTAGGTTTAAGATGTGCAATCTTGTTATTATCCTTGCATAATATCACACCCATGATCAATGTAATCGAGAAAGAGAGAAATACTTGTGTTTCTCCTTAGGTTCCTGAATTTTCTCAGTCCTCTTCCTAAAAAAGTTCAGAGTTCCCATTGAAAAAATCCCGTAAAAAAAGACAAACATCCACACAAGATTTTATTCTATGGCGTAAGCGCTCCTCCCCTAAATCCGGGGACGTTTATTTGAAACTGTCAATCAATCTTCCCGCGCGTAAAGTAATTTCCGGTAAAAATGCACTTCCGGTTCGCTCTTACAAACAATTCTTTTAGAAAAAAGGCACAAGAAATAATCCTTAACATTTTCCCCCTCCTGGATTTACATTTGACTGAAAATCCAACACTTCAATCGATCTCTGTTACAAACATAACGCAAATTATTCAAATGTTCCAATAACTGTTCAAATGTTAAAATGCAAATGTTCAAATGTCAAATGTTAAAAGGTTCAATCTGTCAGATTTAGACTTAAAATTCTCTGACTAAACAAATCATGAACTGTTCAACTGTTCCTACAAGTGTTCATGATGCAAATCTTTACGACTATAGCTAGTTAGTTCACTGTTCCGTCCCGTCACTTAGTAATCTTCAAATTCCAACGGTGAAATTCTGGAAATTGGTCTTCGTTTCACCCCTCCTTTGGTTCTAACGTCTACAGCTCGTACTAGTCCATCTTTACCAGGATGCACTGCCTCTATTCGTCCAAGCTTCCAATCCCGTCTTGGTGCGTCTGGATCAATTACCAACACCACGTCCCCCAATGTTAGATTCTTTGAAGGTGGGAACCACTTTTGCCGGGATCCAATACTTGGCAAATACTCTCTCATCCAACGACTCCATACTCTACGAATCAGTTCCTGTATTCGTCTCCATCGTCTACGCACACTGACTGCCTTCGTATCGACTGTGTCTGGGGCTAGCTCTCCACCCATTTGGCCAATTAAGAAATGGTTTGGAGTCAGCACAGACTCGTCATTGACATCTCCACTAACTGTAGTTGAAGGCCTCGAATTTAACAAACTTTCGGCTCCAGTAAACACGGTTTGTAATTCTTCATCATTGACATCAGCTTCGTTCAAAATTGCATAAATTGCCCTCTTGGCTGACTTGATCATTCTTTCGAAGACACCGCCAAAGTGTGGCGCTTCCGGTGGGTTAAACTGCAACTCAATTCCTTGGTTGGAAGTAAGCCTTTGAATTTTGTCTTGGTTCATGCTATCCACTAACTCCTTGATTTCTCGTGCTACTCCGACGTAATAACTTCCATTGTCACCGAGCATCAACTTAGGCCACCCTCGGCTAGCCACCATTCGCGTCAGTGCATTTAAGAAATCATCCTTCTCCAGGGAAGCAGCCATTTCTAAATGACAACAGTGTGTCTGTAAACACACAAATAAGCAAAGGTAGCGCTTTACTCGTGGTCTACCTCGTCCTTGCATCGTGTAGAATGGTCCTGCAAAATCTGTCGCACAATTTGCAAATGGTTTCTGAGTCATCTCTAATCGAATTCTAGGTAATGGTGCCATTTGTTGTCGTGCTGGACAGCCCCTGAATCTTCGGTTACGTTCCGCACATTTCTTGATACATTTCTTCACTTGTTGTCGTCCTTGAATCACAAAGTACTTCTCTCGTAAATGGTTTAATGTAAAGTTCACTCCCATCTCGTGACCTTCCCTCTCATGGTGATACTTCACGATTAACTTGGTAACGATGTGATTCTTTGGAAGGATGATTGGAAACTTCGTCTCTTCTGGCAAATCATCTGAATATCGCAGTCGCGTGTTTGATCGAAGGAGTCACCCACATAACTTTGGTGTAATCTTTAGTAACGTACTCTTACAAGGGAGAGGCCTGTTGTTTTCAAGTGCTCTTATCACGTCAGGAAAGCACTTTGCTGAACCGCCCGGATGATTTGCTCTTCTGCTTGATTAAGTTCCCTTGGGTTCAACTCCCCACTTTCTCGATCGTTTTGAGGCTTTTTGACATTTGCTAAGAATCGATTAATCCAACTCCAACCAGTCACCCACACCAAAGACATTCCGATCTCCAGCTTTCCTTTTGGCTTGGTTCTGTACCATTTTGAATACTCCATTGGGTCTGGTGTGCTCTTTGGTTTGACTGTTTCCACGTAATAGCTCTGTGCATTCATGCTTAGCTCCCTTTCCACGAGCTGTTCTCGTTTCTCTGATTTAACTTCTTTGTAAGCTTCTGGGGCTTTTCCAAATTTCCTCTCTGGCCACTCATCCTCTCTACGTTTTAGAAACGGGGGTCCATACCACCAGCAGTCATCCTTAACTAGCTCTTGAACTGAAGCTCCTCGAGTCCCTTGATCCGCAGGGTTGAGTTTCGTTGGAACGTACCGCCATTGATGTGGACTGCTATCGTCATGAATTTCCCCAACCCGGTGGAATACAAAAGGTTTAAAATTTCGACTCTGTCCTTGGACCCAAAACCCGACATTTACGCTGTCCACCCGAAATGTGGCCTTGTTCCTAGGAAGCTCCAGTGCTGCACATATCTTCAATGTCAGTCGGAGACCAGTCAGTGCTCCCATGAGTTCTACCCGCGGAATGCTCATGGCCTTCAATGGCGCCAACCTTGACTTTGCTGCGACTAATCTTGTGCTAACTGTTCCATCTTCATACTCATGGCGAACGTACGATGCTGCGGCATAAGCCTTCTCAGACGCGTCACTGAGCGTGTGAATAGTAACATCTCGAAGTTCCTTGTCTTCCTTCAGGCATCGTAAAACATGGACCGCACCAAGTTCTCCAAGTTCCCCGAACCATCTTTTCCATTCCATTTTAAAATGATCTGGCAATTCTTCATCCCATCCGAGAGCTTCAATCCAAGCTTCCTGCATCAGCATTTTAGCTCGCACTACGAAGGGCGTCAGAAATCCAAAGGGGTCATAAATTGAGGCCGTTTTCTTCAGCACGTTCCTCTTTGTTAATACCAATTCGTCTGGGGGTGGAACAAAGGAAAATGAGAACTTGTCTTCCTGAACAATCCACACGACTCCCAAGGTCTTCGTCACTGGAAATTCTTTCTTTTCGAGATCCACTTTAGTTGCTCGATCAGCTTCTGTTATGTGCATGATAACTTCAGGCTTCTGAGAGATCCATTTGCGAATGTGAAATCCTGCTTTATCTCCAAGCTCGGTTAACTGCTGTCGCATCTCCTTTGCTGTTTCCACCGTTTCCACTGAAGGCATCAGGTCATCCATATAACAACTGTTCTTCACCGCTTCAGCTGCTAGAGGATACTCTGCTCTGTGATCATCCGCATGCTTCTGCCACACATACTGCGCACAAAAAGGACAGTAACACCCTCCGAACACATATCTCAAGAATTCGTAAACTTCTGGCTCCTTGCTCTGATCCATATTTCTCCATAGAAACCTGTGTAGTGGCCTGTCTTCAAGAGTAAGGGCAAGCTGATGATACATTTGACTTACGTCACCCACCAGGGCAACCAGTTCCTTTCGAAATCTGACTAGAATGCTAAACATGTCCGCTTGCAGTTTCGGTCCCGGTAACGCTTCGCTGTTCAAACTCTTTCCTTGAAACTTAGCTGACGCATCAAATACAATCCTCCTTTTCGTTGTAGTCCTGTCAGCACGCACAAGGGGAAAATGGGGAAGTAACCATTCTTCAGTGGGTGTCGGCTCATCTGGCGGCACTCGGCGGGTGTAATTCTTCTCCAAATATTCTTCAATGACTTTCTGATAGGACTCTGCTATTTCTGGATTCTTTGCCAATTTACGCTTTATGGACTCCAAGCGCTTCTCAGCTAACGGCCTGTTGTTTGGAAGGCTTGGTCGCTCATTCCGCCAAGCAACAGCTACTACGTAATGATCATTCTCGAACTTGATTGACTTGCTCACTTTATGCCAGGTTGCTGTTTCATCGGTAGTCATAACCGGTTTAGGAGGTGTAATTCCCATGGTTTCCAGGTCCCAGAATCTCTTCAACAACGCATTTAAATCATCTGACTGATCCACTGTCGGTGCCACTTCTCCAAACTGTTGCATGCGAAAAGTATGACACAAACTGGTGTTGTGATCTGCTCCTGTGTTCTCCATATTTATCCTCCCCACTGCCGTCCACCCCAGAGGACAAAGTCGTGCACATGGCTCCTCGGCTCCACCAATCACTTCTCTCTTGGGGTACATCAATTGATAGTTATCAGTTCCGAGCAACACATCAATCTTTCCCCGATTCGCAAGCTTTGGGAATGGAATGTCCTGCAAATGGTTCCAATTGCCCTTAACCCTAACCCAGTCAACTGCTTTCATCCCACCGCAGATTTTCTCAGAAGACTGTGCTACACTCTTAGCGTTCACACTACCGTCAACACTCTCTAATCCAATAGATGGATGGAAAACGAACTTCCTGATCATTAGCAACGTTCACAATTATCAACTCTTTCTCCCCTTTGACTCCGAGCTCCTCAACTACATCTTCATTAACATATGTAGTGTCACTTCCCTCATCCAAGAAACAATTGACAAGAGTTCTCTTCTTACCATGTTTCAAGATTGCTGGAACAGTTCGCAGTGCCACCTTTTCTGCTTTCTGTATTTTTAGCGAAGTTGAATTGGTGTTAGCATCCCCCTCCGTGCTAAGCCCGCCGCTTTGTTCTCGAGTTCCTTGTGACAGAATGTTGTCATCTCTGTTTGACTGGATTTCCCTTCTTCCTTGAATTGTCCTGGCCAACTGAAGCTGGGTTGACTGGGACTGGGCTCCCTGAGGCCGTGTTCCTTGAGGCTGAGTTTCTTGAGGCTGAGTTCCCAGGGGTCGAGACTGAGAGTTGTTTCCATTTCGATTCCCATGTAACAACCGGTTGTGTCGGTCCCTGCAACCATCAATGTTACACACTCTACTTCTTGGGCACTCCCCTCCCAGATGATCATCACCCAAACATCTGTAACAGAGTCCTAGTTTTTTCGCCGTAGCCCATTTTTCCTGAATTTTTCTACTTTTAAAGACATCGCAATTCCATACAGCATGGTCTTCCCCACATACTTTACATGTTCCCCTCTTTTTGTCATCAGTTCTGTTACTTCCAAAAGACTTACTTCTTCTGTTGTGAAATTTGCCGCTTGAATTTCCTGATTTTAAACCATGTTTAATTTCAGTTGCTTGAATCTGATATTCAGCCTCTTCTGCAGTCCAATCTTTGAGTGTAATTAGAGACTCGACCCTTCTATTTTCTTTTACCCAGCGAATGTATTGAGACAATAATTTCTCTGGCAGTTTTTCAAGAATGATAGTGTACAAAGTTCCCGCTTCTAAATCTGCCGCTCTATTGTTCTCCTGTAGATTTATCACTGCCCTCTCCAACATGTCTGCAAATTTTTCCAATTCTTTTGAATTTTCCTCTCCGATTGGCTTCAGTTTTATTAAATCGTCTACATGACACTGAATTTCCCTACGATTTCCACCGTATTTTCTCAACAATCTCGACTTAGCAGCCTCATAAGCAGCCTCAGAATATCCTAAACCTTGAATCGTTTCTAAAGCTTCGCCCGTTAAACATGCCTCCAATCTCAACATTTTAAACTGAGCAGACATTGCAGTTGCATCCACGCAACTCGTAAATGTTGCGTTCCAAAGCTGAAATTCAGTTTTGTTCCCGCTAAATGTTGGAATGCGACTTCTTTCTAGGTTGTTCACCCCACTATCAACCTTCCTTTGCGGCAAACTGGTGTTAGAGTTACTCGAGTAAGATGGTGGACTTACCGGCCGTGTGTTCCGTGTTACTGAAGTCAAGACGCGACGAGCGGCGCTAGCTTCACCTTCAATTCTTTCGTTTAATTCATCCGCTTCATCCCCGACGTTAACTTGCATTTCAGTGTTCTTTAGTTCCTGATACAATGTCCGTAATTCTTCCAGTATTTCGAAAGTTTTTTCCTTAATCTTTTCCAAACGCTCCAAAGTAGCTTTAATTTCTTCAATTTCTTCAAAACTTCTTGGTTCAACGCCGCCGCTGACGCCAGCAACCCGACTCGCTAACAGTAAACTCATTTAACCGTCTTGTTATCGCCCCTTTTAATTTCCGTTTTTCCGCTTTTAAAGCTTCCACTTTCATCATACGGTCTTCGGCTGAATCTTCTTCGTTGTCCGACATTTTTCCACTGATTTCCTTAGTAAAATCCACAAAGTTTCCTCACCTTTGACGAAAACAACACTACTGTCAACTCACGCCACACAAATCCTCCACGTCCAGTACCGTTTTCCTTTGAAAATTCCAACTTTTATTCCACTTTATCAGGCTCCGAGGGACCAGAAATGTTTCTCATTACGTTCCTAAATTTTCTCAATCCTCTTCCTAAAAAAGTCCAGAGTTCCCATTGAAAAAATCCCGTAAAAAAAGACAAACATCCACACAAGATTTTTTTCTATGGCTAAGCGCTCCTCCCCTAAATCTGGGGACTTTTATTTGAAACTGTCAATCAATCTTCCCGCGCGTAACGTAATTTCCGGTAAAAATGCACTTCCGGTTCGCTCTTACAAACAATTCTTTTAGAAAACAGGCACAAGAAATAATCCTTAACAACTTGTGCTCATGAGTGAAACCCCAAGTAATGAAGCAACAACTTAAGGGACGTCTGCCAAAACATGATGTATCAACACTTATGCATGTATATAAACAGGACAACTCAGTATTATTGTAAGTTATTATTATTTATACTACAAGCACAGTCACTTATTTTGGGTCCAACAAAGGTTTACTAAATAGTACAGTGCAATACATAAGCCGGGCCCTCAACCCCCTTTCTTGACCTTGCACTAGGTTTACATGTAAGTTTGGCAAATAAAGTGGGGTTCGAGGCCCCTGGGTTCGGCCCCTTCCCTAGATCTGCTTTAACTGTGACTGTAAATGCCTGTTATACATGTAGATGGTTCTTTCTTTTAATGTTCAGAGAACATCTTCAGATCAGGCCCACATGTCATCAAAGTTTGAAACTTTGGGAGGAGAACTGGATGAAAAACGTAAGTTTTGTGCTGTCTCAGTTGATCTTGAAGTATGTTCTTAAAAGGAAATTTTAAAGCTCACCTGGATTGCACAGGACTCAGAGAAAAAGGGGCAGCCATTTTGACCTCAGGGACTTGTCAGAAATTATCAGGGGGGGAGGGGGGTGGGAATTTTAAATTTGGGTTCGGAAATTAGGTGACCCATCCCTTCAATGGGAGTGAAATTTACAAACCCTCCCCTTAAGCTTGGCCTAAAATATCATGACCCTCCCCACCTTACAGAATTGAAAGAAAAATGTTCCAGGCTCTTTAAGGTGCAGTATAGTATTCCAAGCCAACGAGAAAAAAGGAAACAAAAACAAAAGGAAAGGAAAGCAAAAAAAGCTAGGGCAAAAAGAATGGAAGCTAACTGCAAAAAGGTTATTGAAACCATTGCACCTCATCAAGTGTCGCATAATGTTACAGAGCCTATTGGCCCATTATCTCTTCATTATGAAGGAATAAGTGGGCTCCTCAAAACACAAAGGCCATATACCCAATACGCCTTTGAGGAGGGTTGTTCACCAATGAATAACAGGAAATTATCAAGCAATATCCAAGCTTCAACTTAAATGAAAATCATGATGATGATGAAAGTGATTGTATCAATGCTGATGACATAGATGATGATGACAGCAGCATTGATGGTGACGCTGAAGACAGTGTTGAAAAGGATAGCCAAAATTCTAATAACATTAATAGCAACATTATTCATAATAAAAAATGCAATAAGGCTCTATAGCATTGCCGTATAATAAATGAAAAGTAGATGTTTGTTAAATTCTTGCGATAGTACTTCACAGTTTATATCCATAATGCTCCGTTAATGGTTGTTCTTTAATTTTTTTCTTTTTTTTTTACCAAATAAAGAACTCTACAGGTGAACCTCTAAACGATCACGGGCCTATATTTGCATGAGCCTCCCCCTTTTAACGGCCCATTTTTCATGCCCCCTCCCTTTCCTGAGTCTCAAAACGTTGTGACCCTCCCTCTGTTTCCACCCCCCCTCCCCCCCTGCTAATTTCTGACAAGTCCCTCACTTATCCGTACAAAGAAAATTATGTTTACCGTAACTATCAGCGATAATTATTCAAAAATTCAACATGACTGCATTTAATTTTTTAGCCGCTTTTCAGGGCAATCACTGGACACGATAGTTACGTGTGCTACACCCTTACTAATAACATTCAAAAGAAGAGATCTGTACAATGTCTATGGAGTGAATACATTTTATGGAGCTTGGAAAAAATGTGACGTGCAGCTAATTTTATCTTTACAACACTTTACAATATGATGATGTTGACAATAATGCCTTTTTTTCTTTCTTGGTTTTTGTTTTTTAGAAATGGAAAAAATCAAGCCAGTGTATGCTCCAAAAGATTTTTTTGAGGTACATGTATTTCTGAAACCACCTACGAACAAAGAACAGGGTTCGCAGGGTCTTGGAAAGTCCTGAATTTAGAAAAACTCCTTGAAAAGTCCTTGAATTCCATTTTCTTTGAAAATTCCTTAAATTGCAGGGCAAGTCCTTGAAAAGTCCTTGAATTTTGTTCGACTTTGGATCTAGTGGCCTGGAAAGTGTTTTTTTTAATTTTTTGTTAATGTTTTTTGGTTATCCAAGACAATCTAAATCATAACTCTTAGAGAAGTTAAGAGTGATTTACATAAAGCATTTTTTGTTTTATGCAATAATTAACAATCAATTTAAGACAAGTGATCTGCAAAAAGGAAGAGAGGTTGGTGGAGCAAACAGTTCAAGCCCTAAAGTCCTGTTCGAATGCACTAGGAATGTGAATTTTTGTACAATCTATTATTACATTTGCCGTACGTGGTCCTTGAAAATTGAACGTGGTCCTTGAAAAGTCCTTAAAAAGTGATTGCAATTTTTTGCATGAACCCTGATTAGAAAAGAAAGAAAGAAAACAAAACAGTTATCATTGTTTTTATAACAATAATTTGCATAATGGCACTGACGATAATAAAATAAGATATTTTTAAACTAGATGTATTTAAATCTTTTCTCTGCTGTTTACACAAAACAGAGGGTAAAACAGAAACTCCAAAAAAGGCAGGGCCAGAAGGGTAGTTAAAGCTCATCTGCCTCCTGGGGTGCAGGGGCGGGGGGGGGGGGGGGGTGGTTATGGGCTATGGTAAAGAATACTGGTTAATTTTTCTTTACCTTTCATTTGCAGGCCCTCATCACTATAGAAAACCCAGGTTTCACCCCACTGCGAAAGACCCCAAGGTACACTCAAATTCATTATCTATACTCTACATATCATAGACAGTCTTGATTTGGAAGAATAATTATATGGGCACCTGTGTGGATAGTCATTAAATTGCACGAACCAAGCAAACTAGGAGCTATAATATAAGGTTCTTTTTTTCAAGTTCAAAATTAATGTACTACCCTCTTATTAATTTGTTTGTATGTTACCTACATGGGTGTGTAGCATTTTGGACAAATTGTTGTTAAATTGTGCAATCTTCTTATTAAAGCTGTCCCTGAGTTCTATACTGTATTTTGCTTTTTTTTCTGTTATGTCAGTACTTTCTTCTCCATGTCAGTAACTCCTGTAAGTAAGCTCTTTCCTTTTGAAGAAATTCATTAGACTAGTAAGTTCAAATATCTATTCAAATGTTCTTAAAGCACAGGCCCGAAAGAAACATCCTAGAGATGCTGACACTTTCAATGACTGACAGCTATCTTTATCAAAACTAACGCCTTCAGAAGCCTATTTATGGCTACTGACACCTGTGATGTTTTTAGTTTTGGTAAAGATGGCTGTCAGTCATCCCAACTGTCAGCATCATAAGGATTTTTCTTTCGGGTTATTCTTAAAGAACATTTGAATAGAAGCTCTTTCCTTGTTTTTGCACTCTGACCTAGGGTTGATTTTAAAATCTCTACAGCTCTATCAAAGGCTGGGGCTTAATCAAAGTTCACTTGCACACAAAGTCACTCCAAGAACTGGTAAGTTACTTTCTGATTTTTGCATGCAAGGGAGCAATAATGACTGTTTGATGGTAGAGCGATTTTCGTATGACCTTGAAATATTGTTTCGGTAAGTGTTCGTTATTTGTTTTATCAGCCAATGGACGAAAAGATCAAAACATGGCCTGTTCGTTTTCCCGCCAGAGAAAACCCTAATATGGAGAAGGCATTGTTCGATTGGCCAATCGTGTTGCAGTATGACGTCAAAGCGAAGTATCGATTGATTTCTAGAAAGTTCTCGGGCATGAAGTTTTTTCACCCGAGCGTTCGCTTGACCAACCAAAAGCCACGCTTGTTTCTATCCGTTCGATAAACCAATCAAATCGCTCTATTTTCCGGTTCGTTTGTTGTTTCTTTTTTGATTGCGCGTTTTCATTTCAAGGTCATACGAAAGTCGCCCTAATAGTAGACTGTAAGGAGTCATGCTAAAGATTAGTGCTTAGGTACACAGGCATGTTTTACGATTGAGCTCCTCTTTGTTTAAACGTCCGGGGCGCTTTTCGTTATTTTTAGTATGATTTCTTTTGTCATTCAGTGGGAAAATGGGTAAGGATGTATAAAAATTTATAGTTACAAGTAGCTTGCGTAGCTGTCGTTTTCAGAGTGTGAGAGTGCTTTTTGGAGGTGGAGCTCCGGGGCTCAAAATAATGACCGGCCAGATTGGCGTCTTGGCGGGCTAGAAGCTTCACTCGTCAGTCATGTTGATTGGTCACGCAGACTCTTATTCTTGAATAAGCAGTCAAATCCGCACCTGTAAATCTGTAAATTTTGTCTCTTGGTAAAAAAAATACAAACACGTTCGCTAACAGAAAATTGCCCAAGGATTAGTTCAATTTTTCTCCAATTTTTAAGCGGTCAGAGACTTGACCAAGTAAAAATTTCTTTGCCTGGTCATCGTGTCTGGCCACACTGTCTGAAAACTATTTTTAGCCCTGGGCTACCGCACAAAGTGAGTTAGTGAAGCTGTAAGGGATCTTTGCACCCCATTCTTCTTGCAGATTTACAGTATACATGTAAAAGACAACACAAAAACATTCGTGAAATACTCACGTAGGTTACGAGGGTTTGACATTCTCATTAGCCTGTTATAGGCGTCCATATACTGGGCAGGGCCCAAAGAGAATTGAGCAGCAAAACACGGCAAAGGGTATAGAAAGAACATTTTTTGCCAGTCTTTTATTTGTGCGCATGGAACAGGCGACTGTAAATAAACTTTTTTTTTCGTATGATGTCTTTGTGAAGTCACCTGATAAAAGCGTGTTTTGCCTTGTGTCGTCTTTTTTTAAGTTTGTATGTTGAGAGTAAAATCCTTTCTTAAGTGAAACCAGTTTTAAACCTGTTTGGTTAGCTTTTTGCTTGGGTACCAAGCCTGGAGCCTGGTACTAGGTTAGACACTGGTTTAACTTGAAAAACGGATTTGCCTTCATCAGGTATATTTATGATTATGATATGCATCATAATCATTTTATACGTGGAATTTTGTTGATATATATCTACTTACTCGTACAAACAGAGAGCAGCGTATAAAGAACTGGATGCAGGAAACTCGCATAGCGGCGTGGATGATGCTTTGATTGAGAGCTACTCTGGGGGTTAGTTGAATTTAATTGTATTTTCAACACTGTGTCTCGTAAGAACCTTATTTTGCACGAGCCTTGAAGCGAATAGTGGGAAAAACTTGAGAATTTCGTAAGAATATAGCTCAGGCTGGGATTCATCCAATTGTAATGGTATTCCATCAGTCAAAACATAAGTTAAAGAGCGGAAATTATAAGGAATGCAGTAAAATGTTTAGGTAAACAATAGTATACTAACTTGAAGCTACGTACAGTGTACATTTATTTCGTAATTCCCTCTATTCAACGCATTTTTTGGTCAGGTATACATTTTAAACGTCTAATATTAAATGAAAGCATTAAACATGTAATCTGAGAACAATTGAGAAACATTTTTCAAGTCGTCGTTAAAAACGATAAGAACTTTTAGTAGTGAAAGAGTGTCTATATGAACCATGTAAAATCCCGCTCACAAGCGTGCGTGTTTGATAACGCGTACAGTTTTAAGCGTTTGTGGCACTGGCCTATTTAGAAGATTTTTGCAGTGCCGGAATGTGTTACAATCTTGTTGAAGCGACATTTTTAACTCATCAACTCGCCTCAATTTTACACAGATTCTTTTCCATCTGAGTGGAGCAAGCTGGGACGTAAAGGTAAGCTTACTAGTGGATGTCGAATTCAAAGCGACCAATCTTGAACATTAATTTTAAGAAACCCTGAAAAACTATCCTGAGTTCTTCTGCAATGTACATGTATACGGATGTATATCACAGCGTTCTCGTGACGACCTCTGATGAGCCTCGCAAAGCAGTTAACTCAGCCGTTTCCTTAAAATAAATGCGCGGCGAATTTTTCAAGATCCTCCTCGCGAAAGCGTGAGAAGAACATCAAACATGTTTGATGCTATGTTTACAGTCTTGCGGAAATTTACTGCGTATGTATAGAAATGGCTGAGCTAACGAGCCTCGTGAGGCGTTTAGCTCCTCGCATGAACTGCGAATTGAATTGAATTGAATTTTAATTTCAATGGAACGACGATGTATATGTTAGCCCATGACTGGCAAATTTGTTTTGAAGCTCTGAACATTCATGACAGTACCTCTAAGGCCTAGGCCAAACCTCGAACTTTTCATGGGACGAACCAAACTTAGAGAGTTAAAAAAAATACGACTTCGAAAAAGTATCGACTACAACTTCGCATACCTCTTTCCAATGTCCCAGGGCAAACGCCTGTCACAAAAATACTCCGGAATCGCCGATAAAACATGGGCTGCAACCTCGCATTTCCGGTGTCGGCATTTCGAATAGGCTCGATTACCAGCCGCTGTTCGGGAAAATGAGCCCGCAGACAGTGTGGAATTAGTTAAGAAGAAAGAAAGGTACATGTATTCCTTGACATTGGCCTCACAAAGGAGTCGTTATCACAGCTAGAGATATTGGGAAGGACACACTCCCCCCCCCCCCCCCCCAAAGCACAACCTCGCTTTAATTTATTGACAGAAATCCCTCGTGTCTATTTTCTATTTTCGCAGCAATTCAGCATGGGAGCTCCTTAGTTGCCAGACAGTATGCTAAATATGGCTGCCCTTCAGGACTAAGGGGGGAAGTGTGGAAACTCATCTTAGGTCTTGAAGTAGATGACCTGGTATGTGGATACTTTTTCACGCGTTGTTCGTATCCTAGACAAAAGAGAGATGAAGAGTCACGTTTACAACAAACGGCATATGTGAATTTGTACAACGTAACCAAGTTTTCCCTTTACATGTCGTTTAGTGTACCCTGCGAGCAGAGGCCCTTCGATCTTCCTCTGTTCGCAGGGTACGTTTAGTGTTGATTGGATCTACATAAATATTGGAAGTTTTATGCCAGGTTCATGAATAAGAATGGTTTTGGAAAGTTTTTAACCCTCTCATTTCCGAATTTGAGAAATTGTCAACCTGAATATGACGTTTGCCGTTTGCCGTAAACTTGATCTCTCTTGTGTTTCGTTCTGTCGTGTCGCAATTTCGAGATCACCGTCGCGAGACATGTTCGATACAACAAATACGCTGCACATATTATATCATGCAGTGAAAGTTGCTAAAACTGGAACTGGATTCAGTCCAGTTCGTCCACTAAACGCTTTCTGGAACAAAATGCTGCCTGTTTACCTCATGGGGTTTAACAGCGACAACGTTTTTGTGCAACGCAAGTTCATAATTAACTTTTACATGAAACTAAAGCTGTCAAGTTCAAAAAGTCTCTGGAGAGCCTATCATCCGCCTCCTGACTGTCTGAGATGTGATTGGCAGGGTGATAAAAAAGTAAGTTTGCGCTTTCCGAAGCTACTATCCTATCCTATCCTTTCTCCTTTCCCTTTCGTTCCTACTTTATCCTACTCTTTTGCTACGCTTTGCTATCATGCCCTACTGACCTTGCCCTTCCCTACCCGATCCTATCTTACCCCATCCCATCCCTTTCCATCCAATCCCATCCTATCCCAACTCCATCCCATACGCCCATTCTATCCTACATTTTCCCTTAGGACATGTCACTAAGTGTTATTACATTTTTGCAGGATCTGTTGTATTTTCAGCAGCTAAAGCAGTATGTTGTGGAATATGACATGCTGGTGGATAGTCTCATTACAAAGGTTACATAATTTCTTGTTTTGCATCCCTTTACCTATTTTATTAGGCGCTCTAGCAAAGGAGTTATGTTTATTGGAGCATGCACTTGTTACGTTTTTCCTTCAACTCAAAATTCAGCACTTAAAAAAAGTGCGCTAATACAGTTAATGCCCAGGCGCGAAAACCATATTGGATATAGGGCTTCTGTTGACACATGAGAATGGTTTATCGGTGCGGTTTCTGTATTGGAACGAAGCTGCGCCGCGGCAGTTGTCCGAGCCTGCGAAAACATCCCTTTCTCCTCGCTCTTGCTGGGGACGTTTCGCGCGGAGGAACGTCTGCGATTCAGGGACAGAAATTCCATACTGATGATGTAAAATCTGTCCGGAATCCGGTCAGAAGCGCTGATTGGTCGACGGCGCAGTCACATTGTTTTAGCTATTGTTTACGAATGACAGACAAAAGACAAAAGGCCACAAAGGTCAACTGTAACGCGAAGAATCTCTAACAAAACAGTCAATATTTCTGGAATATAGTCTTCTCTAGAAGAACCATTTGAGTTTTGCTGGAGCTCGTTGGCAGATGAACACAACACTTCACCAAAATCGACCAGAAGACACGCAAAATTGGACAAGGTTATATTTGGAACCCCATGACTACCGGATTTATTATGTAAACATTGATTTGCGTCATCAGTATGGAATTTTTATCGCTGAGTCGCAGACGTTCCTCCGCGCGAAACGTCCCCAGCGGCGAAGAGCGAGGAGAAACGGATGTTTTTGCAGGCTACAGTTGTCCCTTTCTTAAACGGTTGCTGCCAGTTTTAAGACACTTAGAAAATTTTTGATCTGTTATTATGAGTGTTTCTATCAAAAAGAAAGAAGATTGCAACCCAGGGTCGAACCTGGACCTTTCGTATCCTAATCTCTCTCCCTTACTACTACACTACAACACCGACCCGGCAAAATTAACAAAAATTTTCATTACATTCACTAGCAAACTGTCTTTCTTAATTAATACTTCAATAACAGGTGACCCGAGCCCTTTCTATTACTTTTAACGTAAATTCAACTCAGGCTTCAACGTCGTTCTCACTATTCAAAAACGTATAATTTGTCTTATTGTAACATACTGTAGGGTATTAAAAATGGCAACGACCGTTTGCGGAAGGGAAAGTGGATGGTCACATATAACGGATAAACCGCAGCAGGATGAGCGCTTAACTGCATAGCGGGAGGTCGCGGGCTCGATTCCCGGGGCCGGATCAATACTCGGGGTCTTAGAATAGCTGAGAAATGAAGGTACTCCCTTTGCTCTGCAAGCGGCTAGACTTTCGCGTGGGTCGGAGGACCACCAGTAAAATGGTGGTACCGTCTTCAGTGGGAGACGTAAAAATAGTGTCCTCAATTAGTACTTTCGTGCTAAATATATCGACACTCAAATAAAGTACATTTTGTGGCGCATTGTGCACAGGTGATCTTACTATAAGTAAAACTGGATAGCACTTCATTTTGAAATGAAAACCTATCCTGTATAACGTAGACGTAGCGTTAGGCTCTTGTTGCGTGACGCGTAAAAATGTACATTTAATCAACCAGTGGAAGAATGTAATCACTACGTTTACACCTTTCGATCTGATTCTGATAACTAGCCCGCAATGCATGGTTCTCACACGCGGCGTACCGAAGGAATGAATGAATGGCGGTTCTCAACTCGGGCCATGCCCCTTGCCTGTTCCTGTATCCTACTATGACAACTGTTTCGTTGCAATTATAGAGTACTTCAACAAAACATGACATTCTAACCATAGCTGGTGATCTGTTTCGTTTCCTATCTCATTTCAGGACATCAAGCTGACTTCTTCCAATGATGATGACTACTTTGTTTTTGAAGACGTCCTTTGCCAGGTAAGGCCTGTTGAAGAAAGAAAGAAGAAACGAAAAAGTCAAAGAAAATCTTAGGTCCTAGACGAGGGCAGTCTTAGCAAGTCCTTTAAGTTAAGACGTAGTAAATAATCAGTTAACAACAACTTTGTCTCGTAGGCTCTTCTTGTTTTCAGTCGTGATACTTTCATACTCCAACATTTTGAACAGTCCAGCGCTACGCCTCCAAAGTCTTACATTCGAGGTAAGATGTTTTGCTGTTTTACTAGTTTCAAGTTATTTCAAATCTCTCTATTTCGACTGATCTTCACAGACTTCCGACTTCGGAACTTAAGGAAACTACGACTTTAACGCCAAGTAAAATTAATATTCCTTACATAACAACTCTCGATGTTCACCATAGAGTTATCCCGGGCGGATCAGGGGTGAATGAGTTAAACTAGAAAAGAAATCTGTCTTGAAAAACGACCCTAACCCGCTAATACGGCTTTCACGTTAATAGAGCCGAGCCAACCCACTATGGCCCGCTGGTGACCGCATTATCAGGTTTCATATGTAGTCTGTTAGACTGTTCACCGTCCCTTGTTTTTCCGTAAGATCGTCGAGAACGAACGCTAGCCATCTTGACCGAGTGTAGCTTAAAGATGACTACAGTACCTACTTAGAAAAAAAACACGTGTCTGGTGTCAGTATAAATCACCAACCAATCATCCAGGTCAGCATGCGGGACACCGGCTTTTAAGTGGCCTTCACGTCATTAATATCCCTTTTTTGCGTTCGTTCCAGGAAAACTTGGTGTTCAAGACTATGCCGTAGTTTATCCCCCAAATGGTAAGGCGAAGTAATCAATGGCTTCATGCAAAGTTAATATGAAATTACTGAATTGCGAAACATTTTTAGAATTTAAAATCCAAAGCTAAAGCCGGGAGCTGGTAACGACATGTAAACTTGATGTATTTCACTTTTTACCATCCGGTGTTTTTCTTGTCGTCCAACGTAAACCACGGACGTCAAACGTGACGTTGAAGTTAGTGTTAATGTTATATCAGTGAGGTTGAAGTTTGTTGACATTCAAGGAAAAATTAATGAAACCTGGTGATGAATGTCTATACCGCTTACTCATAACGGCGTTTGTTGCTAGTCATTCGCAAACTTCAGATTTTTGGAATTGTGACAATAGCGCGGTTGATGTAGCCTGCGTTACAGGTTCATGAGAAGTATGGAGAGGGTGTAGCGCTCACTCTAAAGGTCCATAAAAATCATTTCTACTTGCTTATCCTTTACACGTACCGAGATCATGCGCCACACATTTCATATTCTCCAGGGTTTGCAGGTATTGTTTGTGAAAAACGCACAGGTTAGGTTAAATTTTTTGTTCTTTTTTCTTTTGAATCAGGTATTATACCATTTCATGGGTTTTCTTTGTACGGTAAGTTCTTGCTACTTTCTCTTTTCCTTTTTAAACTGAACGCTTTCGAAGGTTCTGTCTTACAGATCACCTGTATTTATTTTTCTGTTATAGCTTCTCCGCTTGGTTATATTTGTGCTGATGCGCCCCAACTCTACTTTCTCTTCCGACAAATTTACACAAAGTAAGTGCTTGGCCAGTGCAGTGTAATATAGGAATGTAGACCACATGCGACCATCCTCTGTTGCCTTCTGTTCGTGTAGGGTGTGGCAGTTGTTGTTGTTGAAATCTGAGTATCGATAAAGAGTACATGCCTTGAAGAAACACAGGTGAACAAAGCGGCGGTTCCAATTTGCTACAAAATACTCATTTGAATGTAAATGTTCCAACGACAGTTCAAAGGAAATTTTAATTGAGTCATGGTGCCTCGAGAGTAAAGATTCCCCTCTAACAGTCGTCCAAAAAAAAGATGTCGCAAAATGACGCTTTATACAACCTGCGATGTTTAAACACCTAAAACTCAGTGAAGCGGACAGAAAGCAATGTAAATCGCGTACCAAAAGCCCATTTGTTGGTGCACTTTCTTTTCTTGAACCCGATTAAAAAGTAAATTCAAAACAACGTGGTAATCTTATAAGCTCCATATACTTGACAAGGAAAGATTTTTTGTCTTGATTTATTCAGCTTAAACTTTTCGTTCAACTTGTTGCAGGTATTTTTTTCGTCTTCATACCATGTCATCACATCCTCAGGTAATCTAATCGATTAGTTCTTTTTCTACAGAAGTTTTATGCGTATAGCCTGGCATAATGAAAAAATTCTCTTTTTCACTGCTCAGACTTGCAACGGATGGCTGTCATTTCCGTGTAACATCATCTTGATTATAGGCTGCTTGCACGGCGGAGAAAATCGATAGCTTGTGGAAAAGCTTTGCGCGCTGAGGGGTGAGCCGGGTTATGGAGGGTAAAGAGCTAAAGTATCATCTGTATCTGCCAGGTGACTGAGCTGTTGGCGCAAGCCGAAAACGAGTATCGAAAAGGGCGCGAAAAGAAGTTTTATTTTTCTCTCCTTCTCTCTGTAATTTGACTGAAACGAAGAACTGCTTAGAAATAAAACCAAATCATTATTGTCGGGAACTTCTTGGAACTGTCGCAAACTTTGCGATGTAATCTCTTGCCGGCTTTTTGTTTTTACTGCCCTGTATCACGATGCAGCGAAAGTCGATGATGCTAGATTAAATCAATGGTTGTTCTTTGGTTCTCTATGCTAGGTGTTGTTCGTCCCACGGGTTATTAATCATATTGTCTTCACTCAGTCCATGTCGTTCATTTTACAGGGAATTTTATCACTTTGTGTGCTATTTGAAAATCTTCTTCAAACTCACGAGCCTGCGTTGTTTTATCACCTCAAGGAAGTTGGAGCTCATCCGTAAGTAGCCGAACTAACAATCAAGGGGTTAAGCATCGAAGTTAGAGCAAATGTACAAAAAAGGAGGAAAATGTGGCTATAAAATGGCCACATGGTCATCTCTGACGTGACGCTTAACCTCTCATATTCTCGGTTATCACATGACGTCACCAAAATTCAAACTAAGAAACTATCAATATCTTCTGAGTTTCTACTTTCATGAGGTATTACAGCGCCTAAAAACCTTCATTATTGGGCTGCCTGTGGCAGGCCAGTCGTTATTTCCGTTTTTGGTCGTCTTCGTAGAAAAACGAACACACGGGAGAGGAAACACACGAGGTCTGGGACCGAGAAACTGTGTTCTCACAAGTTGTTTCATACGATTTTCTCTTGCACGAATATTTTTGTTTCTTTTTCTTTTGTTTAAAAGCATTTTCGCGGATAATTTTCTCTATTCCTTTTTTAACTGAATTTTCTTTTCAAGCTTTCATAACTGAATTCAAATTTCGCTCTAACCTGGGTTAACTTAACCCCATTAGGAACAACCCGGCCAAGCTGTTTAATTACAACCTTCACTGAAACTATCTTTAGTCAAATTCACATATCTCGGCCATCGCTCCAAGATTCCCTCTTTGACTTATTATTATTATTATTATTATTATTATTATTATTATTATTATTATTATTATTATTATTATTATTATTATTATTATTATTATTTTCATGAATTGTGGCGAGCCACGCTTGTTGAGAGCGTGTAGTACTACTGTGCGTGCACCAGTTCCTTCCATTTTTGCGGAAAATTATGAAGAGAAAGAAAGATTTATGTCAAATACTGGGTTATGAAAGCAGAGGGAAACCTGTGTTACTTCTTTTGAAGTTTCTATTACAAAATAATAAAAAGCAAACTTACTGCTCTTACTTTTGTACTGCTTGCATACTTTGTCTTTCCTGATTTTGTTCCAGACTTCGTTTGGCTTTCAACTGGATAATCTACGCTTTTGCAGGCTATTTAAACACAGAGCAGGTGAGCGGTGGTTTTTATTTAACCTATCGTGTTACGTATCACTGAAATTCTCCATCATACTCTGTAATGTTAAAAAAACTCGGTACCGTAAGCAACTAGATCAGGTCACAACAAATCTGTAATCGCTAGCGATAACATCGACTTTATCAGAGCAACTTTTAAAAATTGTTCTCTTTGTTCGTTAATCTTTATTGGATCTAAGGTGTTTTCAAAAAGAGGGTCGTTCTGTTTAGCTAGCAAAGACTGGCAGTTTTTAGATAAAGTTGATTGAGCAGTTGATTGATTGATTGATTGATTGATTTGTTGGGTGATTGACTTATCGATCTTATCAACAGTTGCTTCTTCTGTGGGACAGGATATTCGCCTACGACTCAATGGAATTACTAGCAGGTGTGTTCATTGCCTCTTGAAAAGCCTGAGAATCTGAGTCTTTGATTGCTGGTTCCTGCAACTCTGATAAACTTTCATATTATATTCGAACGTTTCAAAAAACTAAAACCTTTCTGATTTTCCAGTCATATCACCTTGAGTTCAAACCGGCCGCCTTCTGCAACTTCCTTTTCTCCCAAGATTGGACCCACTGTCAGTCTGTTCTACACTCGCTCCAAACAATTACGTGTTGCAATTTATATTCTCAGATAAACACCATATTGTTCTCCATACAGTGGGCTGAATCTCCATCACTTCCCTTTTGTTTTTATTCTCCGCTTCTCATGTCTCGTCGCTCCCCACTATTGAGGTGGGACTTCAATATCGGGAGAATTTTTAAAATATCAAAGCATTTTTAAACTGCTCCGTTGGTAGCGTGCTTGTCCTGTAAAGCAGAGGTTTTCGGAATGGACAAAAGAAGGTACTGCCTTTGCCATGCAAACGGATTTAACCTTCGCGTGGCTCGAATGATCACGCGTTCTGACTATCCCAACTCCAGCAGAGGGTTTAAAAACACTGTCCTCAGTTACTAATTAGTGCTCACATTTGATACTTAGTTAAGTCGTATTTGATCGCATTCTCATTACCTTCGTTTTTCAAAAAGTAGTCCGGCATTTTAGGAGGGGAATTTACAGTAATCGGAGCTCGCTCTAACGACTACTCCAACGAGAAGATGTTGGACGGTGCTGATATCTTATCGGTTTCCTAGGGAGACCGCAAAATTGCGACAGTTACGGAATGATTTCACGAAATTTCGTTTTTCGTTGTTTTGTTTACTTGTTTCCAGTTCTGGCGATGGCGATCTTGTCTTACCGTCGGACAAATCTGCTAGAGGTCACTAACCTACAGGCAGCCCAGGTTTGTGGTCTTATCGTTTTATTAATCATACTGAAAAAAATACCTCTTTGCTTTATTCCTTTGCATGAGTAAAAAATGTGGAAAAGAATACCCATTCCCTCCCATTCCCTCTCTCCATTTTCCCTCCGAAAGAATAAGTTTTATTATACTCTTATTATTTTCATTACAGTGTTCAAAATAATTTTTGGATAGTGGCCGGTCATGTTGACCACCATAACAAGTTTAAGCTCGGTCTTGGCTCGTTCCTGACCAGTCAAATTCACAAAACCACAGAGTGTGATCGTCAGACGGATTTATAACTGCAAGCGGCTAAAATATTTTATGATTTAACTGTTTTTGTGATTTACCAGAATTAATGTGAATAAATCTATTTTCCCGGGTATTTACTTGAAAGCCATGCACTTGACCAATCAAGGTGACCAGGCCAACTGAAAGTTTGTCCGGACAAATGGTCATCTGACCTCATCTTGGCCGGACATTGTCCCGCTGGTCGGCTGTTATTTTGAGCCTTGCATTATTATTATTGTCATTATTATTGTTGTTATTGTCATTTTGTTAATATTTGTTTAAAACGGAACGTGTTAATTGTAGACACTTCGCATTGTATGCGTTTCTTGGGTGCGTGAATGTTTTGATGAAATTAAAGATGGCTGGCGGCCACCTCATTAAGAACATAAACCAGCGGCTTTAGCTCGCCCAAAAATACAACTGGATTGGAGGCTAAAACTAGGACGCAAAGAGACGCAAATCACACCTTATTAACGATACCCGCCATTTTTGCACGCGCTTAAGGACCAATGGAATAAAAGCAATGTCACGTGGTTTCTCAAGGGGCAAACAAGTGATAAAATCTGTCAATACAAGAAATCGCGGTCGAGTTTGTTTAGTGCGGTAGACATCGGAAAATGGAGACCTTATTACCTGAAAGACGATGAAGACAAATTATGGGTGGAAATGATCATTGTTACTTGTATGGATGCAGTAGCGACGGCCTAGATGTCCTCATAGCAAGGAAAAAGCCGTAACTTGTCGAAACTCGAACTGTCCATGAATTTTGCAAGACTGAAATTGTCGCATCTTTTTAAGAAAACAAAAAAACACTTTTCCGCGATTTCTCGTATTGGCAGATTTTATCGCTTGCTTTCTCCCTGAAATACCACATGACATTACTTTTATCCCTTCCATCCTAAAGAGCGGGAAGAGATGGCGGGTATCGTGAATAAGGTCTATTGGGTCGTAAATTAGATACTTGTTTACATGGAGGAGGGGAAGCCAGATAGGTGAGGTAACATGCGGCGGGTCACCCCACCTATCATGTAAACGTGATCAAATTAAAATGAGAGATAATATGGAAAGGTGAGTTACCCCAGCTAAGCGGGTTACCTCACCTACGTGGGGTGCCCAACTCCATGTTAACAGTCCCTTATAGACTGTTCTGTTAGCTCAGTTGGAGTTCAAACCCCGGCCGGACCAACACTCAGGGTTTTTAAATAACTGTGTCGAAAGTGCTGCCTTGTTATGACATCTGCAAACTGAGACTTTCTAGTCCTCTTTGATAAGGACTATAAACCGTAGGCCCTGTCTCACAACCGTTGCTCATATAAATTCTGTAGGACGTTAAAGAACCCACGCACTGTTCGTAAAGCTGGAATAGGGGACGTAGACCTTGGTGTGGTGGTCTATCTCTCATGGGGAAGGGACTGTTACGTGCCCGCAGTAATTGGCGTCATGCGCTGTTGCGGTGACCCTGCCAGATTTGGCAAACCTAAGTATATAAATAAAGTAGCAAATGGCAGTTTTAAACGATGACTTTAATGATGTTATTAATAATTTTCTCTTCATAGACGGTGCTGGCAGACATCTCAACTCTTAACGCGGTCGCTTTAATACAGTATGTATTGTTTGTCAAGCAGTAGCCAAGGCTATTTTGTGGATACGTCCAATCACAAGACTAGAAAGCCGTCACGTGGTTTAACCTTGAATTTGCAGGTTCCAGTTGTTTCCCGCCATACTTTCCTGCATCTACGACATCTAGCGTTGTGTCGTTTACCCGGCGCAATAATGTGCAGCAAACGGGTCTCCGTGAAACCTGTTTTTCCTGCAATAATTTACTGCATTCCATAAAGACACTAGCCGTAGAGACGTTAAAGTCGTCTAGACGCATTTAACGTCTGAGACGTTAAAGTCGTCTGTTAAGTGCGTCGTTCGGACGCACTTAACAGAAGACGTTAAAGTCGTCTGCCTTATTTACCGTTTTTATACTAGACGTTAAAGTCGTCTTAAGACGACTTTAACGTCTCTAGCATAAAAACGGCCACTGTTTCCTCTCCGCAAAAAAAAAAAAATACTGTTTGCGTTGTCATTCTCGGCATAAAAAAAGCTGCTCAAGGCATCTAATGCCAAAAATCAAATTAAGTTTTTTTTCACAGCATCGAACTTTTTTGCAATAGATCTTTGAAGAATTTCTCGATCCGATGGACAATAATTAAGTAATGTTCTCCACTATTATTTTATTAACCGTGATATACGAGAAGTTGTCACATCCTGTCCGAAGTTGTCAAATGGTGGAGGTGGAAAGCTATTACACCTTTAACCGTCACTGATAAATGATCATGTAGTTTGCAGCTAAAAAAATAATAGACATCATCGTGGCCCTATTTCATTTTCCATTTCATGTGACTTCGGCTGTAAAAAGATTGTGTAAATACCTAGTTTAGTATTTATTTAAAAAGTGCTACCTTTCTTGGCAACTAATCGGTTTCTTAGAGGGTGTGCTTTAAATGTAATAAAAGAATCAAATAATAAACAATAGTGTAACCAGTTTTTATGTTATTTACATTTTTAAAAAAAAAGAAGAAAGAGAATGCAATACAATGTACTTACTAAAATTTTGCGTCTTGGTTACCTGTTACAGAAAAAAAAACCGCCACACGAGCATCGGCCTTTTAACAAGATTTCATCTAATACTTTACTTCTGTTCGTCATTTTTTTTTTCTCCAATCGTGTAAATATTTAAGTAGTCTGTTGACGAGGTTTGATAAACGCTTCTGAGAAATACTCTTCCGCTTGGTGGTTTTTTTTTAAAGGGGAGTACAAGCTTATTGAAGACATTTAACACTAGATTAAGATAGAAGGCAGGTATTCTTTAAAGTAAGACTGGTGTCTTTCTCGCTAACTAATGAACTAAACTGACGCTTATATATTCATTCCTTTATTGATTGTGTACACCATCCCACAAGGTGTGTTTTGTTTAGTCCGACAACAAAAACAATGGTGTAATCCATTTCTTTGTTAGTACTGTTTATACACCGCATGCCAGGACGAATATACTTAACAGCCACTTATAGAAATGCCCTGTACAGCATGACAACAAAGTTTAGTGGAATACGAAACTAACCTAGCAACAGGAGTTCAGCTGCTTCCCTTTGACCAAAATATATTTACTTCCTATGTGAAAAACAGTTTTTTCACCTCTTGACACAATCGGCGTGCTATTATAGAACCAACTTTAGAAGGGTACAAAGAGTACTATCGTTAGACGAAGTACGCGTTTCAGAGCGTGCTGTTTTATTCATCGGCGAGGGTTATCGCAGCTTTCGTCGTGAGGAGCTTCACAACTTCGGATGCAAGTAAGTTGCGATGTCTCGTTTATCCCTTTGTATGTTTTTAATATTAAGAGTTTTTAGGATCAGTTGTATGGAGTTTAGTAGGTCGTAAGGTCAGGGAGACAAAAAAACGACAAGGGTTTTCTAGCAGTTCAAATTAACATAACCTATGCAGGAATTAAATCTTGCTTTTATTTTGTAGCAATTCATTCAGCTCGTTTATAACTTTGTTGCGCCGTGGGGATCTTGTTGTTATTATTTCAGTTCCTTGCGATGGTTTAAATTTCTATCCGACATGCAAGCTGCTTATAAGAGCTCGACCAAATGAGCTTTGTTGAATTGTAATAACAGTAATATGCAACAATTTATTTTGCGTTGATTTGCACAACTTTATTTTCCTGCCAAAATGTCTTTAGCACAATAATGATTTTTTTTCTTATACTGAAAGAAAAGGTTCTTAAAAGAATATGAAAAGGGAGGAAATTAAGCTAGCTTATCTTGCCGTCGTCAAGCTGCTTTTAAGAAAATAAGTTAATCGTGTTTTTTATCAATATTTATTTCTATTTTTTTTTTCACCATCTGTAGATTCACAGGATATTCAGGTGGTTTCATCTGCTTTTGTGACTACATACACCAAGGAATATACGGGAACCTTTGGACAACCTGCTCCAAACGCAAGGTACCACGTCCACACAGTCCTTTTGGCACGAGAAAAACGCGCGAGAAAATCCTGCGTGTAAAGATACGCGCGCAAGTGCGCAAGGAGGTGTTTGTCACAGGCGTTCAGCTGGAAATCGCGGAAACTTTCAACTCTTTCAATGCTACGTTGCTTCACAGCCAGGCAGAGTTTTTTTTTTAATAATTATTTCTTTTTAGCGGGGAAATTTTACTTTGAAAACACAACATCGTTTATTCAAAGACATCGCTCCAAAATAAAAAAAACTTTTTCCGTGTTCATGATTGCTTCGGATCCTACCCCTCCCTAGACAAATATTTTGTCCAACAGATTCACCAGGACTTGCACCTACCCCTCCCCTAATACGACATTTTTCCCTAAGGGAGACGTTGGTGTTAGGGGAGGTGTAAAGGCTACGATCCAGGCCATACTGAGTGAAAATGTCTACTGGGGAGGGTTTTCTTCCGTTAAGCTTTGTTTTCATTAACATTACATTGTATTGTGCCTCTTCAGAGTACGAACATCCCGCTTTTATCCACCTGGACAACCAGCCGTGAACTCTACTTACAGGACCCATTATCCGAGTCATCATAGTAAGCCTCGGATAAAGGTGCCTTTTGGCACTTCCTCAGGATATCGGAACAACAACCCTCATCCTCACAACATGGAACAAGTGTTCAACCATCCAGCAAAAGTAAGTCAAAACTTAATCCGTTTTGACAAGAGAGGAAAAAGTAACATTTTCTTTTGGTGTTGATAAGCAATGCTCGACTCAATTTTTTGTTCGTGACGACAAGAGAGCTTTATCCTCTCTTGGTTTCGATTTTTCATTTTTTCCTCCTTGGCCTCGTTGCATTAAAAGTCGGCTTTTAAAAGATTACGGGGGCTTCGAAACAGAAGGTTTTTCTTCCAAGACCGTGCTGGTCAAAGTTGGGTTTAAGAATTGAAAACCCAGGTTTAGTGCGAAATTTGAGTTCAGATATGAAAGCTTAAAAAGCAAATTTAGTGTCAGTGATTCCTTTGTCTTGATGATTGGATGCTCTAAAAAGAATAGAGACAATTATCCTAGAAAAGGCCTTTGGACACAGAGAAAGAAAACCGAATCCCAATTTAACCCCCGGGTTAGCGCTAAAAGCGCGGCCTTTGAACAACTGGGCCAAGACAGTACCTACCGTTTTATGCAACCGAGCCTTGACTCCGCATTGAAAAGCAGCTTTTTCCAGTCCTACAGCTGTTAACGTGTAATCAAACAGATTTTTATCCGCTACGTCACATCAACACTTACTAATTCTAGCGAGCAGAAATTGTCAAAACAGCTTTTACAGCAACGGTTACCAACTGACCAATTTGCCTCTCTTTTTAGGACTATTTCGTATGGTCTCATTACCAGAAGTTACCTCCAGTGGGCCGTCAAACACATACCCTAGAAGGATCCAACAGCTCCGAGCTCCTTAAGCAAGTGTGCCAAGATAAGACACGGTCCATTTATCAACAGGATTATGTTTTTCCAATCCAAGGTGACTAGTGTGTGTATATGTTCTTCAGTTCTTTCTCACGCGTGGATATAAAGTCTATAAACTTCCTATCTGAGGTGACTGAAAAAAAAGTAATGAAATGCTTGACCCTCAGTTATGTCTGTTATAATTGCCTCTGGTTATAGATATCGCAACTTACACATTTTCATAACAACGTTTAATACGGGGACAGGCAACTGATTAGGGGAAAGAAATGAAATAAAATGAAAATAGAGCCACATCTTTATTCACCGCTTAATCAATGGTTTCATGAAAGAAATGTGAATAATGGCAATGTACAGGCAATGTATGATAAATGTTTTAACCACCTTAGAACTAACGCTTTTTTTCTTTCCTTTTTTTATTTGTTACCAGACGTACCCATGTCAAGTCACAGCGGAGCCAATGGTATATTACATCTTCAAAGATGACAACGATATTTTTATACTTTTTTAATGAGCTCGTGCAACTTAGTTGTAGGACAAAATGTAAAAAGTAATATTTTCTTTTGCTGTTGATGAGCAATACCCGACTCAATTTTTTGTTCGTGACACAAGAATAAGCAAACAAGAATCTTTGCTTTTAAAACGGTGGCAATTTTTTCAAAAGCAAAGTCAGCAATATGAAATGCGTTGAGAGCTCAAATCATATATGGACCGGGTTAGAAAGTGCGGAAAAACTGGATAAGCAACCGTGAGTCCGTGACCGCTAGTCTGCTTCACCGGACCGCGATTCACAGCCGTTTTAAGTGTCGTCACGCAACGCTCCTCCCCACGCTAAAACGGCTACAAAAGTAACAAAGTAAACTCCGTAACTCAGTGAGGTGCATTAATTTCAGCACTGAATACGAAGTCTGTAAATGAATCGTGTATTGCACTTGTTGAATGATAATTATATCCTGACGCCAGTAAAGTAATTTATACAGAGACTTAATTGGTTTGCACACGTAATCTCGTCTTTTGTGTGCAAGTACACATTTCAAGCGTTTGAAGAGTACTGTGCAAACAACACGCCAAATACATTGTATTTTGTTCCTCAGGGTGAGAAGCAATAAAGTCAATAAACTTGTAAATATTTGTTTAACTCTGTTTGCCTTTTTCTTAAAGGAATTGCCAAATAATGCACATGTTAAGTGGACGTTTGCGCGCGGGTCCACTGCGCTCTGAATTTTGAAATCTTCTGAGTTTGCTTACATTTTATCCTGAATTCTCCAGCCTTAATGAGGGATTCAGGTGAATTTGAGTTAGAAAGCCTTGTTTTTTTGTTGTTGTTGTTGTTGTTGTTAGTTTAGTCTTGAGACAGACATAACTAATTTTATTTACACATTTGACAGTGAAAAATTTTGCGTTTCGTGTTAATTTTTCACTCACTGAGACTCAATCATTAAAACGAGTTATGTGTGGTTGTAAACTTGTGATCATTCTAAGGAAACGTTTATTATAAATAAGGTCCTTTAACATTCTACTTTTGAGTAAAGTTTCTTTATTTGGAAAGGAAGGGTCCCTGAATTGACTTTTTCAAACAGATCGGAACGACGCACATCTTTTGTTGGATAAGTAAAAAGATCATTAGATAACCAATCAGAGTTACACGTTTATCAGGGGAATTAGCCGTTTGTTCAAGGAAACCGTGGAAACGACGACAATGAAACGATAAACGTAAGCTACCTGCTACGTGCCTCAAAAATACCGGTATTTGAAATTCAGGTGAGCGAGTTTTGCTTTAAAAGAGTTTGACTTTTGTTGATCCTGTTTTCCCTAACAGCGTATTTTGTAGTAGTGTTCTTTGATTAGCGACATCTAAGCATAACGCTAACACTGAAAACAAAGGCTTGATATTGTACATACTGGATTGAAGTGATAACAACTTCTTAAATAAGTCGAAAACAAGTTAACACTTCTTATATTGTATACTTAACTTGTAAAGTATTTTTCACGAGAAAACTGAGCAACGTTAGTAACTTTCTTTGGATCTCTTCTTATTCTTTAAAACTGGCTTGCTAAGAAAGGTTTTTGGATGCGAACCTTTAGGACTTCCCATGCTTCACCAAAACATTATAGTCGTTACATCTAATATCACGGCAAGAAGTTATTGATTCTATATGCTTTTACATATGTATAGCAGTTTATTAGTTGCAGAAGTAAATTTACAATTTGATTCATGAATGTTTTATTCACTAGATGGACTCTTGAACAAGGAAGTTGATTGTTGGAAACAGTTTGGATTGCTTGCTGTGTACAGTACCATGTGACATGCCTTTTCAAGGCGGGAGATATCTACCTCCTATAGGTAAATAACTGACTTACTATATATATGTGTAATTCTATAACTAACGTACACACTGTATGCGAACTCAGATGTGACTCTTCGGCATCTGCATGTAAATACTTGAAATATACTTATGTTTATGTTACTTTAAATAATCTCTTGATAATCTGAAATTGTGCCAAAGAACTGAACTTTATGGGTTTACACGCCGAAAAGTCTTTTTTCCAACCGAAAATAACACCTTCCAGCACGTGGGAGTCTAGCCGATTTGAAATGAATAATTATGCGGTGAGATGGAATCTGGTGCATTTTGAGACACAATTTTGAGAAATGTTACAGTGTGTACACTGACCTCGTCGCGTCTGGATGATTTTTCCAATATAGTTACTTTTGTACTGTAATGATAACAAATTTTTAGGGGGAAGCTGGGCATTTTGGGGTAGGTTTTTTCCCATACAAATCCAACGCATAGAACCCTGGTGTTGAACCGTACAACTAGCTGAAGGTTTTCTCAGTTTTTACTGTGAATGGGCTAGGTTTAGGTTTTGAATGAATAAAACTTTAGCGCGTAACGTTCAAGAGCTGTTTTAAAGTAACAGGGGTGGCCTGTGAGAGAACACACCTGTGAAGCAAAAGAAGCTGGCAAGGCGTGTGCTCTCGCAGCCGGCTAGATAAAAATAGTTAATAATGATGTTACCGGCAAAGTTGGTCATTTTAACTAAGGTGTCTGGGTCTTTTCTACTGAAGTCAAAATAGTTTTGACAAATATAAAATGAAAATGCTCTATTGAACAGCAATATGGTGTATATAGAGGTAAAGCTTCTGGCTTTAAACAGTTTCATGAAACGTGATGTGGGTACCTAAAACGCCAAATTCGTGAGCATAAAAAAAGCATTTCTGCCATTTGAAAAAGACACATCATTTCCTCTCTCTAGGGATATTATCTTTACAGTGAGGCCCTATGTTCGATCGAAGTGGTCGATAACAACTCAGTATGGGCGTTTCCCCTCTAAGTTGGGGAAAAACGAGGTTGCGGTTTATCGATGAAGCACACGCTGAACGGTTGACTTTGATCAAATAGTAATGTTACATAATACTAAGGCGTTGTTTTCTCAGGTCTTGGTTACTTTTCTTTTGTAGCGACTCCCATACTATCAACATACCAAAAGGACTTCATCCGCCAGTCTGTGACTCCACAGAAATCATTCAAACACAGGTCAACTGGCAACCTGCGTGAGTATTTCAATACCCTCTCACGTTTTTCAAGTCGATGGATATCTCACATTATATTGCAAATAAATTGTCGGTCAATTACTCATTTTCTAGCCGGCTAGGTAGGCTTAATAGTCTGCTCTGCCAAAGAATATCCAAAGATAACCGAAGGGTCTTTTTTGGAGGTAAACTAAATTGGGGGTTTTTGCGATAACGTCTTTTCAGCACGTCATGCATAGTAGAAAAGAAAACAAAGGAGAACGAAGAAACAGACTAAACAAAAACGCAAAGCAAAACTATCAATGATGATGATGATGATGATGATGATGACGTTGATTATGGTAAGAAACTATTGCAAAATATAAATACGTATCAGTTAAGTGTACACTATATTTGCTATCGCTTTTCAGCTCCAATAAACTACTCGCGACATCGTACAGTAAGTACAGAGAGTAAATACAGTACAGAGTTTCAAGGATCGTTTGGACCACCTGCTCCCAGCGCCAAGTAAGTCACATTGTGCTCGCTAAATCACATGTTGAGCTACACTGAGCTCTATTTCAAAATACCAATACCCTAGCAGTCACTTCGTCACTACACTGTGTAAGAACATGGTAGGTTTTGATTAGCTAATGTTCAAGGAGTCTCTGAAGGGCTTAGAGCTCTGCCCTCGGTTGTTTTAACGTTGGATAGCGGTATTTGTATACGTAATAGTATGATTTGTAGTCATATTTGGTATAAATACCACGAGTGACATTTCGAAATTGTTAAACGTAATTTCACGAGCCTTTAGGCGAGTGAAATTTGACACAATTTTGAAATTTCACGAGTGGTGTTTATGCCAAATATCACGGACAAATCATGCTTTTATTTGTTTATACTACTACCCGCAAAGGTTTTGTAATTTTCACTTGTAGGTATTTCAAATTAAGCTGAAATACCACTGCTCTAAGCCGATCAAATTGAAGAAATTTCTCATGTACAGTAGTAGTATAAATCGGATAAAACACTACACAACGAATAAGTTTTAGGAAGGCCAGTTGTGTTATATAATTATAGGATTAAGATTTATCCAGTGGAAAGCGTAAACCACCTTTCCAATAACTTGGGCTTGAAGGTAAGCAATACTTGGGCTTGTAATCAGATATTACGACTCTCTCTGTTATTTTTTCACATATATCAAATGCAAAAATTTCGGGAACGAAAATTCACCACTCCAAAACCAGGAGAAGAATGGGTACAAGGTTCCGGCGCAAAGATTTGTGGGATCGTTCTGTTGAATAAGCGTTTGTTGTTGTCTAGTTAGTGGTTGCCTAGGATACCAACTACCAATTATAACAAACGCTTGTCCACCCAAAGATCCCACAAATCGTTGCGCTTACAGCTTGTGCCCACTCTCCCCAGTTCAGTTAATTCAATTTGTAATACCCCGTAGTAAAATCGCGTTAGCCGGAAATACAACTAGCCTGTTCCAGGCGTTCAGAGGGGACGTCGCAGAGAAATGTGAGAAAGAAAAAAACAGCCACTCTCCACTTTTAAACGCCTTGGGAGACTAAAGTAAAACGTGCCTGCTGTTTATCGCTAAAATTCGCCCTTTTTGATTATTTTGCTTAGAGCTAACGCTTTTTTCCCCCTTTATAAGGTTGTCTGCTTAGTTATCTTATAAAATATGCGGCTATCCCTAGTTTTTTAATAACCAGTGCTGAGGTCCCCGGCTTTATCTGCGTGGCCATGAGCGGTAACAATATCCTTGTATATGGTAATCCTTTACAGGCGACCTTGAACAAAACTAATGATCTATTTTTCTGAATGCATTTCTTTCAGACCTCTTCCATATGAATATCCGTCAAAGGACCCCTTTGGAACATCAACGTACAGGGCAAATTTCAGAAAGAGCGATGACTCAAAACAAGGGACCCTTCCCACGTCCCCGCTGCGGAAAAACAACCCCCACCCCCAGAGTATGACAAACGCCTTTAATTTCCCGAACAGGGTGAGCGTCTCTTCTCGATATGACGTCATGATATGAGCGTGCGATTTTAGATTTCTTTTTGGTCTTTGAATTGTTCGAAGCACTGGGAAGTGGCGATTGTGGAAATGATTAGCAAATGAGGTAGACTTGAGCAATACCTACACCACCACTCAATACCTGACCAAGAATGATTTCCGCGACGATGTACAGTAATTGTAGTTTTGTTCAATGGCCTTCTCATATTCTGATACAATTTTTGAAGTCAAAATAATAGCATATAATCAACTATTGGAAGTCATATAAAAGAGCCAAGAGTACCTCGCCTCGAATCATGACACTATTATATTATTTCCATCTAAATTCAATCGCCCAATCGCATTTTTTTTTTTATTCTAACGTCTAACAGATGTGTTTTTCTACGCAAACATTTAATTAAAAACAGAAATGCAAGACTGATTCTACGTAGAAAAGTTAACTTTGTAATACATCAAAATACGATCTCAGAAGTCAGAACTTGACATAGCCTGCAAGGCTAGTTGTTTCGTTTTTATGAGACCTTGTCATAACTGCATACGTTCATGAGCAGCATTTTCGGTCGCAGTCTTATCCTCTTTTTATTCTTATTCCATGACTTTGTAAATCGTCTTTTGTGTGTGTGTGTGTGTGTAATGGTATTGAGACAGTGAAAGGGAATTAGTTCTAGTTGCTTTATCTTTTTCAGGGTTACTGGGTGTGGCCACACAGACTTCAACCGATCCATTTTCAATGACTGAACAAGAAACCAAAGACAACAAGGAGGAAACAATAAACCACTTAGTTTAGAGAAACGTCATGTAAAATATTTAGTTTCACACTCCTGTTCTTGATGTTTTTTGTATGATTCAATCAAATACAAAATATGTAACTTTTAAACTTGAAGTTATTGAGTGCCTTTACGTCATCACGTCTTGCCTTAATCTCCCTAAAAACTTGTGCATGCACTACTCTTACAAACTCAATTGTGACATTCACAAAAGCAAAAACCACAGGGGCGGATCTAGAGGGAGGGTGCAAGGGGTGCGCACCCCCCCCCCCCCCAACTGGTATTCTGCAAAAAAAACTATGTGGTTTATTGGTGTTGAAGTAGAGCAAGAGACGAGTGCACCCCCTCCTAAAAAAAATCCTGGATCCGCCCCTGAACCAACAAACCTATCTGGGTAAAATGAAACTGAGACATTCAAATTTTCTTTTTTTGACACTTACTGTGCTTGTCCTTATTTTAAAACATGGCTATTAATCTTTGATTGCGGGTGCTTAGAGATGGAACTGGACAACAGATTAATCACGAGTGAAAGCTTGTCTAGGAGTGATTCTAACAGTTTTCTGCAGAAAACTCAACATGGTCAGATGAATCGTGCCTAACATCAAAGATAATCACTGCTAAAAGACAAACAGACTAGGGCGAAACTTTAGGAAACCAAACAGCTTACAAGTCGAACTAACGTGGAAATTGCATAGTCAAATTTATGAAAGAGCTAAAGATTCGTTGTATAGAACCGTGGAAGTTTGTTGCAGAAAATATATGTCACTAACGTATCACCTGAAATTCTGTTTAAAACAATTTTTATTGAACGACTGTGTACCGTATAGTGTTATTACCCACGCACCACATACTCCCATGTTATACAATGCGATCCACTCTTACAAGGATCAAAAGATGTCGAGTATAGCCATATTTTCAGGCCGCTTACAAGGCTTACAAAGACCATCCTTGACTCCACCTCAGTGAGGAACACTTGAGAAAGTTGTTGACCGTTCTTAGGGATAAATAGTAATCGCCTTTTTGAGTTTTACCGAAGCTGTTTAAGGAGGTTTTTGAAACGAAGCGTACGTTATGTCATCCTAAAACTCCTTGACAAACAGGTCTATACCTTAATTAGAGCGAGGTCTCCTTACGTTAAGTGCGAGTTTAGAAAGGAATTTGCATAGACAACTATGGCTGTGTCCACACTTGGTGCCCGGGAGCGGTGTCTGCGTAGGGTACTCCTTGCTCACTGTAGTGTGAACACACCGTTTTTACAAGTACCCAATACAAAATTCGGGCACGATGCCGGTGCCCAAGTACAGTAAGGTCAAGAACTTGTACTGGAGCAGTGAAGTGGGCACCGTGGTGGAATCCCTGTGTGCACTTGTCTCTGCTAGTTCCGAAGCAATTCACTTCTTTTCACAGCCTTTTCTTCCTGCTAAGTTTGCATTTAAAACGACGCCTAACAGGACGAAATGGAGCAAGTATATCCAGCTCTATTTTTTAAAACGTTACCACCAAGTGCATATATCCCTATTGCACCTAACATAAAAACCAAGAGTGCAACCTTTGCTTTTTCTTCTCTTCTCCTCTTTTTTTTTTACTTTTTTATATTTCTTCTCCTTTCTTTCTCCTTCGATATTGACTGAGATTTTCGAGCTTATCGGGCGCAAAAAACTTGCCTTTTGACTGGCCCTTTTCCACTCCAGTGGCTGCAAATTTCTCTTGGTGCGTTTTTAAACTTAAATTCCGGCTTGATATACAAGTTTACATTTGTTTGAGAATATAGACTAACTGGACAGGACATGGCCATATTAAACAAAAAGTTTGGAAAGAGGTCTCTCAGTAAAACTTCTAGCTAACAAAAACTTTAAGAAACTATCAAAAGGATTTACAAACCTTAGTTAATACCTCTTAGTTTTTGTTGAACTTTCTGTTGGGTTATGACGATTGCATTCGGTGTTGGTAAAGTATTACTTCTTGGTCGGAAAAGATTTTTTTAGGTTAAGGTGGTAGTATAAGGCTCTTTATTTGATTGGTCAGAAGCTTAATGCGGATTGCAATTATGTTAACCATATCCCGTCAACCTGGGGTGTCGGATTGTTCACTTCTAATGTATACCCAAGGCCGGAAACGAAAAGAAAGTGTAAATCCCCAAAGTTAAAGCAATAAATCACGGCAAAACATTTTCCATTGCGCGTATTTTCTTGTTTATACTAACCGTGACTCATAATTGCCAAACTCCTGAAACCGTGAAGAGTGTTTGTGTAACCAGAACACTTTAATCTGTATGCTAATAAACTGCACGTTTCTCAAAGAACTGTTAAAAACATAAAGTACAGCGCAAACAACCTCACAACATTCATTATCACCTTGTAAACAAGTTGTTTGCTACTTCATTAACGACTCAAAAAATTCAGCCACGAACTGAGTACCGCGTATATCAAAATATTTCGACAATCGACTTGTTAGCAATGAAGCCGACAAAAGCTGTCATTTTGTAAAATATCTAATTACGTTTAGCTAAGCCCAAGCTGAAATCCTTTTTTGCTGATGTCTACTAAAAGAGTTAACAGACCGTAAGAGAAGCTAATTTACTCCTTTTCAGAAAGCGTTAATCCCTCAAACAATGACCCTCACAGATGTCTTTATCGGTTAAACAAATACTTAGACTAAGTACCATAAACTCAATGATTAAGTCCGAGGTTATATGGAGCGAGACTATATGTATTGCAAAAGACTGTAAAATTTGTCAAATTGTGTAAGTCAGGCCGATAAATGTAACGCCGATTTCTTACTAGCCCTTGCAAGTTCGTCAAAGAAGCCTTTCGCTTATATAACAGAGTACCTTTGTCAACAGCCGGTCTCATTTTAAGAAAACTTTTGCTTGGGGTTATTTTTTTTACTCCTAACTTTTAAAAATGCGGGAAACTTTGTACCAAATCAAGTCGCCGACTAGCAGAGGTACTCCTTACAAAGACTGGGCAACTACAGGTACGACAGTCGCTTTCGCAATAGTTTATTACTTCCGTTCTAGTTATTAGTTGAAGACCTACAGGTTCAGTTCACTTCATTGTACTATTTTTATTGTTTGCAGTCAAGGAGGCCAAAGCGCGTCAAATTCCAATCGGTCTGCCACAGAACTTGAAGAACTACTTCGAAAATGCCTTACGAAAGCCTCCGATCTCAAACATCTTTGGGTAAGTTTGTCAATTTTGGTAGGAATATTACCCAAGTTTGCAGAACGTTCTAAACCATTCCTGTGCCATAGCAACACTGGGTCCATGTTGTACTTTAGAACTGTTGTTTGGATGCGCGCTGGTCCCCCGCCAAGCACAAGCGCACGGTACAGTGTATAGACTCAGTCAAGAGATCAGGCTGCTTTCCTATTATGATCACTTGACTCAGACTAAAAGATGACCTTAGAACGAAGGAAATTTTCTTGTCTTAAGACCTGTTTTGAGCAGGGATACAAAATTGTTCGCGAATTCTTTTTATTGCATTTCAGTGATTTAATCGTCGACCACTTCTCAGTGATGCAGCAACAATTGTCTTGTAGTTTGGAAAAACTTTGGAGGCCTTAAAAATTCATGATATATTCCAACGAAGCATTTGTACAAGAAACTAACTAGCGTGTTTTGAATTAGTTTATTTGTAAAATTTTAATTATGAAGCTCCTTACAAGGTTCAGAAGTAACTTTTTAGTTGCTCTGCGGGTACTGATTCGTGTATGCGACTGTTCACTTAGTAATAAACAACCAAATGTTCGGGATATGGTTGATATTTTTTCTTCCTTTGCTTGTTTGTCAAATCAGTCTTAGTTATACAGGTACTTCGAGAAAGGTTGTCGGGAAAAGTGTACGCGACAATTCCGAAAGGTATTGTGGGTGGTTTTTAGTTCACTGTTCTTCAAAGAAATTTGAAAGAATGTCACGAGAGGCTATGGACTTACGTTGGCGAGTGCTAAAGGAAAGCAACAAAAGTAGGCTCGACAGCTGCAGTGTCAGTAACAGTGTATTTATTATTTGCTATGCATGTTACCTTTCGGGATTGTCGCGTGCGCATTTTCCGACTACCTTTCTCTAAATAGCTGTATGCCTCGAACTTACGTCAGCTTCTAACCAGCACCAAATTGATAAGGGGCTTTTCAAAGAAAATACAGAACGAGGTTTTCCTGTGAAATTTCGACTTTTTTACCACACCACCAAATAAGGCAACCATCTACCTACATTAAGCCCAACGATAGTATATTATTTTCAAAACTTTTTGTTCAGCGGTGAGTCTAATGAAGCACAGGAGCAGCGCAAGTCACATGACAAGAGAATGACAAGAAGGAATGTACTGTGTCACGTGAGCAGAAACCGACCGCATCCAACGATATACTTTCCATTTCAAACTGGTGACAGGGTAAGAAATAAATACTGCTGAAAAAAGTTCTTCATTTTTTTCTCTCTCATTGCTACCTTAAATAATAAGATGCATTTAATTCAGCACCTTGTTCTCCAGTAAAAATCCGAAACTGAAAGAAGTGATTTATATGTTCTCTTTGGTAATTAGCTGATCTAAATTTGTGCAGTAGAAAGTTATATTTCTCTTGCTAGCTTTTCGTATTGCCAGAGGATTATTGAAATAAATACTTACCAACTGAGTGGGCTTTTCATCTTCGTACGTGCATGCTCATTTACGCGCTTGCCAGACAGAACCGCCAGCCCGGGAGGGTGTGCCGCCCGGTTCTTCAAATCCTGACCCTATTTCAGACCAAAAAATGTCATTTTCACACCCGTTTTCAGACCTGGAGGCAGTCACAAAACGCAACATTACATGTTTACGTAAAACAGAAATTATGTCGTCATTGCAGAGATTAAAACTGCAAAAAAAGGTTTTTTAAAATCTATTTCCAATTCGTATTTTACACTTTCTTTCTTATTCATTTGGAATTGAAACGACGAACACATTGATACACAACTGAAGTTCCTTCATACACGATTCCAGACCAAAATGGGCAAAATCTATACCCGTTTTCAGAAAAAACCCTACCATTTGGGGCGGGACATACCTACATGGCTTATATAAGGGAGTGCCCACCCGGGACTGCCAGCAGCGCAGGCTAAATGGAGTACATTTCTCTCTCTAGCTTCAGACATACATGGTATGGATACCAGAGGACAGACACACGACCACCAGTATGTCCCTACCACCCGTTCATCAAAGGAGACCCCAGCAGTCCCCACCCCCAAGAAACTGTCAAACAAGAATGAGCAAAAGCTTTGGCTATGGACAGTTCACCAGCCTCAATCAAACAACTTATCAAGATGAAATTGCCCGGACACCATTCCTGCACAGAAACAGTAAGTAAAAACAGGAATCTATCACAGAGAATCAATCGGCTAATAATTCTGGCAACACGTTAAATTTTTAGTCCTAATATTAGTCCACCGAATTTTGTGCGGTCACAAAGTCAACGCTACCCAACAATCCAGCATGGCACTTTGTCCGTTCTGCCACTTTTTCAGCGTCACTTTGGCGGAAGACCTGGGTATGAGAGTAGACAAGAGTACCTCCTCCGCGTTCTTTGCTTCTCAATAGCTTTGCTGCATGATCTTTTACTTCCTTGGTCGACCCGCCGTAACAGACCGTAACCTGAACCTTGTAAAACGATGCAAAAAATTAAAGACAGAATAAAGAAACCACATTTTGAGGAACCTGGGGACGTTATCCAACCAAACCTTGGGAGGAGAAAGAGAACACAATCTTACCCCCGAGAGATATAGAGTTATACTTCATTAAGAGAAAGCTTATTATTACATGTTCTCCATTTGTTAACACCCGTTTAACAACAAATTTCACCTTTCTATTTCAGTTAAAATGAGGGACCACTTTCCAAGTGGAAATCTAAACAGCAACATTTCCTCTTTTCATCGTGTAAGAGTGCGATAGCCGACAGTTTTGATCGATAGCCTCAGCGTCACCGATAGAAGCTGCTGCAGACATGTTGTTTAAAACGAAAAACACTGCCCCATAGGCTTATTAGATCCAGTTAGTCCTCTTTCAGGTGCTTAGAAAGATATCTACCAAAACTCAACATGATTTAACATTGTAAAATAAAGATAACCTTAGCCATTAAAAGCAAATTCAGTTCAACTTACTAATCTTGAATCTAAGAATTTTCTTTCCTTACAAGAACGTTTGCGTTTCTTTTAACTACTCTAGCGTTGTTTAAAAATATTATTGGGTCATCTCAGCTTACTTGGTATTGGGGATCAATGAATTTGATTTGGTAGGGCGGTTGCGTTAGTGCGAGTTCGAGATTAGCAACGGAGCCACCAGCGCAATTCGGCGAGGCCGGTGTTACAGTGATATGGGCGGGCGCCCGGCATTTTGGGCATCCCCATTCCCAAAACCCTAGTGATATGAGAATCCCCTTCTCATACTACCTAAGCGATTTGGTTTAGAGTTAGGGTTAGAAACACAAGGGATGCCCATATCACTAGTGTTTTGGCAATGGGGATCCCCATATCACTGTAACACCGCCTCCAAAACGTCTCCCAAACTCGCACAAGTGAGACTGCTCGCAGTCGAGTAAGGCGACGCTTTAGTAACGGTGAGAGGTAAGGGTATTGGGATGTGCCAATACCTGGGAGGGCTCACAAGTGGAACGAAAACAGCTCTCTAAACAAGGTGATAATTACACTTACTTTATTTCAATTCAGCCCAAGGGAACATTGAAAACTTAAGCTTTATCTGTAGCCGTAACATGATAAAACAGGAAACATATTGATACAGTGTACATAAAAAGGGGTCTATAACAGGGGGAGGAGGGGGTGGGGAGGTTCATGGGCGGTATTTTACGGTATTTTAAAACGCTTATATCTTACTATACGGAAATTTGCTTTTGCGATTGTTAAGAGAACTTAGTTTGGAGTTTTTCTACTAGGGAGCTGATATATACTGCAGGGATGATTTGAGTTACGCCAAGTATTCATATGTGACTCCAACCAGGAATGCATAGGCTCTTGGAACACAGGGTTCTTTATCCCGCGCCAGGCTCTCGTTCAGTGCAGAAAAGCCAAAATAGCCTAGGTGGCAGGCGCCGGTTAGTTTGAATGGAGCTCCCTAGGAGAACACGTGTGTGCGCGCATATTCTCGAAATTTCTCCCTTCACCCGAAATTTTTTTGTTGTTGAGTAAAACTAAGACAAAACTTGTTATGAACGTATGTCAGCGATTGGTCCCAAGATTTTGAGCTTTTATTTAAGTTATATTTTATTAGTTAAGGCAATTTTCAATTTTTTTATTAATGTGAAACGCTTGTGGAATAAACGCTACATAAATAAATTGTTATTATTATTATTATTATTATTATGACTATGATTATGATTATGATTATTATTATGATTATTATTATTATTATTATTATTATTATTGAATTTTGAAAAATAAGGCTGTCAAAACGCGCTTGTTATTGCAACCTCACTGTTGACGTCACGATGATTTTTTACAATGTTCCCAGATAACTTTTAGGCTTAGGCGGTTATAGCTTGAACGGTTTTGAAGTTTTGTGCAACTTTAGAGTGAGGAGGGGGAGGGGGGGGGGGGCAGGGTAAAGCTCCCGCTGGTCTGCCAATGAGGGTTAATGCATTGGAGCTTATTGGGTTTAATGTTTTAAAGAATGAATCATCCTTTGAACAACTATTTCGAGCTCTTAAATCTTGTGATACGGACACGGAAAAGCCAAACGGTTGAAATAATAAGTTACCATGACGGAGATTGCTACATTGCCAGGTTTCTACCTGAAAGAATTTCTCCCCCACCGAATCAGCTGCACAGTTAACTGAGACACTAAATAATGAAGTATCCATTTCAGTATTTCTTTTAAATTTTATTTTACTAATATAATTGTTTTGTTTTTAATGCAAGGCTCTGCTTTCTCTTTATTCTCTTTCTCCAATATTTTTCGGATGACAGTGTTAAATAATTTATACTAGCAAGGGGAAGCTTTTACGATATAATCTTGACACTGTACACGTTATGAATTATCGACCATTTGATGGTTTAATGAGCCTATGAATTACTTAATGAGGTTTTGAAGAGATAAGAAGGAACTATAGCTCACTAGCCCTCTTCGCAACCGTAAATTCCACACGATCTTATGTCATCAACGATCGCTTTTCCTCAGGCAACAGTATTTTGCCCCACTGAGGTCTCGCGAAAGCAGTTAACTACCTAAACTTGTCTCACAGAATAAATCCTTACCCTGCGTTGTTTAATAATTAAAAAACAACTTTTTAATGACTTATTTATTTTAGTGGCACTTGTTGGTAAAGATATAGTCCTTAAGGCCAAATCAGCGCTACATCCTCCTCTATGACTCTCTACCTTCTATTCAATTTCTACAACCCTGGTCAAAATTCTTGGGACACTAACGCAATAGCTCATCAAAATGACGCATTTCCCCTCCCCTCTCCCCGCCGGTGCAGTATTGACATTATGCATTTTAATGCATATGCTTTTTTAAGAGGTCGAATACGAGTTAATTTGACAAAGTGCGTGTCCTAATATGTTTTGACCAGGGTTGTAGCCCCACTTGTTGGATAATTGTTGGAGTGTAGCAATTACAAAAACAAAAATCCTTGGCGTTTCTCCTGGATCATTGGACGGTTCGACTTCAGGGCTTGTTCCTGAAGCTTTCTCTTACAAACTGGAGATCATGAGCCTGTTCTATATAATTGAGAATATTTAATTTATTCCGTTAAAAGTATTTTTTGGTTCATTCGCAATACTTCTGGACATTCTCCAGTGTTCACATTTATTTACACTCCAATGGTTGTTTTCTGCACGTTCTCGTATGTTGATACCTTTGAATTTGGTTCCGCCTTATTTATCACTTCTGTCGGTGTCACGTCAGCATAAACCGTGGGCGCGTACGGAGTAGGTTTGCGTACTTTGATGTTGTTTCCGGAGTCTTCAGACTCAGGCATATCGAGCTGAGCGTATAAAACATCTCCTTTCTTTTGCTGAAAAAATAAATAAGAAAAAGAATTATACGAAAAAGAGGAAGAAAGAAAACTGAGAAAATACATTTAGTGGCATGTTTGACTCATTAAGTCACAGAGAGTGAGTCAAAGCCTTGTACGTCTTTACGTCTAACCCTAACAGCCTTTATGTCCTGGCTACAATATTAATAGGCAAGCCATTTGCAGGTGGCTCGATCAGGGACCTGCTTTTACATTTTGCCTCTTGAAGCGAGCGATCAGTGACGACGAACTGCAGCTGAAATTTGCGCAAATATTTCCATTGTTCGCAAGTTTAAGAAAGGGTTTTTATGAAAATACTTATTTAGTAAACCAAGAAACTGGTTCATTATTTCAAGATGAAGCCATTTTGTTAACGGTTAAGTTAACATAACTTACCTTTCGGTTCTTCTTGTTAACCACAGCGTACTCATGGTCCATTTTAGGAGGTGCTTGTTCAGTCAAATCCACGTGCTCTCTATTTTTTGGCTGTAAAACAGGATTCTTTCGTTAAAGCAAAAGGTAGACATATCATACTTGGTATAGTTGTTGACAATAGAGCACTAAAGTGATGACGTCATAAAAATGAAATTTTTGAAATTATGGGATTTGTCAGGATATTCTGAAAGAACAATGTCCAAGAGGCCTACTTTCCAAAAATGAGCATTTCCAGGCAAATTGTTCCTGAGATGTTGGCCGGTTATACTCAGAAAACTCCATACAAACCCTTCTAATTTTGGGGGGCTCGACCCAAAAAAATTTGAAAGGGTTTGTGTGGAGTTTTCTAAGCATAACTGGGCTACGATCTCAGAGACAATTTGCCCCGAAATGCTAATTTTTGGCAAGTAGGCCTCCTGGGCATTGTTCTTTCAAAATATCGTGACAAATCCCATAATTTCAGAAATTTCATTTTTATGACGTCACACTTTAGTACTCTATACTTTTGACCGTAAAGAGCAACAAATTCTCGATTGAAGCTTCCTTGGGATCTAAGCCGTATTGAAGAAAAACAGACTAGCATGATACAGACCGATTTAGTTTTAAAGCGAACAACAGTAATTAGTATTTTGTTAATAACCCCAGCATCCTTTATTTTAATATTTTTTCCTCCAGATAAAAAGTAAATTAAGTCTGCGTACTTCATAATAATTCGTCTTATCTTTTTCTTTGATCAAATACTGCTGACCCACATTACGAAAGACAGTGAAACGAGACCCTCACTGCGTATGATCTTTTATGATTTTGTACGTTTCGTATTTAAAAGGAGAATCGCATTGTTGTATACCTTTGTGTCCTCTTTTTTGTTGACCATATCGTATTCTACTTGTTCAGTCTTTATGAGACTAACTTCGCCGGTACCGAGCAGCTTTGCAGCCTCAACAGGATCGACGGATTCGTACGAGTTCTCTGGTTGGTTCCTTTGAATTAACAAAAGGAGTCAAAAGATTTGAAAAAAAAGACCATTATATTATGAATGAACGCACATATCGGCCACTTGAATAATAACATATTAAGTGGGTGGGTATTCTGACAATGAAATGGCACATTTAGGGACAGAATGTCAAAAAACATGACGTGATTTCAATGGATGATTAAAAAATAACGCTTACAGGGCGTTTTTCTTGGGCTTTTCAGAATCTAAAAAGAAAGAAGAAAAAATGCATTAACCAGCTGGAATGACCATTATTAACAGCGCACAGATTGTTCACAGTGTCTTATTTCCCCATAAAATCGTCCAGTGCTTATACCATAACGTCATGTTTTGTTCAAATGTACCAGAAGGGCGATAGATTTAAAACCTTTGCCCAAGCTAGACTCGGGCGAAACTCGCCGCACTGGCTAGTCACGATAAGCGCTAGATCTCGACGATCTCACCGATAAAGTGAGGAGTCGAATAGTGCAATGAAAACCATAGCTTCGCATTCGGACTCGTAGTTATTTGAGACGTCGATAGTGAAATTTACAATATAAATCTCTATTTGTCGGAAAAAAGAATTTTTTAAAGTTTTCTATGGCAACTGAAGCCTAAGTAAAGCGATTTAATATGGAGCTGAGAAAAGATTCAGTATAGGCCTTTAATTATGAATCTGGAAGTAACGACTACAAAGGAAACATCCAGGTAATACCAATTTTCAAGTTCAAGGAAAAGTCATTGAAATTAACCCTCGGACGTACACGCCAATTCATACCCCCAAAGTGGTACAAGGGTGGTTTGGGTTGATGGAACCCGTCCTTAGAATTTTCGATATGTTGCAGCCAGTATTTTGAAACGATTTTGCCCTCAGTGGAAAGGCTTTGATCTTCACAACAAGTTGAGGTATATTTTATGGGAGGTGGCGCTTCTGGAGGCCTCTGACGTCACTAACAATGGTCGCCATCTTCGCCGCCATCTCGGATTTTGCCAAGAATAAGAAATCAGGATAAAACCGCGAGAAATGGTAACTTTTGGTACTTGACATGAGAAATAACACAAAAATGAGCACTTTGCATCATTTTAGCCACAAGGTTTACTTTTATTGTTGAAAGAAATTGAAAAAGCATTTATTTTCACTCAAAAATGGCTTGACCACCTGCTACTTATGACGTCATATCTCATAACCATAAAAAACTCACCACCACTAAACTTGCCTCATAATGCGCGCGAGAGATAAAAAAACAGTTACCGAAAACGTCAGGTGCTGATGTTTTATCGTCTAGGAAAAAACTCAGAAAAACATCAGAAGGGGGGTGGCAACCCCCCGCTCCCTTCTACGTCCGTGGGTTAAATTCAAGCAAGGTTACCAATCCAATAACACAACCGGTAGACATTTTTGATGGAAAATATGGCATAGAGATATCATACAGACGGCATAACCTTTCAAAAGATGATGTTTTATGGCAAAAGCATTTATACCTTTCGAACTATGTCGCCTTCTTCGCTTTAGCAAAATCAAGGCAGCAAGTGCAATTAGTGCAACAAATAGCACTGTTCCTAGTGACGCTGCTACAATGACAACTGTGGACGAATCTTTTTCTGCAGTTTTTCGCTCACTTAAACTCGACGTTCTGGCCAAAGTCGTAATATCTGTCAAGAGAAGAATAGATACTTAATGCCTGATTACATCAACCTCGTCCCCAGGGCTTTTCCCTCAAAAAATGGGTGAGGGAAAAGCCCTGGGGACGAGGTTGTGATTACATACCTCTTTCAAGTTTCTAGGGCGTATAGCACTAGACTTCACGAATAGAAAATCACCTAATGATTACTGTACGTAAGAGTCAAGGAGAATTCTAGTTGTGTGTCTAATGTACACTAGCTATCGACCATTGGCAGCACCTTGTTCCTTTATTTTTAATTAAATCTAATTAATTTAATTTGTATTAGTAATTTGTTTTATTTGATTTGTTGTTTATTTTGATTAGTTGTTTAGCCATTCATTTATTTATCTACGCGGTTTGAACCTGGCCCCCCCCCCCGGGGGGGGGGGGTTGAAGAATGTAACTGTGAATCATGGACGCTTATATGACCTAAGAAAACCCGTAATGAAGATTAAAGGTACATATAAGTGTGCATACCTGAAGAAGAATAAGTAGGATCTGCTATGTTGAAAGTTGTCCTCCCTTTCGTGGTGGCTGTTATAATTACTGGTGGCGTTGCTGTTGTTGTGATAACTGGGTTATGATGCATACAAACCCCTTGACAGGTGTCTGGCGTCAAAAAACAAACAAAAAAAAAAAACGAAAAGAAATACAGCCGACTCCTGATAACTCGAACCGTCGCTAACTCGAACCAAAATCGATTTCCCCTGGATTAAGTTCATGCATTTACTGTAATTTTACCTTGAACCATCGATAACTCGAATCGAACCTCCCGCTAACTCGAAGCAAGTTTTATTTTATTTTTTTATTTTTATACTTTAAAAATAAAATAGGGAATAGGCACGAACGGGACTCATAGGTTCCATGCGAGGTGCCACCCCTACCAATTCCACAACCTGTAAAGGCTGTGTTTTGCTTCCCTTCAGATGATTTCTACATAATTTTAACCGGCTTGATAACTCGAACCATGTTTTAAGCGCGTCACAAGTCGATCGAAAAAGAAGAAAATTTTGTACTGCGGTCCGAAACATTGAATTTAATACTTCAAAACAACTTTATATTCTTTGTCCTTTCTTTTAGGTTTCAGTCCAGTTTAACTGAGTACAATGTCGCCCCCTGTATATCAATGAAGCTTTGTTGCCTAATTCCTTATTTCCTCATTTCCGGTCACTTGCTTCAAACTCCCGATAACTCCCCCCTTTTTAGATTTTCCTTAAAGGTTCCAGTCATCAAGAGTCAACTGTATAACTTGTCTAGAAGACAAAATACAAGCTGTAGACAGTGTGTAGACCATGATCGCGGATTCCAGTTATGCTCTTGCCAAAGATAGCAGCTGAATTAACCTGATCCTATATACAAAAGTCCCTGGAAATTCTCCCGCATCTAGAATTATTTCGATACTCAGTAGTTTATCACAAAGTAGACCAACAAGTTACGGACAAGGCATTTGGAGTCGTACCCTAATATAACTTTCTAAATGTATGTTTCCTTTCAAATTACCATTTCTTGTACGTCTGTTTCTGTCTGAAGATGATGTTAAGATGTGAAAGGCTGAAGTTGCTTTCTTTTTTACCTTGTATCGTCCTCCTTGGTGTTAGACTTAGGCTATGTTTACACTCTACGGAAAGTGATTTCTGTACTGATGAGCGAACCTGCACCGCGCTGATCTATAAATTGGAGAGTCACATATCGGATATTTAGGTGTTCACACTATATACTGGATAGCATCTCGTGTCTGCACAAAAAGATATCCAGTATGGTAGTCAGTTAGACCGCATTCCGATTAACGATAACTGGTGAACGGAAATTGCGTTCGGGATACGTGACTCTCGCACATGTACATGTGTATAAGTGATAGAACTGGTACGAGCTACTGGAGTCTACCGAATAACTTTGTCACGTGATTTACAGTAGGAATCACGTGACAAAATGTCGAATTCTATCACACTTGATAGAGATTTTTTGATGGAATCTGGAAAGCACTGTTGTTTTTTAAACTTTCCTCAGTGTAACATTCTGCTAAAAGGGCTATCAATCGATCAGTTAGACATACAGGCAAGCACAACGTCACCATTTCTCGCTTTCATCATTAAATAATTACATTATATGTAGACCTGCAACGAACTTAGCTAGACCACAAGAATATAAAAATGAAAAATATAATTGACAATCACACCTGTTTCTTCCTCGCATATCCAGGCTCTTCCAATGTCGCCTCTGATGGCGTCAAATTTCCCTTCACCAATGAGAGCGTAGTAACTGTTTCTACTAGGTTCAGAATCCCGCCATTTCGTTATAGTCAGTGGTTTACCGTTGACCCATGTCCAGTTACTAACTGTTCTTTTCCGAAACAACCCTATGTGCCACTCATTATTTTTTGCTGTCCGATTCTTTAGCGCATTCGTGATAAACTGCCACTCTCTCTCTGTTTCCATGGCCACGAGATATTTCTTGTTATATTTACAAGAAGCCCTTGCTTGCTGCCACTTCATTGACTGATCACTTTCAAAAGTATAACAAGAACAAGCTTTCTCGCCATCTGGCTTAGTTAAAAGAAAAACAATTTAATCAATTCACTTTGCTATGCATGGCTTCGTCATTGACCCTATCCAATCCCTATTGAATCACCATGGATTAAAATCCCTCAATGAGGTTCTAAACGACGTGGTTTTCTTTAAACAAAGTTCGCGATGAGGGGGGAAAACGGTGAGGTTATAAAAAGGCGCGGGAATGACTTTGCGGAATGGCATGTGGCATGCATGGCCTGCAGAATGACATAATTACACAGAATGTAATATATGGGAAATGGCCCAAAGAAATAAATTAAACAGGAAACAATGCGCGTCTTTGCCACGCTTTTTTTTTGGCGGCAATTTGAGTGAGCAACCGCTTTGCCTGTCCATTTATTACTGCTGGCTCAAACCAACAAGGCAGAGCAGAAAGAAGCGGTAAGCTTTAATGCATTCGTATCTATGTAATACTTAATTAATACTTAATTCATATTTCATTTTGGTGTTTTCAACAATACTTTTTCTCTTTCTGCCCACCATTCTAATATAGTCAAATGTCGAAATGCTGGAGGGAAAAGGACGCTTGTTGAACGTGAAGTCAAGCGAGCTACGATTCCAAGGATTATTATAAATACGGTGCGCGTAAACTCATTCCTCGTTTTACCCTCACCGGGAGGAAAATAGCGAGGACAATAGGGCCATTTATACGAGGAAAAATAAGACGCGTCTTACATAAGACACGTCTTAAAATAAGACGCGAACTGTACCATTTATACGAGCATGTCTTATCTAATAAGACGCGTCTTAGCTAAGCCGCGTCTTATTTTAGACGAAATGTGCCGTCTATACGGAAAGTTCGCGTCTTATTTAAGACGCGTCTTATTTTTCCTCGTATAAATGGCCCTACTGTTTTAACATACTGAGAATTGGAATTGAACTTAACCACCCAGACGAAGAGCCTTTGAGAAAAGCAATGAAATTGAGCTGCGCAGTTTCACATTTTTGCATTGACCTGAGTACGTCGGACGGAAAGATCAAAGGTTGGAAATAAAAACCGTAAGTTCGTCTTTTAGAACGGACGATATTAATTAATTAATTTATTTATTTATTTACGTACTTTTTCGCTAGGTTTTACTATATGCGGTGAATTAACCAAGGAGGAAAAAGAATCAACTAAAACTGGGAAATTACACTTCCAATTTGATAACTAGCAATTTGACTAAAACAGTTCACTTTTTCAGGTACTTTCATAAACAACAGCAAAGATGTCCCACGAAAACAAGGCCTTGCATGATCGGTTTAAGTTTTTTCACAATTTACATAGCCGTTCCGTGTAAAGATTCAATATAAAATTATGGTCATTTTCCTGTTCACCAGAAGAGAAAAACACTACTAGTTTCCTCAATCCCACACCGAAACAAAGTGAACATCCTTTTGAGAAGCATACCACTTCATCACGCCAACAGACGATTACGTAATATACGCCTGTGGATCGACGAGCAAGTCACGCGATTCTTTCACCTCATTTTCGTGACCTGGGTGCTTGATCGATCACGTACATGTACAGTTCGTACCAAACTAATATTAATGTCTACAGGAAGTGAAAATAACATTCTCAGGAACTGGCAAAAACGGTCAAATTTTCATTAAACGATATTGAAAAAGCTGTAAAAGACTGAACACTATCGATTGATAATAGCTACAGTTTACCTGGAGTTTAATTTTGTCTCTTTGTTTTGTTGAGTTTACTCTATATGTATATATTAGTATAAACGCCTCATTATTCATCATTACCTATATGTAATTAACGCAAAAACGGTTCACGGTATTATGTATACAACAAGTTTATCAATTTCATGTTTATTGTGGGTCTGTAAATTCTTTTATGTCATGAACAAATCGTCTGACACAACTTATTCGACGTGGAGATGGTTCGATTATTCGCGTAAAATATGGAATTAAAATGAACTTGCCTGCCTCAAAGCACATCAGCTTCCATAACAACACAATCAGCACATGAGCTTTCTTCACGTGCATTTTCTAATCCTTACAATTTCCCACGAAAATAGCAGGAGAATTGAATGTAAGCCTTTGGTACATGTATAAAATTCGACTTCGCAACCTCCGGTCGTACAGAGCTGTGCAGGTATTTGTGTACGGTTAATAAATGCAGGGCGACAACGGAAGTAGGATGAAACGTCACCAGAATCACTAGAATATTCTACATACAGAGGAAACAACTGAAAAAAAGGCGTTGTCCGTATTAAGGATTTCTGCCTTTATTTTCGAACTGGCTTATATTTACTTGTGTCTATAAACGGGGATCAAAGCTGGCAGCAGGTACTAAATAAAGCGACGACTGATAAATTACATTCAGCTTCGTAAAATTCTTCGATTTACCAGTCTCTTATTTCATTTTTCTCGTTTATTTAAAATAGCTTTTGTCACTGTATTCATATGAACAATCATCGAAACCCGAGTAAAACTAAGAAGTGCTGAGATTTTTAGAATATCTTGTACGTAATAATGCAATACCAGTCTAATAATAGTACCATGAAGTAAGAAAAAGAAATGTCCTTATTTGGTCTGAGATATTATTCTTTCAGTTTCAAGTGCTCTTTTCGCCTATATATTTTCCCTAGACATGTTAGTCAGTATTTAGCTCACTTTCTTGCTAACGTCACATATAAGATGATTTGCACAATCGATAACAGGTCCACTCGTGGACTGATTACTTAATACGCGCTATTTGAAAATTCAAATAAACTTGACGATGCATGTCACATTCGTTGGTTTCAGCAGGAAGGGAAGATTTTAAGCTCTTAAACGTGTTTTATTTCCGTTACTGACTGGTAACACATCTTCGATAATAGAGCGTTATCGCTCATAATATCTTGCGTCGCTTTAAGGAAGGGTTAGCTTAATGCTATCAAGGAAAGATTGGTTGTATTTTTATGGACTTGTACTAGGTGGGTACCTTAATTATACGTAACAATCAGTGTGTTACGTTACATATTTACTCAACGGTCAAATAACCTGTAGCAAGACACAGTAATAAAGGAAACTAAATATTCCGATAATTTGGAACGGAAGAATCGGCTAAAAATGATCTTCCGCGTTCTCGGTCTGCTTTTGCGGCGGTTCTAATGAAAGCTTGGCCAAACCCACGGTTTTAATCTGGGCTTGTTTCGTCGTCGTTTTAAGGGAGGTTCCAGAAGCACAGTTGTTTATGTTGACCCGGCGGCAAGAAAATCAAACAAAGAAACAAACAATACAATTTAAACAAACAAAAACTTATTTCTTCTTCCTTTTCTTCCCCTTTTTTCCCATACGGATGCTGCTCTAAAGTCTGGTCGGGTCATAGTTGAGGGAATATCACATGTGGGTCTTTATTTTTTAAACTGCTGCCTAATTTAATGAAGCCTCAGTTCCAGGAGGTCAGAGATGGTCCACGAAATTCAAGCGCGAACACGAAAATAAAACAGGAGGAGACTGCAGATCACGCGCTCATAATTTCGCGTACCTTTATAATTTCACTTACAAGTCATCCTTACTATTTGAGGGCCAGAGACAGGCTAAATTCAAACTTGATGCTTGCACCTTGAAGATCCTCGTGTTCCCGAGGCCAAGACTTAGTGTTCACCTTAGACGCTATTCGCTATCAGAAGCTATTAGACAGGGGAAGTTAAGAGAAATTACAAAATGTTTGCTAACCCAGTTTTCATAACTCTAGCTAGAATTACAAAACATAAAAAAAAAATGAAATTCAAAAAAAATCAAAATCGCATCAAGTCTGGGCTATCCCAATTCCTAAAAGTCTACAAAAAAAGATGACAAAAATGTTGATCTAATGGCTATATTTATAATTTTTTATGTTGCTGCTTTTTCTCTTTTTGTCAATGACATGTGTGTAAAGTAGCTTGGCATGCCTGTAAAGCCTAATTAGCTGAGAACATTGACCATATTAAATAAAGGGTATTGTATTGTATTTGTATTGTAATGCCAATGTCATTCATCGATCGTGTCTAAAAACGTAGAGCATTCGTCAGCTTCCTCCCCAGGGCTTTTCCCATTTTTTTAAGGGAAAAGCCCGGGGGACGAGGTTGAGCATTCGTGGGAGAAAACGACAACCAAGGGAGCTCATGGATAGGTTTACACATTTCACACATCTGTAATTTGTGCTCATTCGTCTTTGACCAAGTTCAGATATTTTTCTTTTTTACGCACTATATATTGTTATTAAGGTTAGACTCGAAGCCAACTGTTAATTCTAGAACATATAGGCACTTGGACTGGATTAAGAAAAGAAGATCCGGACAATAATTTTCATCAGTTATAATTGAGGGATTCAGAAAACCATTAACACCTGCGTAGAGTGAAGAGTGAACTTGATAATAATAGTAATAATAATAATAATAATAATAATAATAATAATAATAATTAATAATGAAAAAATTTTATTGACAACAATGCTAACTATTAAAATCCCATTTACAATTAATTTGCTTGAAAAAAAGAAAAAACTATTCATTCAAAACAATATTTACAATCCTTGTCGATTTAAAAAGCACTTAATTTAGCTTAGAAAGAGTTAATTTACTAAGAAAAATTTATTCGAATTAAAAACATTTCATTTCAATAAAAAAAAACTGTCAGCCTCTAAAATTCAAAAGTTTCTTTCAACTGTTTAAAAAAATAAAATAAAATAAAGACAATTAATAAAGCATCTATAGCTGTTGAGTCTAGGGAAGTCCTGCTTGACCCTTCTCTATTTCTAGATCCCTTTCCTTAACGGCAAAGTTCCTCCTTCTCGGGGTTCTCGATCCCCTTAGGCATAGGAGCGCGCTCCAATGCTAACTATTAAAATCCTGCTTACAATAAATTCACTTTGAACAAAACGATTCCGTCAAAACACTATTTACAATTCCTTTAAAAAAAAACACTTAGTTTTGATTACAAAATATTCATTTAATTAAAAAAAAAATTCGAATTAAAAACATTTCATTTCAATTAGAACAATCCATTTCGATTTTAAAAAGCAAAACAAAACAAACTATTTTCAAGGTCGATTGCATTCTTAATAAGAAAATCACTTTAAAAAAGAGGAAAATTAATACAAATAATAATAATAATAATAATAATAATAATAATACTCTTTGTTGTCCCTCCAAAATTTTGCATATGACTGTTTTCAATTTCTCTTGGGACTTACAATCGCCCCAAGAGAAATTGAAAATAATGCTGACCAATGTTTATGCAAAATTTTGAAGCGACAACGAAGGGTCAACAAAGAGTATTATGATAGTTTTTAACGTCGTTAAATTGTTCTACGGTGGGCCAGGATACATGCAAAAAGCTGCAAGCTAGAAACTACTTTTGCATTTTTTATTCGTTTGAGCTCAAACTTGGCAGGATGGTAGAATTCTATATTCCAAAAAACCCTAGGTTTTTTGTTTTTCGATTTTAACGGTTTTTGGCGGGAAAATGACGTCGCAAGATTGACAGCAAAATTAAAATTTCAAGATATGGCAACAAAAATAAACAATTCTGAAAGAACGTTACGTGGTAGAAACAAATGTGAAAAATTTTTTGAAAAAGATCAATTGGTTTAGGAGATATAGCATCCTTAAATGTCCTTATGTTTCTAAAATAGTAACAAAATGGCGGGAAATTCAAACATCAAAGCTTAATAACTCTCCAACCGATTGAGTTTTTGAAAAAATTTTTTCACATTTGTTTCTATCACGTCTCGTTCTTTCAAAATTGACCATGTTGCGAGGGGCTTGTTTATAACACTCCAACATCCTGCTTTTGTAATTTCAATGTACAGTTCAGTGCATCATTTTACGGGGGGGGGGGGGGGGCTTGTTTACAGCGCTCCGTCATCCTGCTTGTGTAGTTTTGTGGTATCTTCCCAGTAGGCTCGAGGTAGCCAACATCAGGTGTAGCTTAGCAAAACCCGTGTTGCCCCAAGACTATACGGTGGTTCATTGCAGTACCCATTACGTACCCTTGTCATTGTTTTGGCATGAATAGAAACCAATTTTAGATTGCTTTCACGGCTGTATAGAGCTTGTTAAACTGCTTGGTTTTAAGGGGTTTATTATATTTTCTGATCTTAGACTGCTCGGTTATAAGGAGTTTATTTTTTGTGGGTGGGGAACAGGGTGGCAATATTTGTTAACTTTTTAATTTAGGGGATTTAAGGGAAATGGGTAATGAGAACTTTTAATAACACTATTTTTGATTTAATTCAGCTGCCTCAGCAAAAAAGAGGGTATTAGAGGGATGCAATATTTGTTAACTTGTAACTTAGGAGAATAAGGGGAAATGTGTATTAAGAACCTATAGTAACATTATTTTCTGTTTTTAATTCAGCTGCCTGTTCCAAAAAAGGGGAAACTAGAGGGATGTTGAGCAAAAACAACGCTTCAAGATATAGGATTGCTGTTATAGGAGAGGGGATTTATGGACCAAGATCTGAGTGATAGATAGAGAGAGGAGCGATTGATTAAAGAGAGGAGCAACAGAGGAAGTGGAGGACGACACGATGGGGCACATACCTTGCAATAAGAGGATAACTTATCCTTCACAAGAGATTACACGAATTGCTTATCTACTGCAGCACAAAATATATAACACTTGGGCTCTGTATTTATTGAAAACGCATATGTTGGTCTTACAAGTTGTGCAAAAATTTTCTTAGAGATAAAATATACGAATCATTACACGGAAAAATTTTGTTTTCTATTGTTGTAGTGAAAACATGACGAATAATTATGCAATAAATCAACTTATACCTGACTGCCTTAAAATTTACTTTAATGTCCGACACTATTTATTCTTCACTTTGACATTTCTGAAAGTACGTGGTTTGCCAAACGGTCAAGCCGCCCGGCCATAAATTGGAGCTGGGCAGCCACCCGTTTGGCTTCCATTGTGGTTTTTTTTAACTCATTTGCTTTTTCTTTTAATTTTTCTTCTTTCTCCTTTTTGTTTTTGTTAGTTCAATAACCACACAGCAGTGCAATAAGTACACAACAGATCAATAACCACACCAGTAGTTCAATGACCACACATTAGTTCATTGAGCGTAAACTACATCAGAGCTGCGGGAAAAATAGCCACAAATACGTTAGTTATTTTTGATAAGGATGTATAGCATTAAGTAAGTGGTAAATACTCATTTAGCTATGGTACGAGAACTAAATAGATAAATAGCTATGTTACACTGTTATTAAGTTCTAGTGAGCTCACTAATATAGACAGGAACATAGACTGATGTTAATTTAAAAATTTTTAGTCTGCTCAGAAGGTCTGTCATTCTCATCAGGGGCACAGTGAACAGACCTGGAAAGAGAGTCAGCGCCGAAAAGGGAAAACACCGACTCGGTCCGGAGAAAACTTCAACTAGAAACCCGACAAAGTGCGCGTTGATAAAGCAGAAAAAAACAGTTAACGGTGGATGAAACCTTGTTTTTTCACTCTCTTTCCGCACGTTTCAAACCGTGGTACCACAGCTGGCCCTACGTGCCTGAGTCGACTACCATGCATCAATCCATGTTTAAAAATAGTTATTTTTTACCGTACAAGTCCTGAACTTTTAACTTTCTTGGTTGCTTCAAACTTGAAAAGCCGCGGCTCGTTTCCTGACCATATTTCAAAAATCTGCTTTCGATACGATAATGTCTGTGCAAATATAAGAGATCATAACAATTGCAGGCGATGCCTAGAAAGGTACCAACAGTTTTCTTTCCAAAACGAATTAGAAATAAAGTTTCAAATGCGTCTAAGTCACCGTAGCTTGAATAAAAACAACGAGTAGGATGACCAGGGATCTCAGCCAGCTCTCTTGAGCTTTTCTGGGGAGATCCCCGAAATGTACTTAACGTTTTACAGATAGCCGATGGGTTTTTAACCGATTTAGTAAATAATAGGTAACTGAGAACTAACTACTGAAGTCTTGAAAAATTTGTGACTCACCGTAAGCCATGGCGTACAGAGTGCAACCTAGTGACCACACATCACTTCTCTCATCAATTTCACAGTGTGATGGCACTTCAAAAAGCTCTGGAGCCCTACAAGACAGTAGTTATTTGATACTGTTCAAGTACATCACATTAAGTACCGCAATTTAAGGTTGGATTTTAGGGCTTTGTAGGAGGGTCATGGAAGGCATGGCATGTAAGCATGAGGTCAGATAACCAGTGCCCTGGTAAGAGAAAAACAGTAAAGGAGGGCGCTTGTATCATGAAGCGGTATTTGCAACGACCAAGGAAACAGTTGAATCGTTTCCAGGCTTCGCGGAGAAGTTATTAGCATATAGTCTGTGAAGACTACGCCTCTTAAGTTGTTGTTTTCTTTTTTCCAAATACGCCTTTTGCTGTTCATTGCGATCCGAGAAAGTACGCAATCATTTGCGTCAAACGGCGACCAATTGTGCGAAGATACATTCATTAGCGCGAAAATACGAACATTTGCGCATAAATCAAATTCAATTACGATTTTTGCATTTTAATCAACATTCAACAACACTTTGGGGCATTCATATGGGTCACTGGTCATACAAAAGGGAAAAATATACTTTCATTAACGCCAACATCAAAGCCATTAACACCATCTTGAAAGTCGATATGAAAAACTGACATACACTAAAGTGCAAACACTATTCATTAACATTTTTATGACACTGTTTGCAATTCAATAGCATTCCTGGACAACCTAAGGATGGATAAGACAAACATTAATGCGCTTGTATAACCAATTGAGTGTTCTTTACATTTAATATACAAAAAACGATTTTCAATTAAACAATAGAAATTCAAACAAATTTGGCCCGAATTTCAGTCCGTTAAATGTATATCCCTCAAAAACCTCGCTATTTAAACATTTTGGGAGGTAGGTTTGCATGAAATGGTACCCCTTAGCACATTTAGCTGAGGTTACAATGTCATGTTTCGGCGCAGAGCTTCAAGCACTGCAGTTGTTGTTTCCGAACTCCGCTTGTGGGATTGCTAGGGCTTTCCCCTAGTTCCTTTTATACATCTTTAAATTTCCGGACTCGAGATGTCAGCCTTTGGTATCGCTTTCAGACAACTTAAATCCTTTTCAACGATGTCGAGGGGGAAAGCATAAGCTGTATAGATAATGGAGCGGGAATGGCCAAATCTAGGTGTGCTGGCACCCCGTCATACGCAAAGACCACCGACTTATCGGGATCCATTTTTTCCTCGCCCGTGCCAGAAAAAAAACCGACACAGTATTCATTACTCCAGCAGCTTCCGAGGAGAACATTTCATTGGTGATATTGCCATGGTCATAGTTAAGTTTCGTCCTCGTTGGCCGCACTCTTAGCGGTACGCCCTCCACTCCCTGTCGCGCCCCACCATGACTTCTGGCCGTCTAGGGTAAATGTATAGCCGAAGCTGTCGACGAAAACGCAGTGGAGAAGTAGAGATCTTTCACATAACTCCAACTAGAGCCACTATAGTGCAAAAGTCCACTAAATATGTAAAATACTCGGGGTGTTTTCGCATGGGTAGCTTTTCCTTTATTTGCGGCACGCACGAATAAAACCATCAAATAAAAGACGAATTGTGTGACAAAAAACATTTTATTTTCAGAGTTTTCGCTTACAAATACTATCAACTGAAAAAAAATGGACAAAAGAACATTGGCAGTTCAATATTTTGCATGTTTAGTCCTCGTCGCTACTGTTGCTATCGAGTTTATTTAGGATTTGTTCTATCTTACTGATCATTTTCACATTCTTGCCACGCATCTCCATGTGCGCCTCCTCCGATGTCCACTTTCGCTTCCTGAAGCACTTTTTCTCATGTTTGTCGTGTTTTGGCTCAGGTGGTGCGCGGTTGGCTTTCCCCTGGGAGGTCAGCATCGGCATCGGTGCCGGAACTATCTTAGCCTGCAGTGCAGGAGTATTTTGGCCGGGCGAAAGCTGCTTGCTTATGTTCGTACTGTTGTAACCGCCATCTTTGTTATGACGGAGCTCAGGAAGATTAGGGAGAGTAAATTTCGCGGATTTTCGCTCTTCTGTTAACTTCTTTGCGTATCACATCCTGTTATCCACAATAGTCTGTGACATCGCCTTCTTGCTCGTACTTGTCGTGGCAGTCAGCTGTTTAGCTTTTTGGAGGTTCTGGAAAACAATTCGTGTAATCCTTTTTATCGACGATTCCCTTTGGGTAGAACGACGATGCTCTCGTTGTTCATAAAATTTCCAGCCGGTCAGTGTTTGATGATGAATGATGACCGATTTTGATATATGGAAACATACGTGAGTTGATGCTTCTGTAACAAAGTAATTTGCAGATATGGCAAAATAAAAATCTTTTCAAAAATTGAATTCTTTCGATCCTTCAGTCTCAAAAATAATGTCTACGTATGTGAGATGCCGCTGAGTTTTCAAAAAAAATGTCAGGGGGAAAATTGGGAAAATGTCGGCATCTTAAAGCGTTTGCAAAAATGAAGTGCATTTTCCGTCTGCTTAAAGTATCTTTTGAAGCCCCAACCAGGTTTTATTTTAACTTTTTCTACGATCTTTGACTCGCTGGTAAAAAAATAAATCGTGCTGCACTGCCCCATAAATGCCGCGAGGCCGCATGGAGAGTACCAGACAAAAAAAAAACAAAAAGTCTACCCGTGCGTCGAAAAGATCATTTGCATGTTTTGTGGATCTTTCTACTGTTGTGACTCATTAGCATATGGTGTTGAAGTTATTTGAAAGATCTCTAGTACGGCGTGATTCTTTAAACCAATTCCGGCCAATTTGGGGCGGTGGGGGGGGGGGGGGGGTGAATTGGTATTGTTTAATTGAAAATAGATTTTTGCATAAGGCCGATTAAAAGCGTTTATCTGACGCCGGGCAGTAAGTTAATGGTCCCCAGAAGCATTCCAACGAGTCCAAATTTAAAATGACGCAAATTTTAGAACATTTATTCAGTAATCTGACTTCGCGAAGTTCCAAACCGGTGTCATTTCAGTCTAGAAATTTTTAAGTTGAGTGAACTGCAGCGAAAGAGTGCCTGGTTAAGGCTTACATAACAACTTAAATAGTTAGCAAAACACAACTTTTTTCGCGGTCCGATAAACAACAGGATTTCGCATGGAATAGACAAGAAACTGAATGAAACGGCTGTGTATAAAAGTGGGACGGGGACAAGCTAAGGGGACGGGGACATCGGGACGCGTGTGTGGGGACTTAGGGACGCGAGACGAGGGACTTGAGGACATCAAGTATGGGACGTGAGGACGTGTGGGATGGGGACGCGGGGACGTCAAATACAGGGACGCGGGATTTGAATAATTATCGCAAAAATTGGAGGTAAATGCGATATCTCTTTCTTCGTGAAAATGCGTTATTTATGGTCAACATTAGATTCCATCTTCCAAAACCACATTGGACACCTTATGATGTTTACACAAAATATGTCTTTACAATAGGAGTAAGCGCACTGCCTCTCGTGATTAGGGTTAGGGTTATTTTCCTCTGTCACGTAATTTTTCCATCCCTACGTATGTGAAAATTTGTGTTCTCAAATAAGATAGAGGCAATGTATGACAGGTCGCACGTAAGCGTGAAAAGTAGAATCTCGCTCAACTTCACGTCTAATCTCAAGAATTTATATCTTTCCAATATCTTAGTCATTTACATGATTAAAATTTACTTGCGTTAACGTGCATAGCCAAAAACGCGTCAGTGGAAATCAACCTTTAAGTACTGTTAGCAAGCATTTACTGTTAGGTTTGCCACTAAAAATATATTTAGAACAAAATAAATATTGCTTGAATAGTTGAATCCCTCGTGGTTTAGTGGTACAGGCGATGGATTTCGGAGTTAACACTTCGGGATTGAAGCTCGCTTATGCCACTTGATCATAAATTTATTTGGAATCGAATGCTGTTCACCCCCCTTTACATAGTTTTGGGCAACCGCAACCCACTCTACCATGCTTTGGGCTCCAATGTTCCATCAGTAAGAAGACCAGGACAACGGTTTCACTTTCTTCAATGCAGGGGTCTTCGCCGAGTCTTCGCTTCTGGAGGAACCCTAAGGAGGTCAGGGTGGGTTACCTTCACCAAAACATATTCACGAGGAAAGTGTCCGATACCTGGCATTTACCTCCAATTTTTGCGATAATTATTCACATCCCGCGTCCCTGTATTTGACGCCCCCGCGTCCTCGTCCCACACGTCCTCACGTCCCATACTTGATGTCCTCAAGTCCCTCGTCTCGCGTCCCCAAGTTCCCACACACGCGTCCCGATGTCCCCGTCCCCTTGTCCCCGTCGCACTTTTATACGCAGCCGAATGAAACACAGTGCACGAATTATCACCTTCTTATCTGCTAAAATCAGCCTATAGTTCAATGTCATTAGAGCCCGCTGAAACTAGACCTAGGTCCAATTTTCCTAAGTCGAGAGTTGCTTTTACAAGCTAAACACCGACGAAACAGTATTGTTGTTGTCACACCCGAAAAAAAACTAAGTCTTGGCCTGGGTCAAAGTTCACCTGCAATTTTCCTCTAATTCATTTGACTCCTAAGAGCCTGTTCACCTTAGAAAAGCGAACAATATCGTACCTTTCTGTCTCAGCCCGGATCAGGGTGATTGATCCGTTTAGCCAAATGAAACGAGAATATGATACGATATTAGACGATGCAGACTCTGCGAATCATAATAACTTTGTCCCATCTCAGAGCTTTACATGATGCTCTCCGGGAAACTTTTCTCAAGGTGACCAATATCTAAAAGTAAACTGCTCAACGGCACCGAAACCAGCTTTAGGCGCGCACTGATTTCAAATAACTGTCCACTTGTATCAAAGAGAGAATTTTGGGTAGGGACAAAAAAAAGGGGGAGTTAGATAGTAATTCTGTCCACATCCACTTCTCACAAATCCCTAACCACAAAACAAGCAAAAACAAACGAGGACATAAGCAAACAACAGAGTAAACAAACTATTAGGCAGGGCAAGTTGAGTAAAATTTCAAAATTTTTGCTAACCCGGTTTTCAAAACTCCAATGCAACCCTAAACGAGACTTTCACGGCTAAATATGATGGCGTTTTGCCCAGAACACCCTACGTGAGACCAAAAATCGAAATTTACACCCCTAAGCGAGACGACAAGCATCCCCACCCCTTTCGTATGCCCCCCTCCCCCTCCCGGGAAATGAATGCCCAAAAATGTTATTGAATGATGATTAAAATGCAAAAATCGTTATTGAATCTGATTTAAGCGCAAATGTTTGCTTTTTCGCGCTAATGAATGTATTTTCACGCTGTTGGTCGCCGTTTCAAGCAAATGAATGGGCATTTTCTCGTAATGAACAGCAAAAGGTGGCAATATATTCACTCTCCTTTTGCGTATCGTACCTTTCTTTAAACTTGGCCCTCAAGACCCTCTTTCCAGCACTGTCGATGAATTTTCGCTTGCTGCTCTTTATCAAAAGTCAGTTTAAAAAAACGTGGAAGGGTCTCTATTGCTGCCTTCGCAACTGACTTCACAACGGTCGAGTTTTAATACGCTGGATGGCAAGAACAAAGCGCTTCCCACCGGTGAGAACTTAACTCTTTTTTCAGGCAAAAACCGTGAAAAAATTTGCGTGTTTAGTCGACCAACATGGCACTCTTTTTTTACTTGTCTCGTGGTTGCAAACCACTAACAATTAGTTCATTCTACGCACACTTTCAGCTATGGTCTATGGCAGCAATCAAGGACACGTAACGTAGATGTGCCCCTCTCCTACTAAGTATTATTCCATTTTCTGTAATTAATATGTGTTTGTAATTAATGCTAAGTGCAGAAAAATTAAACCCAAAAATGCAAATACAATTACAAATGCACCTAACCTGGGTCACGGAACCCTAGTTCCTCCCTTCTTTCCTGCCAGTGTTGTTGATCTCGGGTTTTTTTTAAAGCTCGTTTGGTCAACATTGGGAGCGATGAAAGGAAAAAAGGTCGAGCCCAGCATGTGTACGTACGGTTAATGATATCATTGACCTAAGTTTAGGTCACGGATTATTGTTGGTTTTCACATGACGTCACTAAAATTCAAACTAAAAAACTATATATCCTACCGCGATTTTACTTTCACGATGCATTAGAGCAGCTGATCACTAGTTTTCTTCCAAATTTTCGCTTCAAAAGGGTTCTTGGTTTTGTGATAGAGTACGCTTGAATTTCTAAGATTTGCGTGACGCGACATTTACATGACGGCCAAGAGAGCTGTCATTTAGGTTAAAAAAATGACTTATTTCCGGACATTTTGCTATTTAAACAGTTCGTGTATTAGAAAAAGTATTACTTTAATGTTAATGCGTTTCTCGACGAATAAATTCACGCTTTTCTAGCAAAAGTCGGTAACAGATGTTTCTGTTGGTTTCCGTCCGCCATGTTGGAGCTCATCCAGGTGGACACCAGCATGGCGTCTCCATACAAATCCCTATAAGTTTGGGTAAAACATTTCTTCGGATATCTCGTATACGAAATATTCCTCTGACCTGAATCTTGGCGAGGGTCTTTGTATATGTACCTCCTTTCATTTCCCAGATTCTGGACTTTATCTATTTTTTGATTTTTATTTTGATCTATTTTGAATGGTGTGACACTGAAAACCAGCAGGGGCACCCAACGACTGTTTTCTGTAAAATATCTGTTCGGAGAAGCAAGTATTGCCTAGAATTTTCTATTACTTGAGGAAGGCTAAAAATTTCTAGATGACCATTCCATTCACGTACAAATTTTACCTTTATTGTTTTTAATTTACGTGAATGATCTTCCGGACTGTCATCTGGCAAGCGATATTATTCTTTATGCAGACGATACTGTACTCTATTACTCATCCAAAAGCGTTAGTGATCTTGAACATCACATCAATGCTGACTTGGGGACAGTGTCTGAGTGGTTCTCTAGAAATCTCCTGACACTAAATATATCCAAATGTAATATTGTTATCTTTGGAAGTTCTCAGAAACTGAATCGTATTCAAGGCATTTCGGTTAAAGTAGAGGGCACTAGTATTGAAAGAACACAATCATTCAAATACCTAGGCGTAACGCTTCAACAGTCTATGCCCTGGGCAGATCATGTCGATGCTATCAGCATAAAGATTAATCAGAGAATAGGCCTAATTAGGAGAATCAGGAATCTATTGCCGCTACAAGCTAGAGTTGCCTTGTACAATGCCCTAATCCTCCCTCTTTTTGATTACGGAGACGTTATATGGGGGGACAAGAACAATGACACCATCATGTCAGAATTACAGATTCTACAGAATAAAGCTGCTAAAGTTATGCTGGGGCAACCACCCCGAAGCTCGTCAACTCAAGCACTGAAGAGTCTAATTCTGAAGTCACTGTCCACAAGAAGGTTTTTTCATCGCTGCATTGCAATCCACAAGTGCCTTATTGGAGAAACCGATTTCAACTTTAATTTTACTAAAACTCAAGCTGGTCATTCATATAATACAAGACGCTCTAATGATATTCGCTTACCCCTACCCAGAACAAACTGGGGTAAACAAACTTTTATTTTTCACGCCGCGAAAGACTGGAACAGCCTTCCAAATGATTTAAAAGAGTGTAATATTTTATCTATTTTTAAATCCAAGTTAAAAACTTTTTTAAAAGATCTCAGCTAATTTTAAACCTTGATATTTTTTGTATGATCGATTTTAAGATTTTAAATTTTTAAATTTGTTTTACATGTAAACATATTTTACTTTTTTCGTAATAATTAATTAATTAGTTAGATTAATGCATGAGGGCCCCACTGAAAACCGCCTTGGCGAGTTGGGCTCCCTCTATAAATATTATTATTATTATTATTATCATTATTATTATTATTATTATTATTATTATTATTATTATTAAGCTAATTTAATAAATTCCCTACGGTTTTCTGAAGTTTTATTTTCACATTTTACACCCCAGGTTAGGCTATTTTTCGTAGGAAAAAAGAAACCTAAAATTTTCGGATTCAAAAATGTGATGGAGAGAGGAATCAAAAAAAATTTCTTTTTCGTAATGCGCTAAATTGCATCTAAAATTTTCGGGAAAATAATACTGAAGCCCTTATAATTTCGAAAAGACTCAAGTTCTCCTAGGATGACCGAACAGCTCCGGTGAATTAAGGAATGGAGCACTGCACATCTGGAGGGGGGTCGTCTGTTTTAGTAGCGGTGTTACCTTTCGCATTAATATTTTAAATTCAATATCTAATGTATTATCTGTGTCACGTGACTTGCCACACACATTTTTGACTTTTTATTTCAATCCAAATTTACACCACTTTATAAATAACACTTGTAATTTAATTCAGTTTTTGTCAATGACTGTTGACACAAAGTTTATGGAATTAATCGGGGTTTTCTTAAATTATCTACGTTTTGTAAACTATAACGTTTCTTGTTAAGAGGGAGACTGGGACGAGAGAAGAATATCTAATAATTACGAAGGAATGGATCATTTCACAAATCCCCGATTAATTTAGCTTATTTGACTGAAAATGAAATATTATGGAAGGAAAAACGATTGTGTTCACATTCAGTAAACTGGTGTAATCTGTAAAACCCAAATTTTGCATAACTATGGGCGTGGCTGGTCACGTGATCTAAAAAAAGGAGTGTTTATGGTCCAAAGTGGTTCTGGTCTAAAACACAGCGGTCTAAGATTAAAATAAAGGAAGATACTGGAAAAAAACAAGATCAAGTCATAAAACCCCGCATGTAACGAGAACCCATTCCTTAATTCACAGGAGAGATACAAATTTTATAGCGCCGCTTAGAATGCATTTCTAGAGGTCTAAACTTACTCTGGATAGCCTAAAAAGTGTTTTAAATGAATTTGGGTGGAAACTGTCGTTGGGTGCCCCTGCCTATAGTCGCGTCATTAAATTACTTTCAGTTCGGTACAGCTGTCGACATTGTTTTCCTAGTGGAGACTGTACTGGAAAAGCCTTGGAGTTTTTCTACTAGTCAGTTATACTGTAGGATTGATTTGAGTTACGCAAAATTATTCATATGAGACGCCAACGCGTCCGGTCATCGCAAAAGTGAGGTTCAATTTTTTCTCTTTTTTTTTTCCCTTCAAGATCTATTTTTCGTGTAGACAATTTTGCGCGAATGGAGTGGGCGAATTTCGAGTTCTTATCATAATCGCTATTAAAACCATTTGGACTACAAAGAGGCCATGTTACCTCTCTCTAGGCGGCCGGTGAAAATCACCGCCCTTTTATCGTAATGTTAAGCGCAGTGGGTGATACGGAATGCAAAACAAAAGAATTACCTTAAAGCTTTATTATATAATGAATTAGGACTGAAGATTTACAATTATTCCTACTCCCCTTGCTTGTCTATGTACTTTATACCTATCAACGTCTTCAAATGTTCTTTAATTTTAGTCTGCCTTATTTTCCTTAGAAGCTTAAATCTGTATTTTTAGCATGTTTATGTTAAACTAGCTAATATATAGATTTAGCCAAGGCTAAAAGCGAGGCCCTCGTGGGATCTTTGGAGAAATATCATTCTCAAGTAATTCAACTTTCGCCGTAAGCAAGAGGCAAACTGAATTCCACTTGAAAAAAGTACCTGAGCCTGCGATCAATTTAACACCAATAACTTTTCAGAGGATAATTTTGAAAAAAACCAGGAGCCGCTCCTGGAAAAACACATCAACTCAATGAAATGTTCACCTGGGCCCGCGATAGAGTCATGTGGTTAGCGGACAGCCTTTTTTGATAACTCTCAATTGACCATAACATGGATGCCCAATATCACGTTAAATACAAATTGTATATGCCTTAGGCTCCTTGCTAGTAATTGTGACATTTCACATCCGCTAACATGATGGGCAGACGTGCGTATCGGACGGAAGGACGATTTTATCACAATCGAAATTTCCTGGATGCCAGAAAACCAAATTTTATTAACCATGGTGCTCGGCCGCTGTGCGCGGAAGAGCTCCAGTAAAAGCTCACCCACGTATAGTAACAGTTACCGCTAGCGATACTTAAGAAGTCTGTCACGGAGTTTTGTGTTACATTTCGTACACGAGTGACATTTTTGGTCTTACATCAGTAGGCGATCACGTTTTGGAGCACGTGATCATATGACATTTTGAACTGAGTAGTTTTTCGATTGAGAATAGATTTTTGATGACAGTGCACCTTTGAGAGAATTGTAATTTTGTCGAAGACTAGTGTTAGGTTTTGAAGTCCGAATGTTTTGGCAAATGTATCGGTTTTGAAGCCCGTTACTGTTGGAGTCCTATTGGTTTCGAATAAAATCTATCACAAAGTCAAACACCCCTTAAAAGACTTTTTTTTAATGAGCGCCGTACAGATGTGTAAGGAACCTTAATACGCTTTATACAGTCCTCAGTGTGAGGTATGGGCCCCTAACATCTCGTCAAGGATCGAAATCGCACTTTTCTTAAGTAAAGGAGACAGACCTTTCTTCACCTGACCCACGTGTTTGGCTTTTTGAAAAAAACGTTATCTCCATCAGCCGTACTTCAGAAAGTTTTTTGTGTGTGTTTTAATGGCTATTTAACACCTTCGAATAAATACGCACATTGCACTGAACCTATTTGAGCTGCCTAGTACATACATCAAGAATGGAATATCAGAACCATTGCACACAAACCCACTGCTTAATAGGGGGGGGCACTATCTATCCTCGTCCCCTCCCGCGTCTTAAATGGTCGCCATTGCCTATAAGATGTTCCATCTACAGTGCTTCGACAGAGAAAATAATTTTTGTTATCTTGGATTAGTTACGGGGAGCTCTCACATCTGAGAAGTTAATAACAACTGGATGAATTCATTAATCATCCATTAATCAGCCCGAATACAATCTAAGGAAGAACGCCAAATTATTTAACAATTAATGAATGAGGCTGAGTATCTTATGAAGAATTATGGAGATCGAGGAGGGTGTTATCCGTCGAGGCCGTAGGCCGAGGCGGATAACACCCTCCGAGATCTCCATAATTCTTCATATGATACGAAAGCCGAATTCAATAATTGTTTTATTATTCATTCAAAATAATTCCTAGTTTAAAAACATGGGCAAAACATGCTTACCTCCATCCATCCATCGATGTTAAGTTCATCTTCGACAGTGCACGTTTAGGTTTGTCCAGCTCCGCAAATATTCTCCAAATAGCAGATGTCGCCCTTCGAGTTGTCTTCTTGCTGTTCTTGCCTTTTTTTAGCTATTTTTTCGCCTAGTTCTTACTCTTGAAACGAGTGAAGTGTCCGCCATTTTTCAAGTTCACAACCAAAACAACTTAATCTCATCCCCAGGTCTTCTCGGTTAACGGTGCCTTAACCTGCGAAAATGATGCATTTTTGAGGTCATTTCCTCGTTAAACACAAAATTCTTCCAAATTTGGTCATCAGTAACTGGTTATGGTGAATTAAACGTGCGCTTTTAGCCAATCAGAATCGGGAAAATATTTTGAATGAATAATAAATTTGTTTAATGAGTCTATTATTTATAGGACAAAGATGGCAGAAAACGTTTTTATATTTCGATACTTAAACTAGTATGATAAATTGTTATTGTTGCAGTACAATGTAAATACTAAGAATTATAAATAGCCTTTTGTAATTTGACTCTTTAATTCAGATTTTTCTGCCAGAGAGTTTTACAACAAGCTATTAAAAAAAGATACAAAGATTACTTATTTTACCGTCAGCTAGTGCAGGGCCTGGATTCGAGAAATCTTGGGCGACCTGGGACAATCGGAAATTCAGCAAGTGATCGGTGATAAAGTGACTTCTTTTAAGAGATCCAAGGGGCTCCAAAGTTTCTCGGTTCGTGACCTCGCAACGGCTGACCACAAAATTCCAAATGGCCGCCATTTTGCGGAGCAATAAAGAAAGAAATCTTAATTTAATTAATATAATCTATTCGGATGTGAGAAACCCTGTGACTGGTGGTAGTATATGATTATCATTCATTCAAAACATTTCGCCGTTTCTGATTGGCTCTGATCCCCCGGCGAAATCTTCATAACCAACTGGCGTTTATCATATTTGGAAAATGCGAGCAATATACCATCGATTCGGTGGTATATTTGACGGGAAACGAGGTTGATTAGTGGTATATTTGATTTTATAAAATAACTAAGATAGTAGGCGCGTTCTGATTGGTTAAAAACCTATGGATTATTGTGCCTGTAAACTCATAGTTTTACTTAAAGTTATTATATAAAAGCAATAGACCACACTTTCTATGGGTTTACCGGCGTGATAACCCACGCGGGTTGCAAGCTTGTAGATCACTCGCCTTCGGCTCGTGATTTACAACCTTTTCTCGTGTTCTCCCAACATCCCGCGTGGGTTATTACGCCGGTAAATCGATAGAACGGTGTGGTCTATTGCTTAAGAAAACGAGGCTACTTTGGCAATAATGCACTAAAAATTGGCGTTCATGGCCATCCGAAGACAAAATAGCTGAATTTCTGAATTAAACTAGGAAAAAAATGCAAGAATACGCAAAACTTATTGCTAAATGGATGTTATCTACTTTTTGAGGAGTATCCGCAAGATAAAGCATCTCCTTGCCAAGAAATAGGTTAAAGCAAGGTTTGAAGAAAGTCTATGAGGAGGGAAGTAGAAATAATTTCGATGAATAATAAAACAGTTATTGAATTTGGCTTTCGTATGATTCTAGAATTATTCAGAGCTCAGAGGATGTTATCCGATAACATCCCCTGAGATCTGCATAATTCTTCACTACTCAGCCTACTCAGCCTCATTCAATAAATTAAAGTTTCATGCCATATATCTTGGTCATTGTATGTTCTCCCGTACCTTCCCTTATTGGTCGTCCGTTGTGGCAGTAGCTGTCATATGGCATTGTAGCAAGTATTTCAAATCCCCGTTTTTCAAAAATTTTCTGCGAAAAGTTCGATGTCCCCTCGACTTCTATCGCTTTGAATCCAAGCTCTTGACACATAGCCACACTGGCCGCAACAAGACGACCCCCCAAACCCATACGCCGGTAATTCTTTTTTACTCCTAAAGTGAAAATATGTACCGCTTCGTCAACTGCATAACGTTCAAAAAAGTTAACTTCCTTGTTTTTATGATTTAAAAAGGTAATTATTCTCATCAAAGGATGTTCTTGATAAGACTGGTCCATCACAGGATCTTTCTTGTTCATTACACCAGTGCATGATTAGTATACCTATGATTTCATCATTGTCCGTTGAGGTCAAGCAGACGGAAAGGTTTTTCTTCAGGTCTTCGAGTGCCATTTTCTTGAAACACTCGTCCCAATTTATCAATCCAAACGCCTGAGAAAGCGGTTCGTCTGGAATGAAATCATTGGCTAAGATGGCATAAGCCTCCTCGTATCGATCAGGTGTGATAATGGCAAGCTTTCCTTCTACGATTTCATATTCTGCTTTGACTTTATGTAGGGCCTGAAAGAAAATATTTCGTATCCATAAATCCACTGACTTAGAAACAAATAACTTGAGAAGTGCAGCTCCCTAAGCTGTAATCAGTTTGTTAAATCACAGGTAGCCCAAGCTCGAAATATGAGCATCGGCGAGCATATGTATATGGGAGAAAAAACCTATTGTTTCTGTAACCAACGAAAATGAAAGGATTTCAATAAAAGACAGTTTACCTTACTTAAAATGTGTGTTACATCTCTCCTGTGTGGACTACGGGCCGATTTATGGCCGTTTTATGACAGTTTTATAGGTTTTTATGTAAACGGTTTTCTCTCTATATAAAGCCACCAAGGTTGGGCACTCCAGCGAAGAGGCTCGACTGATCCACCGAAGGAAAACGGCCGGAACTTCGCTCCAACTGCTCCAATCGCCTCCAAATTCCGCCTAGGTAACACACGATAGTTCTTCTTTCCAGTCGTTATCTTGCTTCAAGACTCCTTTGCACCGAGAGCGAATCAAAGGTCGCAAATCTCTGCAACCTTTCCCCTCTGAAGCCATCGACCGAGGCTCGGCTTGAACTCCGCGTTACCGTTGAAAGATAGCGACAGGGCCTGAGACTCCAATTACGCGAACGAAAACGTAAAATTGCAAAAACGCACGTAAAAACGTGCGGCGAACGAAAAAGTAAAATTATGCTCTCGACCTACTGTGACTCAAAAGAAAAATAGGAGACTGCTCGCAGTCTAGGAGGCGATTAATCGGCTACACGAAACAGGATTTCCTCGCTAAAAGTTTTCCAATTCCTACTTTATTGACGGTCGAGTATTCTTCAGGATATTTACTTTTTAAATCTTATTCGACGATTTGTCTCTGAATTGATTAGAACATGTGTGTAAATAAACGAAAATCAAGGAAATGTGATGAACTTGGAGCGTCATTTCAATGATGGCCGAAAATAAACCGCATGTTCATCACTAGACTCATTTGCATACAATAAAAATTTACAACACCCGACCAGTTAACCTCACTATTAAGCCTCCCACGCAGACGTTCTTAAGGGTTCGTTACGCGTTCCTGCCCCACTATGGGCAAGAACTTAGTTAGGGCTCTTCTAAGATGTTTAGATATCACAACTGTTTGTGATGGAATAACAGTTGTCCTGTTTTAATTTGGTTACAGGTGATATCTCCCCTGGTGGAAAGGTCATATTCGAGGGGAGGAAAAGGTTAAGTGGAAGCAGATTTGCATGAATTATCACAGTGTTTCTTCAGAGTATTCAAATACGGGTGCATAATTACACGAAAATCAAGGGCCTCGATTTGGGGAAAATACATCATTGCCAAACAGCCAAAACGTGATCAACCCGGTGCGTCATTTCAGTCATCGCGCAAAATAAACCGCATGTTCATCACAAGACTCATTTACATACAGTGAAAGTCGTCACGATTCTAATCTCCAGTTTCCACGGTCTCCGCTAAAAACGTCTGGGAGCATGCCCCATTTGGCGCAAACACACGGAAAAAAAAAAAGAACGCCCCTAAAAGCTGTAAGTCTCCCTTGCTTGGAGATTAAGACGCTCTAAAAGCGTTGACTCGACCTTGCTTAGAAATAAGATAAGAATGAGGGGGCAATTAATTCTTAAGGAGCCTTTATCCGGGCGTGGAAGCCATAGGGGCCAGGTAGGGAAGGAGAAAAAATGCTTGCTAGCCAGGTTACACAGTAACCATTGACTGCCTTTGGTACATTCAATAGTATAATATTTGCGCTGCATACCTATTGTTCCGGCACAGGGAACTAAGTTATGGGAGGAAACCGCGACTACTAGGACAATAAGCATGCCGCGAATAATGAGGGTAGGCGACGTCAACCGCCCCCAGGGAAGGTGGGAGGGGCGAAACATCTAAGTCACTCCCACTAAACTCCGTTGAACTGGCTAATAGGCAGGCAAAATCGCTAACTATTAATTATTATGTGGTTCAACCTCAATAAAAACCATGAGATTGCTTAAAAGTGAATTTTTTATGAGGTTGAATTTTAGCAATGAATAGAAACACCACACTGTGGTGCTCCTCTTCATCTCCTTCTTCTTCTTCTTCTTCTTTTGTTAGCAGTCGAAAACAAAAGAATACTAAGCTACTAGTAGCCTGAGAAAACAGCCGACATTTGGCGACGCTACCACTGGTTTCCCCGCCAAATGACGTCTGAGAAACGAGCTTAGAAATTCCATACTGATGACGCGTCACTACCCAGATCTGGGTAGTGCTTCTGATTGGTCGTGCCGCGTGGAAAATTTATTTCAACCAATCAGAAGCACTACCCAGATCTGGGTAGTGACGCGTCATCAGTATGGAATTTCTAAGCTCGTTTCTCAGACGTCATTTGGCGGGGAAACGAGTGGTAGCGTCGCCAAATGTTTGCCTGTTTGTTTTGTCAGGCTAGCTACTAGTAGCTTTTGCCCTTGTTTGCCAGGAAATGCAATACGAGTTTTAGGTATATTGTAAAATTCGCACGGATTAAAACGTGCCTCCAGATTCAACGCCATATTGGCAAGACAATGTTCATAAAAAATAATTGTAATTGATATTCTATTCTCATAAACGAACATTCACCCAAGGAAAATGAAATTTCATTCGCACTAAAGAATGTTGTTTTCGATAAAATGCTATAGCAATTGGCCTTAATGATTGTTCTTCTTGATGCAAAAATCTTTAATGATTATGCCACGTTAATTGATAACATTTATGGCACATTTGTTACTGTTACAGTTTATGAGTAATAAGGGCCATGTTCCGAATAAGTACCTTGTCTCGAAAACTTGAATTTTTGTTTACACTTTGACGATTTTGGCGATTAATCGCCATTTCTGACATTATCGCCAAATACGCCATTTTGGCCAAAATTGCCACTTTCCAAAGGGCCCCTTTGCCATCTCATTTGAATTTCGTTTAGCTCAAAATGAGAACAGAGAACTGCAAACGCGCATTTAAGCTCCGTGATTTAAAAAAAGAAAAAATACTCTTCAGCAGAAATGCAGAGTTTGTGCCCATGATGTCATGGCATTGTTGTTTCCGAATTGCCACTTTAGAAACGAAAACAGAACTGGAGCAGAAATGTATCCCACAATTGTTTCTCAGTTGGTCACAGAGAACGCGCCGGTTAGCGGCCATTTTCCCCGCCCTGTCTCAGTAACAGAAAGTAACTCGACCCAGTTCCTTTTCGTTTCTAAAAAGTAGCTAGTATATAGATTAGAAGGCGTAGTAGAGTGTTTGTGACGTGCATAATAGGAACTTTAAGATCCTAGACTACGAGAAGTCGCCATTTTCCCTCAGGTATAGTAGAGCGAGCGAAATGCGAGCGCGCGTGAAAATTCGCGCCTCGCCTTTCTCGCGTGGAGTGATTTTCACGTGTACTCTCGTTTCGCTTGCTCGACTATCCCTGAGGGAAAATGGGGAGTACCCTTAGTCTGTTAAGATCCAACGAAGTGACAGCTGACAGCAACGAGAACGTCGCTTAAAAAAAATTATTAAATTAATAAATTATTCCTACCCACTTACTTTGTCAAATGTAGGCGAACCCCTCTGGAGTTCAATTCCTAGGGACCACTATATTCAATTCGAGAAAGAGAAATAAAATTTCGTCGTTGCTTGTTTACGTACTCTATAAAACACGAAATAGGCATTTTCACGTCGTAGTCGTGCAAAACGGGCAAAGAAATGTACAAATGAGTGTGATGCACGTGCAAAGTTGTTGTTTTGCTTATAAAACCGTTTGTCTCTTTGACGCTCTCGTTGCCGTCCGCTTCGTTGGATCTTAAAGTCCCTAGTATTGTGGATGGCGAACCCCTTAACAGTAAATCCGTCCGAGAATTCTGCTAAGCAGCCGGGTAAACGCCCTTTGATCAGAATTGATACCTTGTGAGGGGGAGTTTGCGCGAATGGAGGGTCAATGTTGGAAAGAAACAAGAAATCACCAACAGAATCAAAGGGAACACTCACAGGCCTTAGGTGAACTTCATCGACAAGCCGATCGGATCGATGCGTGACTGAAACCGAACAAAAATCAGAAACAAAAACACAAAGAAGCGTTGCGTATTTTCGAGAAAAGAAGGAACGAATTTTTGATGACCTTGCTGGTTCCGTAAAGAAGATGGCGATTCCGCAACATGACCCACGGCAAAAAATAACAAAATTACACAATCGCGGACACAAAATACAAAGACGGTTTACACAAGCAGATGAAAGCAACAACAGAGTTCTCACAATTATGACCACATTAGCGATGTATAGCAATATTTGCCAGGCTATTAATCTTTTTTCCGACCTCTCTTGTTCGAATGGCTGTGGCCGCTTGTGCTAATTTGCACAAGCGACCCGCAGCTCTCGTCCGTTACTGTGTGACGTCACACTGGCACGCGGAGTGCTTGAAGAAACGTGGTTGGAATACCAAATAGTTATCTCCTTGCTCCCACCCTCTCCATGGGCTGATCCTATATGTGCTTACATGCCTGAAAAGGATAATATTAAAGTTGGTACCTAAGGCGTTGCTTACCGTGTGGCTCGAAATTTTTGCGAGAGTTTGTTTTTGCAGATTGGCGGTTTTTTTTGTTTTGCGGGAACTCATTTTTGCAATTAGGACAGATTCACTGCATGAAAAATCTGATTTACACTTAATTTACGCAGTGCAAATTTGGTGCAAAAAAGTGCAAACTAAGATTAAATAAAAGGCAAAGATGGTAAATACCGCATTTGCCCTCAAATTTACAACCCCATGTAAATTGGCAAGCAAATGCGGTATTTACCACCTTTGCTTTTGATTTCCCCCTAGTTTGCACTTTTTTGCACATATTTGCAACTAGTAAATTTGTGTAAATCCCATTTTTCGTGCAGTGATTGGATTTTCTTAAATGTATAAAATGTCGTCAAGTCCACAGCAACAAACCAATGAGTGGCCGGCCGAAGCCGAAATATTGGGCAATTTGTTTGAATATTATATTTTTTATTTTATTCTTTTGTTTATTTCTTCATCGCCTTGCTGTAAGGATCAGTTTGCCGTTTCATATTTTTCTTGGATTTTCTTGCTAAGAATTAATTTTTGCTATTTTTAGAAAGTCCCGGACAAATCATTACTAATATTTTTGTTTTTATCGGGTAAGTGCAATGGAAATACATATTTTCAAACAATACAACGGTGAGCGTATAGCCTGCCACGCAGGCGTTATAAGGGGACGGGGAAGGGGGAATTTGGGCGCACGAGGGTGGAAAGTAAAGAGAAAGTAGTTTTCCTCCTCCCTCCTCCCTCGCGCGCGGTCTCGCGCCCTAATTCCCGTCCCCTTCCCTTTCCAACGCCTGCCATGCAGGCTAGTGTGCGTACCCTATGTACAACTTTCCAGTAAAACAGATAACTGAACGAAACAGACGAGTTGTAGTTGAACTGACACTATTTCTTTATACTGTATTTCTGTGTAGCGAATTTAAGTTAGTGAATATTTACTCTGGAGTAAATTTTTGAAGGAAAATGTCTGAGGTATTTTTTTAATTTTTTTTTTCGCGGGGAAATCGCAAAAACTAGAACCACAAAAATTTCGTGCCACACGGTATTTGTTTTCGAGGCAAAGTGTGAATAGAATTTAGCCGAAAAGAAATCCACACTCACCTTCGTGGTCTTTTCCAATGTTAGGGTGTCCACAATGGCATCCATTTTGATTGGCTGGTTCGATCCCTGACGTACCTTACATAGCACACCTAGCGAGAAAAGCGTAAGACAAACTCAAATCTTTGTATAGGTAATAGCATGATTTGTAGTGATATTTGGCATAAATACGACGAGTGATATTTCGAAATTGTTATACGTGAGACAATTTTGAAATATCACCAGTGGTATTTATGTCAGATATCACGTGCAAATCATGCTATTATTATTTATACCACTATACTACTACTAAAATACCATTGTTGTAAGCCAAAATAGACCATTTCCGAGTTCCCCCAGGCCTCTGTTTCAAAACAAGGGTAGGTGCTCAGCCTTATAATATGAAAATCATTTTTCATTATCATGCAAATAAAACTCATTTTCACAAGAAAGGTTGCGCACCTAGCCTCATTTTGAAAGTGAGGGTTTTTGGAACTCGGAAATGGCCTATTGCACAAATTTCTCATGTAGTAGTATAATCCTAGCTATAAATACTACTCAGAACTCAGACCAATTTTTTGGCATATAGGATCAGTGCAATAGACCTTTCCCGCATTACGCTCCAGTGAGCAAACATAAAGAAATGAGGCAGGGGCACCCAACGTCAATTTTCGGAAAATATCCGTTTGGAAGACTGTTTGAGATCTAGAATTTTCGGAACATTTGTTGTAAAATTCCTTGATTGCCTGCCTCTCCTAGGATTTTCGAACATCTACAAAATGGTATAATTGCCCATTTTTAACGTATTTTTACCCTAAAAAGGTAACCTAGAATTTTCGGGCTGCAGCCTTTTTTCTAGCTGAATTTTCGAAAAGGTAAGTCTTGATCCCCATAATTTTCGGATCACTACAGACTTTCAGCTAGGAAATCCGAACAGATGAAAAATTTCTAGGGGATAAAAATATGCCTATATCTACCGTTTAAATACTAAAATACGTTTAACAATGCTATGTTTAAGTGGTTTTGAACCATATCCTGGTTGGGTGCCCCTAATGAGGACGAGGCTCGGGTGGACAGTTTCGTACAACAACAACAACAACGTAAGCTTTATTTGCATGACTATAATTATGTAGTTACAGTATTGCAAAAGCTTTAACATAAAGTTACAATTTATAACAATGATAATGCAATTCAATATGATTACTACAGTCAATCAAGTGCCA
>NC_133209.1:14954011-15041511 GCF_958299795.1 Porites lutea
ATAACAGAGATCGGCCGATAATTATTCACATCAGTTCAGTTCGCTCACCTTCTTTAAACAATGGAGTCACTCTAGCGCATTTCCAGTCATCTGGAAATAAACCAGAACTCAAAGAGTTGTTGAAAATGTTACATAAAGGGATCGAAATAAGATCCGCGTATTCCCGAATTAGTTTGGCAGAAATATTATCGAGACCTGTTGCTTTGGATTTAGATAATTTATTAAAAAGAGAAAAGACATTACTACAACTAATTGGACTGAAAATGAATTTGTTGTTGCTGGTAACAATGTAATCGGCATAACTTGAACCGTCGGTAACAAGGGGTACCTCATTAGCTAGTTTGGTTCCAGTTGTTGAAAAGTGATTATTACGGGAGCTATGTCACACTTTGCGCATGTGCGCGAAGAAGCGTTACATCTTGAAAACGTTCGCCAACTTTTTCAAATTCTGCGGGTGATTCAATATCAAGAGTTTATCGTTATTTATCTCAGCCATCCGTAAACAGTTCGCATAGTTATACGTTCGTTACTACAGCCCTTTTAGAAGGTTCCTGTGTGTTTTTGTTTCAATTACTCTGATCAACGGCTTATTTGAGGTCAACTGTTTGGAGGTAACAAAATGTCCACTCATGGCGGCCGCCAATCAGGATGCGGCCGCAAGAAAATCTTCGCCCGCCAGTCAGCGAAGCTTCAGTTTTGGCGGAAGACTCATAAAAGGATTTCGTTCGATGGAACAATTTTCTCATCTTGGGTTTCTGCGAGGATCAAGTGCCGATATGACAACGATTCTATGTTTGATGCCCATCTTCTATCGCTCGAGAGAAGAAGAAGGTAAATGCATAAATGTCTGTTCAATCTGTTTGCTAGCGGTCTTCTTTTGAGTTAATCAGTTGTTTTGAATGTATGTGTCTTTTTTCTTTTTCAGGGAAATTGCATCTACCGTTTCTAAAAAAAGAGGGGCATCGTCCATAAACCTCCCTTCGTCAAAACGACGCCATATCGAAAGTGAGACTACAGCTGTACTTGATTCTACATTGAATAAATAACTAGTCCTAAAACTGAAAGGCCCAAAAGAGTTTGATAAATATCTGTACTCCCACATTCTACGCTATTCTATAAAACTGAAGTATATTCCTCTCTTATGAAGAGCCACTGTTGTCATCCACTCCTTTGCAGGAATTATCTGTACCAGCACAAGAAAAAATTGATTATTCTGTTGTCAGTGTAGGCAATGATGATTTGAGGTGAGTAAGCATTTATTTCTTGTTTTGAATAACTTTCTTATGCGGCCTGAAAACTGGGTCTATAAGGGAACTTCTATAAACAAGTGGTATGAGTTACATGTATATAGTTGTTTGCATCCTTGCTGGTTCAAAGTTGTTGGTTCGTTTTGTTGAGCAAGTGATTCGACAAGAACAAGAGATCCTATTTTCCTAAAAGAGAGGAAGGCGAAAACGATAATTCGGGTTTGAACCATAAAAAACTACTTCTGACAATTCACAAATTTTTGTCACCTCTACAACATCGAAGGAACTTACCGCTACGGAACTCTCGATATCTGATATCTTATTTAACACAAAATATTCTTAAGATAGCTAAAACACATCAATCATCTCTCATTCAACTAAATAAGAAAGTAAAATTTTACTCTCCTTTCAAACAAGACAACAAGAAATCTCATTACTAATGGACCTTATAAAAAAAACACAAATCATCGACGCACAGTGGCAAAATTTAGAACAAGCAATCATAAATTAATGATAGAGTACAGGAGATATTGCACGCCCAAATTTCCTGAACATCTCAGGTTGTGTCAAGATTGTTCTTTAAATGAATCGAAGGCGAGCAACTGCACTTCGTGCTAAACTGCACTCTTTACCTTAATGAAAGGGGACAATATCTCCTTGATTCTATAAGTCGCAAATATCCTAATTTTCACCCATTGAGTGCAAACGATATGATACTTTTTCTCTTCAGTAATGTAGATCCCTTTGTCTGCAAGAAACTTGGCCATTTTATTTTTCTGGCCTTCGAAAAACGTGAAAGTAGATCATTAACCATAGCTGCAATATCAGTTAGCATTTTCCGTGTAAGTTTAGCCTTTATTATTATTATTATTATTATTATTATTATTATTATTATTATTATTTACAATGATAAATGTTACCATCTTTTCTTTCTTTTTTTCTTTTACCTTGACATATTCAATATTGTAATCGGCAATACCATCTAGTCATGGAAATGCCAATAACTGTTGTTGTTGTTGTTGTTGTATTGTTAACTCGGAAATAAAACCGACCTCGAGTTATCGTTATGTATATCGTTATAAGGGAAGAAATTGAATACTCTTTGTAAGATTGAAGATCCCATAAACCTAAACCATGCAGAGCTGCACAAACCGACGGAGCTAAACTTGGAAGTTTCCATCTGTAAACTCCCAAGGGAACCATTTTCCATGTACGGAGGCCAAGAAACTATGCATTTGTTAATGATGACCTATTGTCAAGACATCATGACTAATTTCGGCTGCGTGCATGGTTACCCCCATTTTTCAGGGCAGTTTTCCAAAATATCAGAAATATACACTAGTAAACAAGCGTACTTTTCAACCAAAGTTTTCATTCTAACAATTTCACTACACTATGGTTCAAAAGTAATACTAAATTTTCGGTGGTTGTGATATAAATCAAATGTATGTATTCGATTCATATGTCATGTGTTGATCTCATACAAATCGATAGTTTTACCGCCCATCTATGGAAATTTACATGCTTCCTCTAAAACTGCTCCGAGATATAAATTCGGTCCATATATGAAGGCGAAGAAACAATTTATTTGTTACTGATGACATATCGTAGCTAGATCGTCAAGACATCATGACTAATTCTGATTGAGTTTTTGCTTTTGGTCCTTTTTTCAAACGGAACTATGAATTCGTAATAATTTAGGACGTCCTGCTGGGTGGTACTATTTTCTTAGCTTATATCATTCAAAAGGGCTGGACAATTTTCAAGAATAAAAACCACTCCTGTTTGGTTATCCTTGGATTTCAAATGTCAAACCAGAAAAAGGATTTTGCACTTCCCTATTACTGTTATACCTGAGTACACACTATAGAGTGTCCCCCTGGGTGGACACTCTTAGGTGATTACAACAACAAGGAATGAATAAAACTATCTTTGTTCAGCTGTCCCTAGCTTGTATCAAAAACCCTTCAGAGGGCAAGGTATCTATTACAATGTAACAATAACAAGCTGCATGTCATGTAGTACTACATGCAAGCAACTCCTGACATAGTTTAGGATGTCCTGCTAGGCGGTACTATTTCCTTAGATAATACAGGCCAAAAGGACAAGGCATTTTTTACTAAAAAAAAAAACACTCCTGTTTAGTTACCCTGGCCTTTTGGAAACCTAAGGAATGACCGTTTAGCAATAAAAAAACCCAGATATGATATGCCTCCAAACAAATCTTGCTAAAACTCAGGATGTCCTGCTGGACGGTACCATTTTCTCCGGTAATACCGGCCAGAAGGACAGGGCCACTTTTATGAATAAAAATATTCCTATACAGTTATCCTAAGCTTTTTCGATCTAATCGCCAAGTAAGCGAGACTGAATGCCGCTGTAAGCGCGTTCTTGTTTTTTATCAAATCGTGGCATGACGTTAAGGTCTCTAAATAAGACCCCGAGGGGGTGTCTCATTTTTTGTCTAGGATTACTCTGGCGCATCGTTTCTGTAAATTGATTACGTCTTGGACGTGCGGCTTCGGTTTGCTTCATGTCTCCAAGACAATAACCCCCGTAGTCAAGTATTAGCTGGATAAGTGAGTTGTAACACAAACTTCTCAGCTTTCAGTCACAGAAATGTATCTGTTCTTTTCTTTTGTTTAAAAAGAGTTGTCTATCTTTATGCCAGGTAGTTTAGTATCGGCTACAGAATCTTTTCTCAGAAGAGAGCCCTTAGGCTAATGTTCTTCGCTGAACCAAGAACTCATGCAGTTCCGTTGTTTTTAGAAACAAAACGGTTGCCGATATCGTTCTTGCTATTTGAGCAAATGAGCCTTTTAATGTACGACGTCCATAATAATCTCGCTCCTGATAACATTAAGAATATGTTCACGAAACTGTATTCTGTCCACAGTTACCGGACTAGATCTGTTACTAATTAACAATTAGTTCATGCGTCAGCAGTGCGTATGTCGAGATATTGAGCACGCGGGAAGTTTGGAGAGCACGAACGAGGCGTAAGAGTTGCACGAGGCGCAGCCGAGTGCAACTCTCGCCTCTTGATATATATATATATATATATATATATATATATATATATATATATATATATATATATATATATATATATATATATATATATATATTTATACAATTTTCTTTTTTCTCTTGTACCCGCCTCGAATAGCCTTCGCTAATTACTGGCAAAAGCTTTGTTAGCTATATTTAATTTGAAATAAACTTCTTGTTGTTGTTGTTGAAGACGAGCTCAGAGCACTAGCCGAATCACCAATTAACCGACTGCTGCTTCAGCCACGAACACTGAGATACACTTTAGAAAATAGAAGTAGTTGATTATGTAACTGAAAATGAAGCAGCGTACTTACCACGGAAACTGCGAGGTACTGTTCTCTGTGACGCAACCAGCAGTCAAATGAAAGTTATGCTGCTTGTTAGCTCTAATCAATGGTCAATTTTCTGTACGAGTCATAGAACCGTGAAATCTCGAAATTTTGACACTTTTCCAATCGTGAGGTAATGAACCGTTCACCCTCTAGATCATTCTTTCTGTTGACAGTTGCTTGAAAAAACTATCTTTGATCCTAACGCACTTGTAAAATGTATTAAATGATAAGAAGGCAGTCTTTGCCAAATCACTGACATCGTATCAGAGGATTATAGTTTTTGTTTGATATTAGTCAAAAGTAAATTAAATCAACTGCGGTAAACTGAAGATACAGTCCAGTTCAGAACATTAGGTTAAATTTTCAAAGTTATTCCCGGGGTTGTTAAGCATTGGTCACCCAGTGAAGGCCCTTACATAATGGAGACTGCAAGAAAAGGATGGGCGGTTTTGAGCATTTTTAGAGTCGGGGGTATTCACTTTTAGTGCCTATTAAAAGCCATCTGTGCATCATGATTTTAAAAAAAGCCATCGTTTATGATTTTTCCAAAAAACTGTTATCATCAAATAGTTTTGAAATGAATAAACTGACGATGAATGGCGAGATTTAGAATTTTAGACCAGACGTCACATTCCCATATTCGGTTTAGAAAAAGACACGTCATTCATGTTCACTGAACTGGGAATGGACCTGAATGACGCAAGTGTTTTGTGGGAATAAACTTCCTTCGTGGAAATTAATTAAACAATCATATCGCTGGGCCGAAAAGTCCAAAGTACATATTTACTGAACGACTTGCCATTTCATTGACTTATTCTAGTTTTGGCTTTAAACTAGGAGTTTTTCCTACTTATAATTCCGAATAGATTGGCATCTTTGCGGTGGCAGTCACCTGAGTTTGACTTTTGGGAGCCAGTTGCATAAATCTCAACGTGAGACACACCAGCTAATCCCTATTTCAAAAAGTGCAAATTATTAGCTAGAAACGCTGTACTTTTTTCACCACTCTTATGCAGTTCTATCTCGTTTTAAATGTGCATACATCTTCAGTTTTCAAAGAACTGACAACAGTAAATAGAAATAATTTCTAAGCGGGTTTAAAGCGATCAAAGAAGGACTAAATTCTCTCCAGCTACTAGAAAATAAAAAATAGAAAATATAGCGGGAAGCGGACAGAGAAAGCGTTTCGTCGTGCTGAGAAGATCTGGAAAAGGTACTTGGTCGTGGATTACTGAACTGGGGAAAATTAAAATGAGGGATTCGTTCGAGAAGCATATCGTATGATTTCCTGACGGTGGCGGATGACCGTCGAGTCAGAAACTTGGGCATTCACGTAGTTGTTGATTATGTAGGCTTAAATGATTTTTATTGAGGGTCGCTGACTGGATTCAGCTGTACGGTGATGCTCTTCAGCCCTTGTCAATTTTCTAAACATCAGCCGAAGCGGGGTAAGTCTATTTTGGGTTCCTTTGCATCATCTTCAAATGGATACCTATTATTATTTTAGCACAAAAACGTGTTAAGGTCGACACCGATTACTCGATCATTTTATAAATTCTCAATAACTGCTAATTGTGTGAAAGTGTAATGTTCATGGAGAATGTTGATGGAGATCACTCTTTCTTAAGCCTGGTCGCACTGAAACAGTTCAGTTCAGTCACAGTTCAGTTTTTAAGTGTGGATCGTAGTGGATATTTTTACACTGATTAAATCTGTGAAGTTAATTGTTTTAAGGGTATGAGGAGTGTAACTACAGGAATCAGAGATTTTTAGTAAACAAAGCAATTGCACTTTTGAGCTTTGGTCAAACTCAGGTGGGTGTGAGTTTTAGGTTTGATGTTTAGACTATCTTGTTTGTTTTTTTGCGGTGACTCGAATCACAGTTTGAAATGACTGTATTTTTTTTTTTAAGTTTAATGATGAGAATTTGTGCTTTAATTGAAATCGAGTCTTTTTTCTTATGCCATGATTTAAAGGTACTGAAGTTATTCATAACTTGTGATCAATAATGGATGGTATAATTGTTAAGAACTTCCTTGAATACATTTTATTGTTGTTGAAAGAAGATGGTGATGACCAGCCTTTAATTTTACAAACAAAACTAATCCTAAAGGAAACATTGATGATAGTGCATGTCCTGCATTAAGTAAAACAGTTTGGCCTTCCTGATGCAACAGAGCAGCAGACTCGTACCCAGTCGCTACTTAAGTATTTTTTGCTATTTAAGTATTTTTTGGGATGAGAGAAGATGGGGGGATTAGGTTGTGGCGCGCGCGGGGTCTCATGGGAAGGGAAGAAGGAAAATAGCCATTTTTCCTTCTTCCCTTCCCATGACACCCCGCGCGCGCCTCATCCTTATCCCCAATCTTCTCTCATCCCAAAAAACAATTAAATAGCGACTGGGTACGAGTCTGACAGAGCAGCTTGGCCTTTTTAGGCTGTGGCTCTGTGAGAATTTTATTCTCCAGGTGTCTCAGAGGGAAATAAAAAATAGCTTTATTTTTAAGACCTTGTTTAAGTATTTAGTTCCCAGTATTGTATCGCGTTGCTCAAGTGCTCTTTCACATATTGCAAGTGTTTCGCTTACATTTGAATTTAACCCCATCCAGATCCAGTGAGGCCTTTAAAATTTTTGCATAAGGCAGTTTCCGTTTGGCGGTTAGTATTAGTTCGGGAGATTTCATAAACAGGTTGCGTTTACGAAAAAAAAATCGCCACCTAAAATCGGCTAAAATCGCACCTTCGATCGTCTCCGAATCGCGATGAACTTGTTGAAATTACCTTATGAAGCCAATAGCAAGCATCTAAGGCCAGTATGAGATCTTGAAAATTCTCCAAATTGCTCTCCTCTGTAATGTTTTTCAGAAAAGGAAGCAGTGTTTTGATCCTGGGTTTTGATTCATCTCTCTCGTAAACTCTCACGAGATGCGAACTCGACCGTTTTACGATTGAAATGAGGCCCATAAACAGTTTCACCCATGAACCTTTGCGCTTCGTAACGCACACCGCCTGAGGGTCGAGGGTAAATTGAAGAGGGTATTTTTTTTATAGTTTTTTTTTAGCTTTTATTGCAAGATTTCCCGATTTTTCGGACGAGTAAAAATATTCCTTGCAACAACAAGACATGAATTAAACTATCTTTGTTCAGCTGTCCCCAGCTGGTAGGAAAAAGCCATCAGAGGGCAAGGTATGTACTACAATGTAACAATAACAAGCTGCATGTCATGTAGTAATACATGCAAGCAACTCCTGATATAGTTTAGGATGTCCTACTAGGCGGTACTATTTCCTTAAATAATACAGACCAAAAGGAAAAGGCATTTTTTACGAAAAAAACACACTCCTGTTTAGTTGCCCTTTTGAGGTCCTTTTTGAAAACCATATCTTTTATGAAAAAGTTTCCTCAATAAAGATGATTATTATTATTACCGTTTAGCAATAAAAAACCCAAATATGATATGCCTCCTAACAAATGTTGCTAAAACTCAGGATGTCCCGCTGAACGGTACCATTTTCTCCGGTAATACCGGCCAACTCAGGATGTCCCGTTGGACGGTACTATTTTCTTCGGTAATACCGGCCAAAAGGACAAGGCCACTTTCATGAATAAAACTGTTCCCATAGAGTTATCCTAAGCTTGTAGAAACCTGCCGAAATCCAGTCCTACAACACAGTTTAACAATAAAAGCTAGATATAAGAGGTGATGTACATGCCAACAAATGTTGCTATAATTTAGGATGTCCCGTTGTACGGTACTATTTCTTTCGGTAATACCGGCCAGCGGGACAAGACAAATTGATAAGACATTTATAAAAGGATTGCTTACTATACTCAAAACTCACAATAAACGCAAACTGCGTCAACAATACCGTAAATCACGCTTGTCTGGCGATAAAACGGCTCCTTTGGCCGTCAGTTTTCACCACGCTTGATCCACCATATTGGATGTTTTCGTAGCCTGCGAACAGGCTCTCTGTTTGGGGAAAAGGCCTGTTCACAGGCTAATGTTTTCGAGAATTTCCGAAGTCGGTCCGAATCGGAAACTCGTTCCTAGTACTCCTCGGCTGACCTAGGCAAAGCCCCCCCAAATTCGTCGACCGTTACCACGTTCCATTGCCATCGATTTGCCATCAGGTTTTACTTCATACGCTAAACGCAATATTTATCAAGAAGTTTCAAATTTTCCTTTTTGGGAGGTTGACTGTCGAGTATGGAAGAATCGGCCAGTTTTATTTGTTCGAATTTATCGAACGAATGTGTCCTCGAAGAACTTTTAAAAATAATCTCTCGAACTCGAGGGAACTTCATACTTACAGTATGTGGTCCTTGGTCCGCGTCTAAAAGTCCTCTCGATAATCCTGAAGTTTCAAGTTCCAGACATCACTATTTTGCTTGGAATTCGAAAAAAGGCGACCGTTTTCGATGGTCCTTGGTCCACGAATGTGGTCCTTGGTCCGCGTCTCAGGAAGGCAGTACGAAAAAAACGTAAAAATGTTATAGTTTCCACACGAAAACGTGATTTTCACAATATTTCATGTACTTTTTTTCTTTTCTTGATGCAATTAAGCTTAAGTTTTTTTTCGGAAGATGTTGTGAGTATAAAATAATCTGCTTTTCTTTCAAAGACTTCAGACAACAGTCTCCTCGAGTATCCTACACAAGCGTTGACGAGAGGGTTAAAGCGCGGTCGAAAATAATTACTCTGAAGATGACTACCGCACAGGTTGTCGAAACGTCAGGCACTGTCAACAACAACAGTCCTATTAAAATAAGGACTACGTTCACTAGGACGATCACACTCAACCTACTTTTGAGACTCAGCTGTATTGCATTGAACGACTCGGCTTATGGTCTTCCCAAGAAACGCTGGTCTCGGTCGGTGCTATTTAGTGTCAACACGTCACGAAATCCTATCTAACATCGACCGATTGACCGAAAGCTAACCGGAACTCGGTTGCGGCTACGAAAAAACCGAAATAAAATAAATCCCGCGAGAGTGCGAATCCCATCCCAGTTTAATTGCTGTCATTTGAGTCTCAAACAGTAGTTTTCCAGCTTTTCGACTTTCACCTACGAAAGTTTAAGAAGTTCATAATAAAAAAGTTCTACTTTAACAATCAGACGTGCCAGCATTCAACCTGACAATGGCTAGTTGTGGAGATTCACCAGGAGGACAATTGGGCCCGGGAATTGGGCAGGCACGGATCCACACCGTTTTCCACCGTTTTTACCCAAATCGGTACGATTTTTCATAATAAATATATTTTTAATAATGAAAATGCTTTCCAAGTTGAAATCTGGAAAATGTCTGACTCGCCTGGCCTCATATCTACTACAAAATGGAAACTGACCTTGTTGAAATAATCCGGCGATTTGCAAGGCTTCATCTGAGGAGAATGGAACTGGCCAATATCCAGAACCCCATGGAAAGAGGACTTTAGGGCCGGAGTTAAAATCCACCAAAATTCCCCGGAATTTTCAATTTTAGATGCATTTTACGGCTTTAAGAAGGTTTGGCTTTTTCATTGCTCTCCCCCACACGGTTTCCAATCAGAAAAATATAGCCGGATTAACTTGGGATGGAAAGTGTGAAAAATTCAGCGTCCTTTTGAGCTTAACTCAAGCCCAGAGGGGGTACTCCGGATTTCAAGTGACAGGGATGATCGAATGGGGGGGCAAACTAATCAAAACCCAAAAAAATCCCTTGGGCTTCTATTACAGAATTAACATTTTTTTAGTGATATAAACTGGAAACGACAGTATTGACCGTTTTAAAACTCAAACTAACTCAAATATAACATCTTCGCTGCGATCGATCAAGTGAGTGAAAGTCGACGCGATCATTTCAGTCATTTTGAAAGGCGCCGCTGACATATCGATGACTCATCTGGTTTAGGTCGATGTTATCTAGTGCCTTCCGTTAAATGCCTTCCGAACCAATAGCGCTCGCGCATGCTCCGATTGTCTTGCCTTGATCGAGTTTGCCCGGCTGGGCGAGCCAAAGTGTTTATAAACCGGGCTGGGAGGGTGACCCGCCTAGCCGACCAGGTCAGCGTTTTGAGATAGTAGGGTCACCTTCCTAGCCGTAAAAGCATGCAAAAGGTTCGGCAGGTTTTGTAAGGAAATGTATGAAAATTTGGCTCGCCTAGTGTCGCTCGGGTAGGCGAGTGACCCTTCCCAGGGACGTTACCCCTCATAAACGGAGCCTACCGTTCATAAATTCGAGTTTACGACTCGTTTTCCTTCAGAGAAATACTCAAAACAAGGACATCTGCTCAAACAATTCCTCTAAAATTTATTTGGCAAACGCATTAAATCAATTAAACCTGATACCAGAAATTTCAGCCAAAAACAAGCACAAAATATTTAGCTGGACGCGATTTCAACCGTTGGACCATCGATAAAAGTCCACTTGGGCTTTAATTTCCCCACAAATAATTATCGCGAGTCACATTCAATTCGTTCATATTTGTGATGAACGTTATCCTCGGGTTTTCTTAAAAATCGTTACACATCAATGGGCCTGCAATAAGAGTGGAGCGAACTTTAACAGCTGCAACAGTCTACACAATTTTAAATGACTGCCTCCCCTACCCACCCTCAATCAGAAATTCTTGACTCCCCACACCCCTTTGAGAGGATGTGGAACCACAGCCCCTTTTCTATAAATAGTCGTTTGATGGACAGAACAAATCCCTCGATCCTCTTTTTAAAAGAGTTCTCAAATTAGAGGAAAATTATGCTAGCTTCTAAGTGAGCAAACAAACCAATAAGACAAAATGACATTTCAATAAAACTTTATTTTGTAGTAATTTAATATAATCGGAGTCTACTGAGACTTGGTACCTTTAAAGAGGGGGGTGAATAGGGGTATGCAAATCCGCCGATCCGTCATGATTTATTAACCAAATCCGCCGTTAAAATTTCGCCTGAATCCGAAATCTGGGCAAAAATACTTTTACTACACGCAAAGTCCAAAATCCGGGCCCTAAAAAATGGATGAATCCGCAATCCGCTGCAATTGCAGAATCCGCAAATCCGTTAAAATCTCGCTTTGAATCCGAAATCCGGACAAAAATATTTTCAAATCCACCGATCCGTTCGCCTATTCACCCCCTCTTTATAAGATAAACGTATTTACAGGAATAATTCTGATAAGTTCATAATGGACATTTTCCACAGCATAGTTTTAAAACACGAGAGAGAAAAAAGTTCATTCGGGTTTTAAAAATAATGGAAATCTTCAAAAGAGTTCTAGACCTCACCAATTAAATGATATAATTCGATTTGACAATCTATGCCCTGTCTATGGACTGCATCTTATATTTTCTTTACGTCAAACAGACTTGGTGCAAAGATAAAAATTATTTTTTAGTTTTCTCAGAACATTACCGAAATCAGGGAAAACAACATACTTGATTCAAACAAATCGGTCGCTATTTTGAATTTCGATATTTATAATAGCCACGATGCGGTCCAAGTTCATTGTCAATAGGCCATTCCGAGTTCCGAGAAAACTTGAAACAAGTACAAAATTTCACAAGAGGTGAATTTTTTTTTTTTTTTTGCTGAATGTTTTTGTCTCAAATGAATATCAAATTTAGCATAAATCGTACATTTGTATAGTTTCGAAGTTAGCGTTATCTATGTAAAATAAATTTTGTAGCTCACTAATACTTTCAGTATATTCTGAGGATATTTTTTAGCCTTCGCTTTTACTTTAAAGCAGGCTTGTATCCGCGGCTCCTTTATTTTGCAACCCCGTCAACATTCATGTTACTTGCAGTCTGCTGGCTATTTCACTGGAACTAACTATGGGCAAAACTCTCAAGCGTCCAATCAAAATGATACGTTTTGGTCGTTGTTTGTAAGAGGGGCTCGGATATAAGAGCTACAAGCTATTGGGCGAATCTTTGTGGCGTCACTGTTACATTTTTTTCTACGTCACCTTAAAAACAAATCTAAGAACTATGGTTAACTTGTGCAGCTCGTCGCAAACAATATCTGAGAAACTGCGAAATTGCTATCGCAAAAAGATTTCAAAGTTAACTGCATCTCATATAACGCCCTTTCATCAGAGGTTATAAGAGGTAATCAAACTTTGAGGTTTGCACGTATTTTTAGGAAAAACAAGACATTGCTGACAGTCTGGGGCTCTTAAACACACTTGCATCAAGTCACTATAACAGCGCTCGTTCTATTTGAAGCAAAACGATCATCAACGGTAACTATATCAATAGACCACTTTACAGTTGTGTACCGCGTATCCTGGCCTTTTAAGTGGAAGCGAGGCTGGAGTTGACCTCGTTTTAATAAAAACCATTCATTTCAAATGTAAATCTTGCTGTTGTACACATGAATGACACTGAGGTGCTTATCAAAACAATGCCATCTTCAGCCTCAGTTCCACGCAAAGGCAAGGTTACTTAGCATATAACCGTAATTTGGCCTATTACAATTGTATGGAGGGGTTCCCTGCAGCAGTATCATACTGAAGGATTGACGATGAGGGTGCCAAGTTGTTTAACCTTCGCATGATGGTTTCCAGGGTTGGCCTTTCCTGAGGATCCACTTTAAGCATACTCATGATCAAGCCATTCAGCTCCATTGAATAACCACTGAAAACAGTTCCAAAAAAGCAGTAATACTTAGTCACTATCTAGGCTCTATCTACAGACTGTTTTCAATCCAGGGGCGAGCAGCCAACACGGCCCATTTTATTGTTTTGGGACAACATGGCGGAAGAGACGTCATATGGAAAGGCTCCATGACATCACTACTGGAGACTTTCAATGGTGGTGACAGCTGATAATTCACTTTAATTTTTTTTTTTTTTGAGATCTAGCTGCTTTTAGAAACGAGTGACTTTCGAAACTGAATTCTCGAATTTCTTCTTAAGTAGACTGCTAAACAGCTAACTGTTTTGCAGTCTACTTCTTAGGCTACGTTGAAACTACAGGATTTTTTTTCTGGCGGTGGGTGGGGGGGGGGCGGGGATCGAGACAAATCTAGATCTCGAACACTTTGTCACAAGGTTCTTGCCGTTTTCACGCAGATGAGTGAATCCGAAATAAAACGTCACGGAGTCTGGAGATTTTCAATCCGGAATGCAATCGGTATAACTGTACATCGAATGAATTTTACCTTTTTCACTGGTGAGTGTAAACGCCTGCGAATCCGGATACCATGAGCGAAATAGACCTGAGACCGGGTGTGAATCCGGAAAAATCTTGGGCCCCCTGTGATTTAACAGGCACCAGAAACGGTGTTCTCTATGCATTCACTTGACAAGTCCACTTTACTGAAGCCGGTCGTTTCGCATACAAGTCGTTTCGCTAACGTCCCGTTCGTCAAGGTCTTTTGTCATCTCGTTTAAGAAACGAAACGAGCGCTGCATATGTATATGCCTCGTTCTTTCAGCCATGTCACGAAAAAGTATGACAGACATTTGTATATCAAGAGTCAGAGATCAGAGATCAGATCAGAGTCAGAGATCAGGCGAAAGAAGTAAGGGAACTCAACTAACACATTAGCGAAACGACTTGACACGTTAGCGAACAGGACTTTGGCCAGATGACTCGTAGGCGAAATGACCGTAAATCCTTTACTGAAGTCAAGCTTTTTTTTACCTACCTGTCATCTGGTATGTGAATATTTCCGCTGTTTGCTGAAAGCGCTGAGCCATCACAAGGGCTTTGACCTAGCACATGATATAAAAAAAAATTCATCTCAGTTACACCAGTTTGATAAGACTCAAACTTCTCGCTAATTTGCAAAGAGCAACCGACAAACACGGACAGTCGTCTAAATACTTTCGAAATTGATGCTTGCTTCTTTCAATAATTTAATACCACTTACAGTGTAATGGGATATTTCCATAAGTTACACACACGATGAGCGTGTTAGGGCAATATACCTGTACAGTCAACATTCGCCTTGCGGTTTAACCCCGCTATAACGGACACTCCGATAATACGGACAGCAGATAAATCCCAAGCAAAAATAATTTACAGACATTTGACTGAAATAAACTCCCGCTATTACGGACTCTCGCTAATGAGGACACTAACTCAAGGTCCCTACAGTCTCTGCTAAAAAAAGGAATTTGACTGTATAAAACTTCCCATTTGCGAATAACAGTACAACTTAGGTCTTTTAATTATTTTTCTTTCTTTTCTCAAAACGATACTGAACTGCATAAGGCGGAGGACATAACAAAAGTAACCTAAAGAGGTGTATCTCCCCTTTTTCATATTCAACTGTAACAAGGAAATTTTATTGTATCAAGTTTGATTTACCATAACATTTAGAGTAACAAGTAATAACTCTGCTATACATCTTAAAATTAATTACACTGGCCAGGGATCTCGGCAAGCTCCCTTGAGCTTTTCTGTGGAGATTCCCTAAATGTACTTAACTTTTTACAGATAGCAGATGGGTTTTTAACACATTTAGTAAATAATATGTAACTGAGAACTAACTACTAATATTAATCAGGGTGTAAAGAAAGTCAGTTTTACAGCCCGCCATTCGGGCAAGCTGTAGTTAGCATGTACTAGCCCAAAAGTCATTTCAACTAGCCCCAAAACCCTTTTTGATTAGCGGGATTGATTACAATCCTTCTGTAGTCGGGCAAGTTAAGAACGAAAATCACTAGCCCGATAGCAAAATGCACTAGTCCCGGGCTATCGGTCACGAGTTTCTTTGCTCACTGGTAATAAACTTGATTCTGAACATAATCTTTAATTACAATAGTTTTCTATACATGTATCAGTACTGTAAAAAAATGACTAGATCAATATGTGCTGCACTGTTGATGGAAGTCGGCCAGATTATTCAAGGAGACGCTTTTTTGAGTAAACTGAAACGGAATGTGAAGTCTTGAAAAAATGTGACTCACCATAAGCCATGGCGTACAGAGTGCAACCTAGTGACCACACATCACTTCTCTCATCAATTTCACAGTGTGATGGCACTTCAAAAAGCTCTGGAGCTCTACAAGACAGTAGTTATTTGATACTGTTCAAGTAAATCACATGAAGTACTGCAATTTAAGGTTGGATTTTACGGCTTTGTAGGAGAGGAGAGTCATGGAAGGCATGGCATGTAAGCATGGGGTCAGATAACCAGTGCCCTGGTAAGAGAAAAACAGTAAAGGAGCAGGCTTGTATCATGAAGCGGTCTTTACAACGACCAAGGAACAGTTGAATCTTTTCCAGGCTTTGCGTAGAAGTTATGAGCATATAGTCTGTGAAGACTACGCCTCTTAAGTTGTTGTTTTCTTTTTTCCAAATAAAGGGCCCCTTTGTCTTTTCACAAATTACGCGTACATATATGCAAAGGAATGAGACGAAATTTGAATGAAACAGTTGAAACAGTTCTCTAGAGTATTAATTATCACATGACTTACATGGACATTGGGAAAATAAAACATACAAGCTAAAGAGCCGGTCTATTCTGACCTGAAAAACTGGCAGCTTAGCTAGTGACTGTCGAATGTCAACATGGCTTACAGTAAACTTTTTTTTTGCAGTTGGTCAGGTTCTACAGTGAATAGAACATTCCAACAAACAACCTAAAAAAAGACCAACCTGTAAGCTGCCGTGCATTCTTGAGCACATTTCTCTTGAAGTGCAAGAGCTTCTCTTCTACGAGAAAAAATACATAAAGTCGAAGCTGTGTTTTCAAGGAGTATGGAATTCTGTTTCTAATTCGTTGGTGGCGAGATGACCGTAAACCGTTGCTGGTGATCTTTTGCTTAGTTCAACAGCAAGGTATTAAAATCAAAAGGGAAACTTTTGTGAGTAGTGAATCTGCTATACTTTTGTTCTTTTTTTGCCTTTAGAAAAAGAACTAGTGAGTGAAACAAGGGGCTTAGATGGGAAATTATGACAGCATTTTAGATTACATGTACTTTGCCTACATAAAAACTAAAGAATTTGTGTCAATTGAAGAAAATTATTTTGTTCAACACAAATCTTTACAACTGCCTACTATCAGAAGAAGAAAAATCGTTTACCTAGATGTTATGGTGCACCGGGCTTGTGACACACTACCAAGATCCATCAATACCACAGAATTATCAGCGTCAATCAATAAATTATGAGGCTTCCAAAGTAAACAGAAAGAAGACAATATTCATAACAAGAACGTATCAATACTATGCAAATAATTCTAGGGGAAAACATGCCACAATATATACGGGTAAGGCCTCTTCACTATGAGATCCGATTGACCTTTTGCCCACTTGCACTGGTTCGTATTGTCTCAACTGTCTGGAACTCACAAGTTGCAACCAAAAACTGTAAGTCTTCATACAGTCATTCTTCCTATAGGCAAAGTGGGGTCATACAGGATTTTTTTTTCAGACTTTTCCCTAGAAAATAATTTTAAAAGTCTCAAGGTTATCAAATAAGGGATCAAAAGAAACCTTGCCTGCCTTGACAAATGCAGGAACAAAGCTGTTCCCATGAAAGACATAGGAGAGACAGAAGAGAGTTTTGAAACTTTTCATTCTGTGATTAAAATGTTTTGGCTACAGACAAGATTAGAAAAGATATGACTACCAAAGAAAAAAGAAGTTACGCACTTATTGCAGTTAAAAAAAGAAGAAGAAAAAAAAACTCCAGCCATTCTACCATTTTTTTTGGACTTTATCTTTACTTTCTAAACTTTTTGCTACTCTGAAAAACTGGTCTGCAATTCTTATTATTAATTTATACTTAATTGGCCTTAGTAGTACATGTAGCTTTAGTTACAGAAAAAGCACCCATTGAGTAATTAACAATTATTCCTTGAGCCCGAATGGGCTAATTGACTTAGAGGCCATGAGGGCGAGAGGAATAATTGTTTTAGTAAAATCCAACAAGTTGGTCAAAAATATCGAGACAAAACAACTTTAGCTAGCAAAACGCATTGTCTTGGTTTTCAAAGCCAGTGCTTTTTGCTACTAGTAGGCTATAACATATAGCCTAGTAGTAGCTCAGCCAATCAGAATGCAGCCTATAATAATAGACCACTAGTTGGATTTTACTAAAATATGTTATCACATTATATTACTTGTCAAAATTAAATTCAAGTTAATTTTTTTAAACCATTGATTCTCGATTTCCTTTCTCTCCTAGCCCTAATTCATGAATAATATGGGCTACATCTGTAGGAGACAAAGTAAATTGAGAATCAACCAAGGTTAAAAAATTTTAGCCTGTGAATTTAATTTTGACCTGTAACATATACAAACTGTGCTTGATACAGCAAAGATAAAAATTTGAATAATCCAGGTTTACAATGCATACCTTGATATCTCTATGAGCTAGTGGAGGATCTAAACTATGAAATGCTAGTATTGCATCACATAGTGACTTGAACATATGAAGGATATCTAACTCTGGGATGTGGCCACCTTCTCTTGCTGTTCGTTCAATCAAGTCTTGAACTGTTCCATCCTAAAATAAATTGATTGTAACAAAAATAATATGTTGGCAAGAATGATAAACGCCAGTTGAAGAAAAGTTATTACTGTGACAAAATAATGGGTAGTTACAGAAGTAGACACTACCCTGCACCACAGACAGAACTAAACTTCTCATTAAATCTATCTGCGAAAAAGTGCTGAAATCCTGGTTCTAGGCCTCCACCTGCTGTGTACTAGGATTCTTTAGGATGATTGGCCTGTTAAACCCTTTAAGCCTCAATATCCACATACAGAATGATCCTCCAAACTGAACTCCATACATTTCCTTACCGAATTAGTTGAGAGAATTTGTTCAAAGATCAAAGCATTTTCCCTTAGGTGATCATTTTATTGATTCTCCTAACCTTTTCTCTTGATTATGTATTGATATTGTGAGGAGAATATTGATATTGGTCAGTCACTCTTGGGACTTGAAGGGTTTTTAAAATGCCATTGATTTGTCAACCCTCTTGAAGGGAAATTCAAAATGCATTTCTGGTAATTATCTGTTAAGCCCACTGGGAGCTCAGAACAAGGATATTGGACTTACTTCCCATACGCTACTAACCAAGGCTGGGTTGTTGAAAGCTTAAAGAGTAAATTTAGTTTAATTCTTCTTGTCAACAAGTTGATGATTGGATGCAGAAAAAGAAGAGAGAAAATTATCTGGGAAAATGTTTTAGAGCAAAAGAGAAAGAAACCCGGGTTAAAATTTAATCCTAGGTTAGCACTAATCAGCCTTCAAACAACTGGGCCCAGGGTTGGATCAATTCTGCAAGAGCCCCTTAGTGCCATGATTGGCCTGTTAAAGATGTCATTGTTAATTTGCCAATCAGGTTAAAGGGAAATTCAAAATGCATAAATTTCTGGTAATTTGTTGAGTCCGTAGCTAGGGAGCCAACAAGGATATTGGTGCAGTTCACAGATGCTACTAACCGAGGGAAGATTAATACTGTGACATGTCAGACTTGTAGACAATCACTCTTAAGCAACTAGGGATTCTTACATGGTGTACTACTGTACGTAGTTAACTCATAAAGATCCTATGCTGAGCACCCTTGATTTCACAGGTTCAGGTTCAGTCTAAAGCAGCGGGCCCCCTTCAATTTTTCTTAGAGCACAGCCTTGGAAAGTGTGTGTAGTGCAATGTTGCAGAAGAGAGGACAACTGCAGTACAGTCGAACCTAAATTTTCCAGACCTCCAATATCCGGACTTGTTTCCCTGGTCTCATTTTTTTCATGATTATGAATATTAATAAGATGTGATCTTGAAAAATTGAAATGATTAAAAGTTCATCAATCCTTCCAAACGTGTGTTTAAAAACATTAATCTGTTTCACTTTGAAAAAGTGTTAGCGGCACAAGATGAACAATTACTCTGATGCATTCAGCTGAATTCTGATTGGCTCAAATTTATATTGTTATGTTGCTAAGGGAATGCCATGCTTGATTCCGCATATTGGTTATGTAAACACAAGATCAATCAATCGCAAACTCAAATTGCAGCCATGTCTATGCAATGAAAGCAGTCTGTTCTCTTGATAAAGGATAAGCAAACAATTATTTCACATTTGGAGAAAGGCGAAAAAGGAACAAATTTAGCCCTCAAGTTTAACATCAGCAAGCAGCAGATTTCAGTTATATGCAAAAACAAAGAGAAGATCCTGAAATTCACCAACAGCGTTGAGATGAGCAAAGGATTAGAAATACATAAATACTTGCAGTATGTACATAAATTCGAGTAGGAACCAATTCACAATAAAATTTGTTTTCTTTATTCCCTATACATCCCTTTACATTATTCCGTACATCCCTTTACATTATTGTCTCATTAATATTCATATTTTCGATTATCCAGCCTCTCGATTATCCAGACTATTTACTCAAGTCCCAACGAGTCTGGATAATCAAGGTTCAACTGCACAATGTATATGAGTCTACATTATATCAGAAAGCTCAGACAGTCATCAGCATACAAAGGAGCCACTGGCTGTCACTATTGGTCATTTGAATATGAGCTTTGTGTATGAGAGAATATACAGATACGTGCACCGGAAGTGTGATAAGTGAAGCGATAAGAGATGCAGAGGTGGACAACACTACTGGAAGAACTTCACATCTTTCCAAACAGTGTGCATTCTTTTTACATCCCTTCAAATTAACTAAATATGAGATCAGAAGGATGAAGGAGACAAGGTCAACAGCTTGAAGTCACTTTCCATTAATGTGGATCATCACATCTGAACTAAGACATGATCTTAGACACAGCAAGCATGCTCGATCTAACCAGTTTTTTTAACACCCGGCTGGTGGGGCCAAGTGCGACTGGGGCCAATGCACCCAGCCCCCGCCTCTCATCACCCCTCAATTAAGCAATCCCAAATTCCATAGGGACCTTAACTCCTTTTGGCTGACATCAAAATCACTGCAAGTGCTCAAATGCAGCAGGCACTAATGTATATGTTAAAGGTCAAAATTACGTTGGGTTAAAATTTTTTAACCTAGATTGATTCTCAGTTTTCTTTGTCTCCTAGCCTTAATTCATGAATAATTAGGGCCAGGAGACAAAGGAAACTGAGAATTAACCCAGGTTAAAAAAATTTAACCTTGATTTAATTTTGACCCATAACATTAAATACAAGGAGATAAACCAGTATCTGAAAGTCTTTAAAAGAAATTATATGTTGAAAGCTGACTATTGCAAGGCCTCTAAGTTTACCTTATAGTAAGTGACAAGCATGCGAGCTTCTTTAAATGTTCCCTTGGAAACCACATCCACATCATGTAAGGCCAGGACGCTTGGGTGATCAACTGCTCTGTGGGCTTCAATCTCACGTTCAAATGCCTAAAACAAAAATAAATAGACCATATCAATGAATTAAAATTCATACTTGGCAGGCTTGGGGGAATAAATTTAAAACAAAAGAAATGACATCTTGAGGCTCAGAAATGAACAATACATTTCTTTTGTTTAAATTCCCCCAAGCCTAATAGCCATGTATCAATTTGAATATTAAATTATCAAAATAATTGTTCTATTCAGTGTGTGTTAATTTTATACACCAGTGCATTGAGTTGAATCAGCTGCAGTGATGGACTTGAATCAGTGAAATACAGCCTTTTTAAATGATAATTTTGTAATATTTGTTATTTTGTTTATTACTATCACAGTTTCTCACTAATTGTCTAAAGAGCTTCAATCATGCACAAAATGGAGAGTACTGTCAGAATAATTTATTATATGTAAACTGTAATCCTACAGCTTACACCTAAAATACTATAAAATTCTAGTTAATAAGCCCCAAATAACAACAATTTAGGCAAGTGTGTACATGCTGTGTCAAGGGGTTTTGGATGGGTTTGGCAGGGGAAAGATAATATTATTGTTTCCATGTTGATGAGCTTATAAGCAGAGGGATATAGCCAGGGCACATGTAGGTTAGCTCGTGCTTGGGTTCTACAGAAAGATATGTGAAAAATAGTAAAATGCTGGTGGCTAATTTGGTCACTATCTTGGCTTTTTAGAACTGAAAGATTACATGCAAGATTCATCAATTGAAAATAATATGTGTAGCATGTAAGTTAGCTTGTGCTTGGGTTCTGCAAAAAGAGAGGAAAGTTATAATAAAATGCTGGTGGCTAATTTGGTCGATCGTACTGCTATCTTGACTTTTTAGAACTGAAAGATTGCATGTAAGATTCATCAACATAATATGTACAGTATGTACCTCTTCTTGCTCAGGGAGTTGTAAACGCATTCTTTTCTAAACAAAAAAAGAGCAAATGTTTAGTCGAATTAAATGCACTCGGGTAACTTATGATTATATAAAGTTTTGTTGAGCACATATTTGCCTAAATATGATATAATTATTAACCTTTGAATGGTCACTTGTGAGAGCTTAAAAATAAAGGAAAAGACAAGTTGGTAAATTACCAAGTTAAGAGTGGTCAATATTTGTTGAAGAGTTTGTCAGTCACATTACAAACAGGGTGGTGGTGGTGGTTCTGTCTTAGCTTCTTTTCCCTTTGTTTCTTAATTACTGACCCTTTATATAACTAATGAGCTAATTAATTGTGAGGTTTTGCAAAACAAGTAATTCTACTCTAATATACAATTTGCAGCTCAAAAAGGTTTAAGGGACTTTGGCAATTAAAAATGTCACAACAAGTTCAATGAATTTTTGAACTCCATGTCTGGGGTTTTGAGAAGGACAAAGAAATGGTTGATGACTGTCCACCTGAATGTTATGAGCAACAGTAATTGTAAGGTCTATCTTTCACTAGCCTGTGCTACAGATGGAACTATACTTCCCTTTGTGAAACAGTGCCAAAATCCTAGTTCAATTCTGAGTATGTGCCATGATTGGCCAGTCAAAAGCCATTATCAATTTTCCACTCAGGTTAAAGGGAAATTCCAAACACATTTCTGGTAAATGTAATTTGTGGAGTCCGTTAGGGCCCAGAACAAGGATATCAATGCTGATTCACAGACATTAAGCATCAGTCGATTCCAGCTGCCCAGCACCGTCCCGCCCCCCCCCCCCCACTCCCCACCCCGCCCCGGGATACTAAAGGGCATTTGCCAGCCTCATCAGTCCCAGGGGTGGGGCATTTGCAAATTTTGCCAACCCTGGGCCTATTCCTGAGTTTTTGACATGCACGCCCTTTCCTATCAGAATACAACTACACAGAGGATATCACTGGAAAAAAAGCAGATTGGCTTATCTGTCAAGGACAGGGGGTTGTAAAGGCATGTTCTCAATTTTATGCATGCATTTCTTCATTGCTTATCAAGCCAGAATTACATAGCGAAACTCAGGAGTTATTGACGTGAATCAACGTTGTTTGATTAGTGAATCAAATTTCTGTTGATATTATTTGAAGAACATCCTTTCATATTTATAACATATTCACAACATATAACTGTCAGCAGCTCGGCCTCGAATTGACTGATGCATTACTAACAGGGGTTGCATTACACTCATATTTTTCTTATAATTAAATTTGGGCAGGAAAAAAATTTGAAAGAGAGAACAAAAAAGTTAATTTAAAATACCAAGTGCAAACTTTGCACCGTTAAAAGCCTTGTAAGATCAGTTAACCCACCAGTACGTTATGCATAAAGTCATGTTTTGATGTGCTGAAAGGACTACCTGTACATATACAGCCTGTACATATGAAAGGGGGTAACTGGGCTTTCTTTGTTGTTGATTATTATTATTATTATTGTTATTATTATTATTATCATTATTTTTTTTCAGTTTTTGATACAAGTTTTTTGGTTTGTGCTGTTAAAAATTAGCGGCTTTTCGGTTTAATGTCCAACAGCAGTTGAGCAATTGTTTTTTCTTCACTATTAAAACACCCCTATTCTGTTTAGTAATGAAATATACAGTCTGATAATAAAATGTTCCAACTATAATATTGAGAAACTTAATAAAAAAAATTATGCATGATATATAATTTTTGCAACCATGCAAATTTCTGCCCAATTACCTTCTATAATTTTGCAGTAGTTTTAACGTGACGAACATACTTACTAAGGCAAACCATTCTTTTCCACGGTAGACAAGGTTAACATAAGAAAAAGCTAAAACAAAATATTTTATAAATTTTATTAATAAGATAATACAAGTTGGGAATTAATTCTTGGTGACTGACTTCAATACTGTTCAAATATCAGCAGTCGAGTCAGTTAACTAACATAGAGAGCATAGCGACCGTACAAAAGAATTTTCATAGCATACACAAATAATTAAAAGTATTTTTTTTCTTCGTCTCTACTTCTTAACTATCCAAAGCTTCCTCCAATGAGAAGATCAACAACAACTGCATGTTACATAATTTGAGCTCAATTTCAGACTAAGTTTCGTGCATTCTCTTTTTAATAATTTTACTCCTTTCTGTTGAATTTTGATAAAAACAACTAGCTTCAACTAGTTGTAGAGATTCACCGGGATTTTCAAGGCAAAAGAAAAACAACAATTAATGAGGTAAAGGGATCACAAAGGCAAAAATATTTTAAGCCACCACATGATCATGACAGATCGATCGACATGTCATGTCATGGACGAAGACTGTGAAAGAGCTTACCTCCCTCTCCGAGATCTTTAACCACTCTGTATTTTTTCCCATTTACAGTCACAGATGGTCTGAAAAACGATGAACATTTGTGACCCATATATATTTCCGCTCTTTAGCGTATTTACATTTCATCTGCGGCTTCTTATCTTGGCTTCCTAAATTCCTATATTTCTATAGGCGCCAGTTCTCTCTCTTCGAATTCCTAGTTCCCGACAAAGCACAGGATACCCAGGCCACTACATCTACATTTTCACATCTCCCCAGTAACACACATTGCCTCCCCAAAACTTTGCATAACCTTTGTCTTTTTTTATTTCTTCTGGTTATTTCCCCGGGATATTACAGGCTTCCCAAGAGAATGAAGCTAATTAGGACCCCCCCGAGCATGGGTAGCCTGCGAACAGCAGACGCATTTCCGGTCGTCACCGAAACGAATTGACCGAGAGGGACTGGGAAAACGCCGTACAGGGACTGGGCAACTCCTTCATATGGCCTTCACGAGGATGTGCCGCTGGACAGCGTATGGTTTTTTCACCTCTCCGTCATAAAACAGGGTATATAATTTCGTGCGAGTCTGTGGACTCTGTCCTGTTAAAACAGGGCACAGTTTGCGTACAATTCGTGCGATTGTCCTAATTATAAACAGGGTATAGCCTGCTCGATTACAGGGGCGGATCTAGGGGGAGGGTGCAGGGGGTGCGCACCCCCCCCGAGATGACCTGTGGTTTTCTAATACAACTGGTATTCTGCAAAAAAAAAAGTATGTGGTTTATTGGTGTTGAAGTAGAACAAGAGACGAGTGCACCCCCTCCTAAAAAAAATCCTGGATCCGCCCCTGGATTAATCTGATTTGCTACTAAATTGCTAGACGAAATTTGTTTGTACTCCAAGTATACAAAAGCAATGATTATAACTTGAATTTACTCAATTGCAATTACCAATAATTGGCTTAAAACCAGACTGCAAACATTTTTTCCTTTGACCTAAACAGGGGAATGAGATATTAACGAGGGTTTTTTACGAGGAAAAAAGTGGCCGTAATAACGAGGCGACCGTATTACCGAGGTGGCCGTATAAGGCGGGGTTTCACTAGACACCATGGTTTCCTAAACTTTTGTATTTATTTTACACGATTTTGGTTTATTTGTTGCCATGTTGGTATATTTCTGAGGTAACGATATTCCGCTACCCAACTCAACTGCCGGCCCTCCCTTGCCCCTGAGGGTTTGAAAACGTCGTGGACAAGAGTTTTTTCTAAAACATTTATTTGACACTTGAGGAAGAGTCAACTTCTTCATATTTTCAACATAATTTATTCTTTGTTGACCACAAAAATAGTGAAAGATACTCTCCAAATGATTTACACGAGCGAGCGCAACGTTATACAAAGGTCATACTCAGATCCAGTTTTACTTATTTAATTTTAAGTCGTTTTATTTTCCTAAAGTGACGTTGATACCAACTTCAATCTCGGTAGAAGAGGACACAGGCGGTTTAAAGACGAATTTCACGCAATTTCAAATGCAAAAGCAAGACACTTGTGCAAACAGGAAAAACTGCGCGTGGCTTTAATTTCACGGCAATTTGACCGCATTTAGATTGTACTGCGGAGAGGGTCCCCAAAAGGGTTTTTCGGGATACGGGATTTCTTAGTACAGTGTATTTGAAGGCCGCGATTCGGGATTTTAAGGCTACATGGGGGCGAGATTCGGGATTTAAAGTGCCAAAAATCCTCTATTAAGCCCCCCCCCCCCCCGGGGAATAATTTACTAGGATAGGATAGGAAAGGATAAGTGCTTTATTATCAACAGAGCGCCTACAGACACATGTGTTTACAACGATAACAAAGATTTTACTTCAAGCCCATTTGAGGTGGGGGGGGGGGTTAATAGAGACGGTGGACTTTTTTGAGGGGCGGCGGGGACTTATTTTAATGAGAAAAGACGATAGTATCAGTTCTCCATAAAGAACTAGAATACAAAGTGGAAAAGCTCAAGTACCAAAAGGTTGGAGGCCATGCAGCCGAGCATCAGAATCAAATCCGAGCTTCCACTTGGTGAATAAACCGTTAGGGATCGGTCCACATGAAGTTTTAGATTAGTGATTGATTAATACAGTCTATCATTTATTAGTGAAGAATGATCAGGGGAGGAGAGGGTGGCTTATTAACTTTCTTCCCCCGAAAAGGTGGGGAGCTTAGTGGAGGGTGGGGGCTTGTTTGAGAAGGGGGGGGGGGGGGGCTTAATAGAGGATTTACGGTATGTGCGGGATGCGGTACGCCGAAATCGGGATTACGCGACTGAGCAAGAATTTGGGTAAAGATGACAGGATCGAAGAGCCTCTAGGGACCCTCTGCGATGCGGCCCAGGAACGAAACACACGTTATTTGATCACACCAACAGCCTAGAGAAGACAACAGAAAAAAATTTGATTCTCGATTTCGATTTCAGGTTACTGAACATATCTCAAAAGCGCGCTTATATCGCAAAGAAACGCTCGATAGTATACACCGACATGTTCACGCCTCAGGTAAAGTCAATATATTAATGACTTCTGTCAAGAGCCATAATAGGACTATTATGATCTCTTGCTTCTGTACAGTCACATAAAAACCCTGGAGAAAAAGCGCTAGAAGACGAAACAACATGGCTGGACTGATGGACTGAGAGATGGGAGTTGTGTCCGCAGCGATCCCTTCTCCCTGTCTTAAGAGATTTACATTGTCTTGGTTGCATCTCAGCGCGCATATTGATTATTCGGATTTAAAGTATTTCAAATAATTTTTTAAGTTCAATCATTAGCTGCCAGTCAGACTTTTGTAAATCTTCTCTGAAGTAGTTCTTTACTGCATCAATAGACTCTCGGCTGATCTGTGGAATTAAAAAAAGGAGAAAGAATAATTTCTTTACGATTATTGGACGAGGTTGCGCAAAATGTTGTGATTTGTCAGTGGCCAGCAGATTATTTGCCCATTATATGGAAACTCCGGTCCAGCGATCGAAGCGATAGCAAAAATACCACCACGTGTAACAAAAAATCACTGGATTTGACACTTTTTTATAAAAGAAGTGCAAAAATACGACTGCCTTGACAACAAATTTTCCACAGAATATTGAAAACAAATACAAGAAAAACGATTGCCAGAAAGCAATTGGGGAAAAATTCGACCCGAGTCTCGATCAGGCCGAGAAAAAAATTAAAAACACACGAACAGCCAACGCGAGACTTTTAAAGGTCTGATTCTGGAAGAGAGGCGGTACTAGAACATAACGTCGTGGTTTGCAATCGCGCTGGCTGAGTTAAAAACTAGACGGATTTTTTGAATTTGAAGAATGGTGCGAACGATGTTGTCAGACCCAGGTCCCCTCGATACTTTCTCAGCAATCGCAGCGGGCATATGGAAACCATCAATCGCGACGATCGCTGGAACTAGTTTACAGCGATCGCAACAATCGCAGCGATCTCAGCGATCGCAGCGATCATATGGAAACCATCAATCGCGACGATCGCTGGAACTATTTTTCAGCGATCGCAACAATCGTAGCGATCTCAGCGATCGCAGCGATCATATGGAAACCGGGCTTAAGCGACATCTCTTTGGGTGGTCGCTTACGGGAGGTTGCTCTAGGGCGGTTGTCCTTTCCGGAGGTCTAATTACTAAATGAATAGAAAACAAACAAAGCATGTTTAATATAGAGTTTACCTTGCTAACAAGGAGGTCTGTATGATCAAAATGCCTGCCGTACATTTTTGGCGCCTCTCCAGCTGGAGATTCGATCTTCACACATACTTCCATTCCTTTCCGCGCCTCAGGGAGCGGTTTGTGGTTCGCTTCAATGCCAGTAACGACACCAACTTCCAAAAACTACAACAAGAAAAAAAACAGTCTACATTCACTGAGGCACAACATGTGAGTTTCAGCTATATCGTGTTAATGAGACCTCGAAACGTCGAAGTCTGTTTTCCGCTAAAGAGACAATTTACTCAAGAATTGTTTCCAAAATCACGGTTGAAGAGTGCAAAAAGTCCACTTCCGGTTGACATGCGTCGCTTAAAGACGTCGTTGCTTAAACCACAACAATGTTGGGAGTTGTTGCGTCTGTGTTGGCAGTGGTGTGCAAACGGATGCATCAACAACCAACAATGTTGGGGAGTTGTTGCGTCTGTGTTAGCAGTGGTTTGCAAACGGATGCAACAACACACCAACAATGTTGGGAGTTGTTGCGTCCGTGTTGGCATCGGTGTGCAAACGGACCCAAAAACTCCCAACAATGTCGGGACCTGCAGTGCATTGTGGGAAGGATACAACTCTTACGACTCTGAAGACCATGTGTAATGCGCGTGCGTGGCCCCAACAATGTTGGAAGAGCTGTGCAAACGGATCCACCATTGTTGCGCTGCGCTTCGGCGATCACGGAACAAAAGAAATGTTGGGAGTTGTTGGCTCGAAAGTTTGACCCGATTCAATCTTTGCGCAACAACCTACAACAACATGCAAAACGGACGCAACATGTAACATCCAACAAGATTGTGAGTTGTTGGCTAACAATGTCACGTCCGTTTTTACGGGGCTTAAGTGTGGTACAGTGGAACCCGGCCAACCCACCGCCCGTTAATATCACCACTCTTTTCTTGGTCTCGTTTCTCGAAAGCCCCGTGAAAAAACAGGCAAGAAAAGGTGTTTGAAAACCATGACTTTTTAGCACAATATGACATGAACTGCTGATTTCCGTAGTAGGAACATTTTTAAGTATTCATGCCGAAACAGATTCCTCTATACTACCTGATTTTGCTGAGGGTATAATATAATCATAGAGCTTGCCAAACTTGCTGTTTACTTCGCTTTAGTATTTTCCCCTGATCTTAAGAAAGCGTCTGAGGTTTAGGAAAGTTTTAAAGAAGACTCACCTCCTTACTTGGTACCGCTATAGGAGTACCTTCCTTCACAACACCAGCTTCAACTGACACACCCATAACAATCGGACCTCGCGAGTTAAAGATGTGTTGAGGAAGGATTCGAAGCTTGCAAGGAAATACTGCAATGTGTTTGAATTCTTCACGTTTCTTTTGCTTCAATTCCTAGGGAAAGAAATTCATTTGTTGATCAAGTGATCGGTATCAACTGCCCAGGTGTGCCACGGATTACGACCTGGCAAACCCAGTGCGAGACAAGCACCTGGCTAAAGGGGTGAAGCTTCACTGGGCGTAGCCTCTTAAGCAAGCGTTCTCTGTGTCGTCAAGCGACGCCTTATCGTGCGGAGAGGAGTGTTTATTTTATTTTATTTATTTGTTTGTTTGGTCACTCACAGAACATAACATAACATTGAAACATTGGATAAAAGGTGGTGATTAAATTACAAGTTAATGTGACAAGAAAACCTAACGACGCTGCGAACTTACATCAATAGGCTTACTTATCACCTGCTTGAGTGCACAGAAAACATAAAACTTAAGCGACAGAACGACTATCAATGAGAAACAATTATATGAGGTATGGGAGATGTTATTGTAAATATATCTGAAAATCAGTTTCTATTCTAATTTAAGGGAGGGGCACAGGTTTGTCAGTATTGTACTATAAAGTGCTACCTTCTTTGAATAAAGTTGTTATTATTTTTATCATCGTCATCATCATCGTCATCATCATCATCATCGTCATCAAAAGACCTTATTCACGATACCCGCCATCTTTGCACGCGCTTAAGCACCGATGGAATAAAAGCGATGCCATATGGTTTCTCATGAGGCAAACAAGTGAAAAAATCTGCCAGTACAAGAAAACGCGGTCGAGTTCGTTTATTCTACACAATGAAAAAACAATTGCAAATTATGGGTGAAATTATCTTTTTTGGACGCAGTAGCGACCCTAGATGTCCTCAGAGCAAGCGAGAAAAGACGTAAAACTTCTAAAAACTCGAGCTGTAAATTTTACATGAACAACATAGTTGTCTCGGTTTGAAAGAATAAACAAACTCGACCGCGATTGCTCGTATTGCCCGTAAGTTTCATCACTTGTTTACCCCCTGAAATACCACGTGACATTGCTTTCATTCCATTTATCCTAAAGCGTGTGCTAAGATGGATAAGGTCAATTTGAAACCTTAGTACTTACATCCCTATAAGCAGTGAATTTGTCAAACAAGTGATAGATGATGTCGGCAGAGAAGATTTTCACACCCAAACTGTCGGCCATCTCTTGCGCTTCTCTCTCTATCCGCACATCAAAGGCCAGAATAACGGCATATCTAGAATGAAACACAAGTATCGTTAAGGCAAAGTTAAGGCTGCTTTCCACCAAAATTAAACTGTGTGGCTGGGAGAATTAATGGACGAATGCCGCGCCCCTTGCGAAAATCCCTCGCGCCTCTGCCGCGAAGAAAGTAGGCAGTTCCGAAGTCAGTTCCGAAGTCAAGACTTAAAACATACGGAGACAGGGCCTTTTCCGTTGCTGCACCTAAACTCTGGAATGAGCTGCCATTAGATCTTAGAAGGTTAGCTACAATTAAATTTATTCAAGAAACACTTTAAGACTGATCTTTTTAAAAAAGCATATAATGTTTAACTTTTTGATAATTTAGAATAGGATTTATTGTGATATTTTTATACATAAGACTGCTAATAGGTTTTTAATTTATTCATATTTTATTACCAGTGGGATCTTTTTAATTATTTTAATATTATGAATTGTAAAGCGCTTTGGTCAATTAGTGGAGTTAGCGCTATATAAATTATGTTATGTTATAAGAAAGTACCCCACGCAGAAAAATACTGCTAGCTACGCAGGCTACACAATAACACGTTAGCGACGTCTACGGAAATCGGTCATTTCGCCCCCAAGTCATTTCGCCCAGGTTACTTAGCCCCCTATTTTCGAGTCATTTAGCGCACTTCAAATGTAACGTTTCTCGTTCTAGAATCCGTAAAGCAAAACAAGCATGCGTCAAATGTAATTTTCCTCGTTTTCTAAGCCATAAACCAAAACAAGCAAACTTCAAATATAATATTCCTCGTTCTAAAATAGGGGGCTAAGTAACCGGGGCGAAATGACCTTAAAGCTACATTAGCGTACAAGTGGCCAGTAGAGGACTTTGGAGTTTTACACCAGATAAGTGCACAAAACTTCCTTTCTCTCTGGTCATTGCGAACCTATCTGGATGAGACGCACTACACTGAAAAGGCGCTCTTGCCTTCTGTCAAACCAATACTCTATGTTCGCCCTTAAACAAACCGTGGATCCAAACATAAAATTACTGCTACGTAAAAACATCAACAAACAATTTTAATCCGGGTTCGTTTCAACGAACCTACAGAAAAAAATGCGCAAAGAAACAAGTCCGTCTCCTCGCGAGCCTTTGTGAACATTAATACATTATTACGAGATTTCTTTACTTAAAAATGCTTCTTTAGTCTTGAGTCTTTGATTCCACGGAAACTGGACTATTCTTTGACTTGAATGTGGGATACAAAGAAGACAAAGCAAAATGAAAACTTAGAACTTACTGTCCGTCATGTTCCAACATGGTGGAACACTTCATGATGTCCTTTTTATGAACTGGACCAATATTAACTCCAGAGTACTGTTAAAAAGAGCAAAAACATCGTAAGACAGGCAGGGCCACAACAGCTGAATACAAAACTCATACAGAGAGTTCTTAACCTTTCCCATACCCAGAGTGTTAAACCTCACAGCTGAAAAAAAAAAACTCCTACACGTTTCATTTTCTAAAACATCGATAAACATTGTACTGTGATAGAAAACCGAGATAGAAAAGTTTTGACTTGAATGGGAACACAACAGGATTAACAACCTCAGCCCTGGGCACGAGGATGCTGCATTTAGATAAAGCTATGGAGGCAACGTGGCCGAGTGGTCAACGCGGTGGACTCGCAATCCGGCGGTCCCGGGTTCGAATCCCGCTCTGGTCAATTGCTGGATTAGCTGGATAAGCTAAGTGCACTCTCTAATATAAAAAATATAAAAAAAACCTTTAACTTCTTTAACTTTTATGACTCTAAGTGAAGGCGTTAAAATTTATAAATTTCTCACTCCAGGGTCTTCTTTCTGGGAAATTAATTGACTCAACGAGATAGACTAATGGTAATATGAAACTATGAGATGCAAAGAATACTGTACTCACAGGAATTTTCTCAGTGCGCAGAAACTCAAGCAGGGCTTCTAGAGATCCCAGAGTAGAGGCCTGTACGTACACACCCCGGTCAGACAGCTTGATAGACTGCAGTGTGTCACGGAGAAAGCTTGACACTTCGTTCTGTTGAGAGCCAAGAGCAACATAAACACCGTTACAGTGATAGACACCTCACTGGTAGAGAGAGTTGCGTGAGATAACACAGTATCGAAGAGGACAATTGTTGGTACAGGGATAAACACAGACCACAGGAGGCTATGGCAGCGACTGCGAAAATGGTTGAAAAGTCAATTGGGGTTCAGCGTTAATGTAATTTCGCGTGGTAGAGAAAGATAAAATCAGCCGCGCGACGGGCGAGCGAGAACGCGAGGGGCACATTTCGCGTTTTCACGCATGCACCCAAAGTTTTCCATTTCTCCTTCTTCTCAAGATGGACGGACGCTCTATTACCTTACAACTTCCAGCCAAATGCTGAATTGAGTTAAGATTTTAATTTGATTAGAAAGGAAAATGAATCATGAAGTCTGAATAAAAAAGATGAGTCAATGTAAAAAAGTTTAGATAAAAACTGCTCCACATCGAATAATAAGCTATAAAAACATGGCTTGTTCTTGCATCTTTTCGTTTTGCATCTCGGTATGATAATAGTTCTCTGCCCTCGTAGTGAATACTTGAGTATACGTATGTCCGGGAGTTATTTGCGGAGACTGTGTGTTGAGTTTGCGCAGATCTCGTCGAACAGGTTGGCACCAATTGAAAATATGATTGGGCCGAGTTTACTTCTGGGACTGTTACTAGGATCAAGTAAAAAAAAAAATGACCAATAGCTGACCGGCGCGTTTCCAGTAACGATCCCAAAAAAAATGCGGGACGCATTTCGGCTCCAGTTCACCTCTCGTTTCAAAAGTGGCAAATTGCTTTCCAGCTCCCTCGCTGCCCGAGATAGACAGTGTGCATAGCACGTTTATGAAGTTTTACTAAATCTTTACTAAGACTACTAGACAGAGCGCCTGTCACTCAAGCTACGTTACTGGCTTGCAAGAAAATGTCCGTTGAACTTTACGTAGATGATTACGGCCGTCGCGAGGATGTCCAGGTGTACATAGAAAGTTTAACGGAATAGAAAAGAACTCGAATGTCCTTTGAAAACGTTCAAACAAAGAGGAAGAAAAAGAAGAGATTCACCCTACTGACCTTGAAATAGTCCACCTCGTCTTGTTGTTGAGCAGCATACAATGGAATTCCAGCGAGCGCCTTTTCCAAGTCCTTCGCAGCTATCTTGACTCCTTGGGCCCCGCAGAGCTCCTTGTGATTAATATACTGGTTCTTGACTCTGAGTTCCTTCAGGGGCTGAGGCGTGAGAAGGGCCCTTATCTGAGTCACAATAGGGCCCTCAATTCCTGCCACAATTATTGTGTCCCCTTCCTTTAGCTTCCCATTCACGAGGATTACGTCTATTGTTGTACCCAGGCCTGGTAAGGCTTTTACCTGAAATAAAAATTTAAGTAATGTCATGGATGGTTTTACATGCAGTGTAAAGACGCAAAAAGCAAAGGAAAAACCGTAAACCGCGCACATGTGATTTCAGTTTACTCATCAAAATAGAAAATATAAGTATCTAATCGTTTGACGTTGACGGAATTCGCACACCTGTCCATCCTTATTTACGACGCAAATGCAACCCAATTCAAAGAGAGCATGATATCTGTGGTGAAAAACGTACTGTACTAGCTATTGTGACATCAGAAGTGCAGCAACAAGAACCGCCATTTTGACCCCTTGCTCTGACAGTCAAACATCGCACGTGAAACTACGGGCGCCTAGCAGAAGTCAACTAAACTAGCCCGCCGTACTGAGGTAATTTTGAAAATAAAATACAGTCAACTCTCTCTAAGACGGAGACCTTCGGGACCGGCCCTGACTATCCGTCGTGGAGAGGTGTCCGGTTTATAGAGAGCCGAAGTAACGTGACATCAGTAATTTTAGGGCTGAAAATATTTGCAATGAATACACGTCTGTTTAACTTGTACAAAACAACTAAAACTGGAACATAGTAACAGAGAAGTGGAATTATTTTCTTATCGTGCAATCAGAAGTTCATTCCAAGCAAACGTTCACGGCTTGGCGGTGTAACAGTATGCACTCTTCCAACTGGAGCAAGACTACAAAATATCTAACATTATGCAATAAATTTACTGTCATGTAGAACACCTGCATTTCCGTTTTAAGGTATATTTTTCACTACATTATCATGAAGCACTTCCCAATTGTCTGTTGACAGCTTCAAAGGTATCCGTTGTCCGTCTTTGAGAGGTTTCCGTCTTAAAGAGAGCATATTTGCAGTAAAATGACTGAAAAACGGCAGGGACTAACACTTCTCCTTACGACTTATACTGATCTGGCAGACTATCCAGGCCAGTTCCGACAAATGGTAATCGTCCAACGATCGTGCAAAGGGTTGGGTTGGAAACTCACTCCTTATAAGGATGTTTCCGCCTTCCAAATTTGTCGTAACTCCACATGATATCGATATGGCGAGACAACTGAATAGAGACCTTTTAGAACGACTTCGAGGACAAGGTTTCAACGAAAGTTTTTTTTGCGTATTCTCAAAAAAAGACACCCCTACTTTTTATTCACCAGAAACGTTAGCGCTGTTGTCTTTATTAAAGGAGGTTTAGCCCTGTCCCGATTGCAAAATCAAAATGATAGAATTTCTAACATTTGATAACTTGCTTCCCCCACTACGACATTCTCGCTAAAACTCGTAGTAGAATGACGACGACGAACACGTTTTCCCGCCAAAATGACGCTGGTTCACTACGCGCGCGCACTACTTAGTATTGAAAAAATCTCGTCCTCGAAGACGTTCTCGTTTTTGAATCTAAAGCTCTCTAATTAAAACTACTCAATATCTCACCTCTAGTACCATGCTCTCCAGTTCTTCAGAAAATGACAGTCTCTGAGCCAGTTTTGTTTGAGTCAGCCTTACGACTTGAGATATGAGGTCTCCCATTCCGTCTCCTGTGTGAGCAGAGGTGGGGACTAAAGACACGTAAGTCCTCGGGTCTGGATTGTTGTAGAACAATGCTGCGTTCAGCGCCTGGGGAAAAACAATCCTTATTTATCGGTAACAGTTGTTCGACTGTAGTTAGAAGGCAATTTAAAACAGTTTTAAGGCGATTGTCCCTTCTTTGACCCTTCAGTCCGATTTTTTCTTCTTTAGTAAAATCACCGGATATAAATCAAAAGGCTTTCGGAGAGAAACGAAGCAAGGTGTCGGAAATACGAAAGGAATTATTGTTTTACAAGACAAATAAAACCCCAAGAAATTGCGGTCGCTCTTTTCTTCTTTCATATGGCCTTTTCTATGGTCTTTTTCATGTTTTCTATGACCAGTCTACTGACTTTGTGGCTCAAACAGAACGCTGTATTAGTGATTGTGCTACAGGAACATTTATTTTCGGGACTTTCCATGATTCACACTCAAATTCTCCTACTTTTAGACCTGACAAATACCATTTTAAACTCCCTTAGTTTCTGTACGGGCCCCGAACGACCGAGAGGTTTGACCGGACAAATCGCCTATACAGGAAGTTGCATATTCACTCACCTGTTCAGAAAACTCTTTCAAAACTACTTGAACTCGTTCATCGAACTCTTGCTTTGTGTTCCGCTTTTGCTTCTTAACAGTATCCACAATACCTGAATTGGGGCCTCGCTTCCACTCGAACAACCTGTCCACCTTTAAAACCGGCACAGTGTAAATTAAATCCAGAAGCCAGAGGCACATAAATGTCGGGGCGGACGTAGTAGCTTATATCTGAGGTTAGGTTAAGAATCGAGGGTGCACGGATGCCTACATGACTGCTCTTGAAAAGACTACATTAATGTGAAATGCTGCTTGAAAACTAGTAGTATAATCGCAGGTTAATAAAAAACGTTAAAGATTCCAATTCGTGCGTGACATTTCATGATTTTCAGGTAAGGCAGAACGAATGAGATGTCACATGTTTTTCGTGGAAACGAGGCAAATAGCTTGCAAGAAAAACGAGGTCAATGAAAGAAAATGGCCAATATTCTGACGAAATTTTTTTTTACCATACGATAACTAGGAGACACTGCATTAACAGACTAAGAACAGTCTAAGAACAGTCCTGACAGTCCTGATAGGCACTATGACGTTAAGGCCTGTCTAATACAGTTTGAGAATCACCATCATATTTCGTATAACGGCATGTTTCATTCGCCACTTTACAAACGAGGACACCGGGCCAAGTTAACTTTTGCAAAGACTTTTTGGACTGTTACTAGGGAGAGGGAAAATATCGGCCAATAGAGAGGAGAAGTTTTGAGAATTTTTTTCCAGAAATTTTGCTACCATGGTAACGTAACGTCAAACTTCTCCTCTCTATAGCTGACCTGCGCGTCCCCGGTAACGATCCCAAAAACAATTGCGGGGCACATTTCGGTTCCAGTTCCCTTCTCGTCTTTAAAGTGGCGAAAACGGGTCAACGAAGTGACTGCAAATTACTTTTTTTTTTGTTTCCTTTACTAAAATATAAAAGATTGACTAACTTCGAGAAAACAGCCACTTGATGGTTACAAAATGGAAGAAAAAAGCAAACCTTATTCAGTGCCACTATAAACGGCGTCTTTTTCTTCTTCAGTAGATTGATAGATTCGATAGTTTGTGGCTCTAATCCATGCATAATATCGACCACTAAGACTGCCATATCACACAAGCTTGAGCCTCGGGAACGGAGGTTACTGAAAGACACAACACAGTCAGTTACCGGCTTAACGGGGTTATATCACATTATCTGCTATCTTTTAGAAAAGCTTAAACGTGTCTTTGCGAACATCAATTGGATTCCAAAACTAATAGTCCAGTTTTGTTATTTAAGACTATATTTAGGCTTTAAAGCTGTTTCCTTTCCTCTGTTATTAGGGATGGCAAGGATGGACTTGGATTGAAACTTGAGAAAAAGTTGGGCTAACTTATTCAAGTTTTAACCCTTTAAGTTCCACAAGTGACTGACCAATATCAATATTCTCCTCACAATATCAATACATAATCAAGAGAAAAGGTTATGAGAATTAATAAAATGATCACCTAAAGGAAAGTGTTTTAATCTTTGAACAAATTCTCTCAACTAATTCTTTAAGGAAATGTATGGAGATCAGTTTGGAGAATTTGTATGTGGATATTGGAGCTTAAAAGGTTAATGCTATGCCTGGAAAAGTCACCCAAAAATGTTATGGTCAGAGCTCTCTGGTGGAATTTGTTTGATATTTTCTTGATAACTCTAAAGGAGCACTTTGTGTGTGGGTAAAGGAAGTAGGTAATAACTTTAGCACAGAATTGGCAACAGTCCACGTTCAAAGTATGGCAATGAATTGAACAAAGGTAATGGTCCACCTAACTACGCTGATTTACTCAATTACTGACCTGAAAGATTCGTGTCCAGGAGTATCGATGATAAGTAGACCAGGAAGCTTGATGTCAAAATCTTGAAACTGAAATACGTATAACGAAATATAGAGTGAGGGTTGAAAACTTCGTTTTAGAAAATGTTGTCTGCTGACATTCATCGGAGAAATAGTGATAGAAGGAGAGTTAAAAAAGGAACAGAATTGTCATTATTCGCTGCTTCCCGAAAATCCAATCATAATTTTAGCTCTTCTCATTTACGTGTAAATTCGAAAAAATAAAAGGTTTATCTGGAGCTTACATCCTTGATCATCTTGGTCTGTTCTCTTATGGCGTCCACAGGCACCATAGTAGCTCCGATCTGCTGTGTAATACCACCAGCCTCCCCATCTTGCACGTTACTGTGACGGATCTGTAACACGACGAATGGTGCCGGTTAGAGCGATTCAGCTAAGGTCCCCGTTAATATGGAGCCGGAAAACTTGTCCCGAGTGGAGGATCACTCGCCTATCCGAGCTACCCTGGGGTATCCAACTTTTCCTGCATTTAATTTCCTTACAAAACTTGGCGAATCGTTTTCATAAGAAACAAAAAGTTGGCTCCGCGATTATATGGCTCCTTTAAAGATAAAGAAATTTCGCAGTGCATGAAAGACCTTACCCTTTCATTTGCAATAGCTGGCAAACATTTTATTTGTTTCGGAAGTTTTTCTCGCTCAGTATCACGGATAACTTAGCCAAAGATCGAGTAACGAGTGAACGAAAACACAAAGAGAGCACGATAACACACGGTACAATAGCAAAAAAACTCTCACACAATCTCAAATATATGATTTATGTCTTTGACCCCGTTTTCGCATTCACCACGACCGCTGTGGTAATCCGTTACGGAGTGGAAACTGGATCACATAACAGTTACCTTATCTAAAATCTTTGTTTTTCCAGTATCCACGTGTCCCAGTACACAGATGACTGGAGATCGCAGATTGTCCGTGGATCGGTTAGCTTCCGCTCGTACTCGTCTTTTCTGAAAAACACGAAATATTTTGAGTTTACTTCATCCCCAAAATTTAAAGACCATTCCCTTTCCCCAGTTCCACACAGTTCCTGCCTCTACGGACGGACACTTGTAAAAAGCAGACACTGGACCCTCCAACTTTGGTGTCGGTATAGGACAAACGCAAGATGACGTCATTTTACAACAACTACCAGAATCCTCCTCTTTGTTGTTTTTTTCTGCAAATTAGGGCTATTGCTTTTTAACCTCAGCGAGATTGGCAAATTTAATGAAGAAAGGAGAAACGAACTGAATTCTGGTAGTTGCAGTCAAATGTTGTCATCGTAAAAATGACATAAGAGCAGAGTTTTCCTTTGAGGCCGGAGGCCGGATGTTTCGTCCGGTCGTTTGCCATTCTATGTCCGGCACCGTGACTTTCATGCCCATATTTTAGGGTTTTTTTTAAATTTTTTTTATCATTATAATATTTGTTTTACTTAAGCAACTCATGAACTTACTGACTAGAGGATAACAGAATAAGCAATTAAATGTCTTTGCTGTTTGATTGTTTTCCCTTTTCATTTAAAAGAAATTGAAATGGCAAAGCTTACAACCTCAGTTACCTTATGTCTTTTTTGAAAATCAATAAAAAATAAATTCGCAATGATAAACAACTGAAAATTATGTTGCTGTCATTCTCCAACCGACTGTCCAATTTCTTTAAAAATTTTACTTTTTAAAGAGAATTTGAGTGAACTCCAGCCTTGCCTCGGAAACTGATTCTTGGGTTAAGAAACGATGGGAAACAGCGTTTCTAAATGTTCTATTTTAAAAATTTCCTGGGTGGATACCCCCTGACCCCCCTAGGTAGCTTGCGCCTTTGACGCTCGCAAGGCGCCCTGCACCGCCAAAAATTTCGCGTCCGGTGTTTTCAGAAGTATGTCTGTTACTTCAGAATCCTGTAAGAGGGTCTGGCTGAGAAATTAATACTGAGTTTTATAGTACCTGTATTCTTTCATAAACTGTTTCTGTCTTTTTGTCTTCCTCTTCAGATTCCTCCTCACTTTCACTTCCTTCCTCCTCATCTTCATCTTCTTCGTCCTCTGATTCGCTTTCCTCCTCGCTCTCATCACTTTCTTCTGACTCTCCTTCGCTTTCCGCTTTACCTTCTGCCAGTTCTTTGACTTCCACCTTCAGAAGAAAGTATTCTTTGAAACTCAGAAAACAACAGAAAATAACCTTTATCATTGTCATTTAATATTATTACTCAGTAAATGCTACTATCCTTGCCTTGAAAACTTATACTTTTATACTCTGAGGGAGCCCAATATTCATAAGCCTTATGGTTTCTTTTTGGGCTTCCTCACCACATTTATTTGCGTCTGTGTAATCCTGTATTCTTTTCCTTTGTTTTTATGTGGCTAAATATCATTTAGGCAAAGTTAAACTCGAGCGAGTTGGCCAGCAGTCTTCTCCCACTTCAGTATGTGACCTACGGGGCGGCCCGCGGGGAATTGCAGGGCTCCTTGTGTGCCCTTTTGCTAGTGTTGCTTTGCATTGTAGCTTTGCTTGCTGATCGTAGCGGATCATTTTTAGCCTTCTTGCGAATCATTGCGGATTCTTGCTGATAGTAGCGGATCAATGTTTGCCTTCTTGCGTATCATTGCGGATTCTTGCTCCCTCTCCTCCCTCCCTGCCTGGTGGTTTGGTAAGTATTTTCTCAGGTAAGTATTCTCTTAGGTAAGTATCTCAACTGAATTCATTCAGTGTGACGGTGCCGGTTAGTGGCTGCTCTTGGGGTGGTTCCCGCTTCCAGGGTTGCCATGGATACCTCCTCTCTGCTTATTGCATTTGGCCCCCCACTAACCTTTAAGGCACCAGCTCCCAAGCTCATCATTAGCGATGAGTTTAAGTGTTAAATAAAACTGAATTGAACCGAACTGGAATGCTGCTGTGTTCCAGGATAAATCAGGCATGAGAAAACTAAACTGCAAACAGCATTTCGATAAATTATATTAAAATTCATTCTTGGCTCCGAGGCTTGGGAGAATAAAACGAAAGAAATGTATTACTTATTACTGAGCCTCAAGACGATTTCGGAGCCAAGTATGAATTTTAATTCGGAATTGGTCTATTAATTTGCAGTTTTGAGGTTTACTTGCGTGTCCTAAACTTTACTATGATTGGTCAAAACACAATTGACTTTTCGAAGTTAAATCAAGGTGTTCATGGTTTGTTGACTTGCACAGTTAGAGTAACCAAATTTCAAACAATAATTATCGAAAAGCAAAAAGCCCATTTGCACGATGACGTGTTTTTACTACTAAGACCATAATTCATTTCGTTCTTCCTTTCATATTTAAATTTGGTAATCCCAGTGAGGTTTAAATAACAAACGCCCTACGCCCGGTTCCTTGAAAGATGGTTAAGTTTAACCCAGGATTAAGCCAAATTTCAAGCACAGTTTTCTCGTCTAAGAACAACTCGAGGTTACAAAAAATTTAATACTGTTGAGCCTTTACTACGAGATACAGTAATGATAACACAAAATGTTACCCTAAGCAATGCATAGGAATGTAAAATACGAGAACGGAAAAAAAATTTAATCCCGGATTAACGTTAATTGGCCTTTCAGGAACGGGGCCCTCATTTTCAAAAGAAAACAAAACCCTGAAGGATTCTGGTAGTAGCAGCAAAATAACGCAATCGTGCAAATGGCCTGTAGAGTAATGGGAAAACGAGGATTAAGTCACAATTACAATTTGTTTAGCTTGAGAAGGGAGAGCAGAAAGTCGAGAGGGGCATGTTACTAATGAAGAAATAACAGATTCATGTTCCAGTTAAACTAATAAAACGTGAGACAGCTACTAGTCAGAAACAAAATACATTTTGGACAACAGATAACACTTCAAGACTCTTAAAGTGTAAATTATTTGAGATATAAGATTTTACAAGCTGAAAGGTGGGGGGGCGGGCGTGAAGTGGGGTGGGGTTAGGGAGCTAGAGAAACATTTACCCTTGTAACAAAAGATAATGTGCCAAATAAATGTACACTAGAAATAACTGAAATTACAGTGCAACTTTGTATCAATTATTACTGTACCTTGACAGTATCTGGTGCTTTAATATCTGCAACGGATTGAGAGACAAATTTAAAGTAAGGCGTTTACACTGTATTTACCTGTAACACTTACACACAACCGATTCATTGCACGCTTCAGTAACTGGGTGATTTGACTCAAAAGTGAGATTATTATCTATTGACAGTTGAAATACAGTTAGATGTTATTTAGCCAAGGAAGCTGTCACGAAAGTAAGCAAAAATTGTCCTTTGAAATGACAGGGCACTGGTATGAAAAATCCAAAACTAGTGCATTATTTAGCCTCTTAACCTTAGCCCTTTTGTTTAAGTTTGCTTTCAACAAGGTCTACAAGAAAATAAGGATAGGGAAAGGCGGGCTTAACTGCAGATTACCCTGCCACTTTAAAGCAACCCCTAACGGATAGGTGGATAAGCAGATGCTCAGTCACTACATATCCGCGTATCCACTTTGTCACTACGCATCCATGTATCTGCCTATCCGCTTAGTAAATATCTTTTAAATAATAATCACTGCATACATGTATCCGCATATCCACTTTGATATACCCTTAAGACAGCATATAAAGCCAGTACAGTATGTCTATTTTGTCTTTCTTAAAACCACTGAAGGTAGAATGGCACATAAAGTGATAATTGTGTATCCACATATCCAGCTCTTTCAGGGATACAGCTTCGAAGTGGCAGGGTATTCTGTTGTTACTGAAAGCTGAGAATTATTACGTACGAAAAACAGTTTCAACCTTGAGAATTGGTTTCAACCCCTACAACTTTCCCTACCTGACTGGCTTGAATTCCTAGATCTGCCCGTGATAAACAAACCAGCAATAACATTTTTACGTTTTTAATTAATAACACAGCAGACCTTGTGATTGAGTCTCAGGTTCATCATCAGAATCCACATCCCAAGAGTCCTTAACCTAACAAGAGAGCATTCTCATTGATGACGTTTGCACACAAAATTTCCAACTTCATGTAGGTGTGGGTGAAGGGGCCCCCCAGGGAGGGGGGTACTTGGGCTAATTCTTGATGGGTATGTGCCGCTAGCCTCTCAGAACCCCTACCCCATTATAGTCTATTGTGTAGCCAATTATAGACAACATCTTGGCCACTTTTGGGAAAATGTAATTTTCACTATCCCAACTTAGTCACATTTGTTAAACTTTACCTACCCGAATTTTCCGACCCCCAAAATCCTGAAAATGTGCAACCCCATTCTAGTAACTCCATTGAAAATGTAACCCCATCATAGTCAATCCAGCTGTGAAAAGGCGACCCCATCCAGTGGCACATTCACATTAGCCTATTACTAGGATGTAGTCCCCCCTCCCCTCATCGAAGGGCTAAGAAGTCAAGAGTAAATTGTGAGGCCACCCTTCCCTCCCTGCTCTTTTCTTAGGGCATCTAGACAAGCACCCACCCCGTCCCCTCTACTTGAAGATCTGAATCTGCCACTTCAATAACGTGTCTTCTTTTAATCAGCAATCGGCCACAGAAACTGTGGTAGTAATAAAATGAAAACAGATTATTACCTCTTCCTCCTCTTCCTCTTCCTCCTCCTCCACTGCTTTATCCTCCTGTTCATCAGCATCAGCATCATTGACATCTTGTTGATCTGTGATAAACAAAGACACAATCAAAACTTATTATTATTCATTCAAAACATTTGCAGTTTCTGATTGGTTAAAATACCCTGGCTTACTCTTCATAAGCAGTTGGCGTTGACCAATTTTGGAAAATGCGAGCAATATAGCATTGATTCAGTGGTACATTGCCAAGCAGCCTCATTTACAGGCAAACATACCTTCTATCAACCTCATTTTCAGGCACAGCAGTCTAGTTGTTTATACCCGAGGGAACTAAAAACAATGGCATTCACTGCTATCCACTAAAACTGAACAAAAGAAGTACAAGAACATGCAAAACATATTGCTCAATGGGTGTTATCTACTATTAGAGGAGTAACTGCAAGATAAAGCGTCTGCTTATAAATTATTCTGAAACTGTGCCAACAAAGAGCCCAATGTTTTGATAGAGTCTACAAGGAGGTAGGCTTGTTAAAAACTTCACATGCATCACAACTACAACAAATGCCAAATACATAGAGAAAAGAAATGACAAAATTTGTTTACCATCTGTCTTCTTGTCTTCATCCTCTTTGGCAATCACTTCATCTTCGGTGGTTGTTTCTTAAAAAAGGAAGGTGAAGACAAGAGTTATTTAGAAATGTAAAAGGGCTACAACAATTAAAATAGAAATGCAGAGGTAAACACCACTGAAAAAAAACTAAACAATAATGAAGCACGGTATAAGTACATGTGGTATGTACCGGTTTTTATGTAATAGGCAAATCTTTGCTGACGTTATTGTTTACATCTTTGCTCATTAGCATAAGAGTTAACCCACAGAAGGTGTAACCATATGCACAAATCAAATTAAAAAGTTGAACGAGTTGGTTAATTTGAGTGGTTTGTGCACTTTTCAGCTTTTTGCAAGCAATAACAAAAGAAATAGCAGCCACTGAAAACTGGAAATTGCCAGGTGACAAAAACATTAATGAGCCTATACATTCTTTGTAAAGTTTCAACCTTTTCAAAGATAATTTCTCAAAACTTTTTTGTATATTGGCCTCAAATTTCACAGATAACTGAAACTGCCATGCTCTTTCAATATCAGAGAAATTCTTTTTTAAAAGCTTGATCAGGGAATGAAAGGCATATGCTAATGAGGCAAACAATGTCAACAAACATTTGCCTATAAAAAGGTGACTGCATGATCACCACCACAAAGCCAAAAATAATTTTTCTTTCTAGAAAATGACATATGTCCAGCTACATAGAAGTCACCATTTTTTCTATCAAAATCAGGGTTGTCACTAAGATTTCAAGTTGCCGGGTAAATACAACAAGTAGGCGGGGAATCAAACGGCTAGGGATTTCTTTTGGTTCTATTTTTCTTCTATTTTCCCAATAAAAGTAGCCGGGGCCCACTCTCTTAGTAGCTGAGGAAAATCCCCGGCCCCCGGCTCTTAATGACAACCCTGAAAATGCAGTTTTACTCACCAAGATCTTCAGTTGTTCCAGCTGTTTCCTCTTGGTCTTGTTGCTGCTGCTGTTGTTGTTGTTTCTTGGGTTTTTTGGTGCCATAGCGTACAGGTCTTCTGACTCCATCTTGCTCTTGCTGATTTAATGCAGGAATTTCAATCAGGCCTTTACAGAAATAATATGGCTCAGTGTTAATAAAAAATTTGCACCGTGTCATCAAGGAAGACTGAATATGCACTAAAAATCCCTTCTTCGCTAATAACAAAAACAATAATAATAATAATAATAACAAAGGGACAATTAAGGCGGCATTAGTGGTCCTTACCTTTTTAATATCTTTCTTAATGAACTAAACATTACTTTAGGTAACCATGCATTGCTAATTAAGTACACACCAATGATGTTTTTTAACAATCATTGCTCCTGTATGGAAGGAGGGAGACTGCTTTGGTCAGCTGGGTCAGTTGGTGTCACAGTTTTTTAGTCTGGACAGAAACAAATGGAATTTCTTGCAATCCAAGTAAATGTAAAGAGTACACCTATATGAGAGGGGCAACTGCGATTACTATCCACTGATTGTGAGGACACCTACACTGTAGCTGTAAAGAAGTAATTTATGGGTAACCCTTCAAAGCAAAAGCATATTTTCAGCCTATGCGAAGAACAAAATAATTTATTTATGAGGCCCTGCTAACGTAAAATTCCAACAAGCAACATGGCCTTGAAACATCGACATAAACTGGATGAAATGGCAACAAACAACATAAAGATGAATTAATTACCAACAGGGACATGGCCTCCTCTTCAAAACATGAAATGACCATATTTGAAATCCAGACTAGGGGCATACGTACCGCCCCACAAGAGGGCCTCATTAAACAGTTAACAAATGCTTACAGGTGTACATATCCTTAGATTGCTGTGCAAAGAGGGTTTTCAAATTAAATTAGCTTTGTAAGCTAAGTACATACACACCTTGCTTTTTCATAGAATCCAGCATAGCCTGGGCTTTGGCTTGTTGTTGCCTCTGCGCCTTTGTGAGAAATTTCCCTTCTTTCTTTAGCTTTGCTATTCTTTCCTGCAACAGAGACAGCAAACCTATACCTGACATTTAAACTGACCGAAAAACATGACTGTTGTAAGCGGGGAGGATCAGGGCATTGTATAGAAGTGGCTGCTAAAAGAGGTTGGTTTGACTGTGGTCTAGAGCCTAAAGAACAACTGAAATTATTACACTTTGATGTTGTGTCTTAACAGTACCACTGTTTGGTTCAAAGGTGTTGCCATTCTACAGTCAGTTAATAAAAAATATTTTAACCGAGGTTGATGCTCCACTTTCTTTGTCTTCTAGGAATTGGAGACAAAGGAAATCGAGAATCAACCCAGGTTAAATCACAATTTATAACCTGAAATCAAATTTGACCTGTAACATAATTATATACCTTTTCTTTCTGCTTTTTCCTTTCTTTCCTTTCTTGCTCAAGTCTCAACTGAAACAATAAAAAATACAAAATTATTTATCAACATCGATCTTAATTTTATGCTCTTGACTGGAAAATTCAATGCTTGACACAAGCATAATAAACCACATGTTCATGCACAGCTATCAGCCAGGCATGGTTTAAAATAAATTACACCAAGGTAAGGTTGATAAGCTATGTACATGTGCTGCCTTTGTGAGCATGTTGTGTTAAGTTCAAAAATGAGCCAGTGGCACCGTTATGGGAAACGTTACAGAGCACCCCAGCTAACCAGTTTTCCCCCTTACATCTAATGCTTACACATAGTGGCATAAAAAAGGGAAAAACCTTTTCTAGTCTCCTGTTCTCTGCTTCCTCCAAAGCTCTCTGTTTCTCTTCTTCTTCCTGTTTACGACGCTCTTCCTCCAGTCTCAGTTGCTCCAGGCGTTGTTGCATCTCTTTCACTATGGCTTTGTTTGGTTTCTTTGTTTTCTTCTCTTCCTTTTCTCCTTTTTTCTTCTTTTTCTTTTTCTTTTTTTCCTTGTCTTCACCCTCCTCTGCTCCTTCCCCTCCCTCCCCTCCCTCAAGCTCATCTCCTTTGTCACCAAGCTCATCTGCCTTCTCAGTACCATCATCCCCTACATCTCCTAAAAAGAACACAATTTTTTTTTAACAAAACAGTCTATACACGTGACATAAAAAATGAAATATGACAGAAATAATTATTTTTCTTACACCTCCAACAAAAATCAAGATCTCTTCTTCAACGATCATCCGTGACATTTCTAGCTTCATTTTGACGGTAAGGATACAAAATCAATCAACTTTCATTCACTCTTGCCCCTTTCGCAAGCTCAGCCAGCAAGAAAATTTAAAAACGTTTACACCAGGTAGAAATGTGTAACACCCATACATTAGATCAAAATTTCCAAAGGGGATTAAATATACAAATGTAGAAAACAGAATGCATGGGATTTCTGCTAAAACTGGGAAAGCTGTGCATTCATGGTACAGCATGTGCTACTAATAGGCAAATCTTTGTTAACATTTTTTTCCTCATTAGCATTATACATTGTATGCTTTTCACTCCCTGATCAAGCTATTAAAATAAACCCTCTGAATATCAAAAGGGCATAACAATTTCAGTTATCTGTGAAAAATTGAGCCCAATAATATACTGAATAGTTTTGGAAACAAAATCTTTGAAAAACTCAAAACTTTACAAAGAATGTATGGCCTCATTAACGTTTCTGCCGCCCAGCAATTTCACAGTTTTCGATGGCTGCTATTTCTTTTTGCTATTGCTTTCAACGAGCTGATAAGTCCACAAATTGTTCAAATTAACCAACTCTTTCACCTTTTGAAGTTAACTTGTACATACAGAGATACCTTCTACGGGTTAACTCGTATGCTAATGAACAAAAATGTAAGCAATGATGTCAGCAAAGATTCACCTATATGCTGGGTACACGCTGTAAGCACTGACTGTACCATACCTGACAATTTCGATGTCACAGCAACTTCTGCTTCTTTATCAGCAGATGATTCAACCTCAACTTTTCCCTCTTCGGTCTTATCATCTGCACTGGTAGTTGCCTTGCTTTCATCTTTCTTCACTTTGGTTTTTGCTTTTGCTTTTTCAGCTTCTTTTTTCTTTTTCTCTCTTTCCTTTTTTTCTGCTCGCTTTTGTGCAGCAGTTTTAACTCCTGTTGTCCCTTCATCAGTCACTGTGACCTCTTCAGGTTTCTTTGCAGCATCATCAGTTTTTTTCACAGGTTTCACTTTTTCATCCTCAGAATCAGCCTCCAAATCAAAATCAAAATCTTTCTTGTCCTTTTTTTTCTTTTTAGATTTTTTAGAAGTTGTCACACTAGGCTCATCTGTAACTCCATTTCCATTTTCTTCTACAACATTATCTACAGTTTGTAAGTCATCAACATTACCAGTGGCAAGACTCTCAGTTTCAACAGTTTCTTTTGTGGCTTCAACATCTTTCTTTTTCTTTTGTTTTTTGCTCTTTTGTGAGCTTGTTACCATTTCTGTTAAATCATCATCACCATCATCTTCAGCAGGACCATCATCTTCTATATTTAGACCCTGAAATCTTCCACCAGATGGTTTGTTTTCCTGTGTTCAAGCAAAGAGTAAAAGATAAAAGACCAAACACTCAACAAAACAAATGGGATCTGTGGTGAAGTGTCACAATAGGTCATCATGCAATTTAATCACCCCCAGCTTCATATCACATTCATAATAACTGGTACTCTTTTCACATGCATACAGTGTATTACCAGTTTCTATCAAAGATCACTCATTCTTTCCTAGGCCTTTTTCAGCCAGTGTTTGTAAAAAGGGTTCTGTGTTATGATTTAACGACGAAATAGCAGGGTGGCAGAGTAGCAAATTAATAAACAATAAAGAGATGAGATTAATTTTTTGATATTTGAAATAATCAAGAGACTTCTCTTGATTATTTCAGATAATTCTCACAAAGACCGAATCTTATAATAAAAAATAATTGTTTTATCATACATTGTTTTGAAATAAATAATGACAAACACACTGTCACATGAACATAGTTTTACATTACTCTTGCACGTATTGTGCACGCAACCTGCAGATTAGTCAGTTATCTACTTAAAGGTTGCACTTATTGCCAAAATTAACTGTAGGTTATTAGCTGATGAGAAGCTAGATAGTGAGTACAATGTGTAATAAATGAATATATCACCTTAACTTTACTAGCAGTATTTTCTTTTTTATCTGGTTCACCATCTTTTAGTGATTCAAGGTCATTCAACACATCATCCTCCCTGTGAAAGTAAATTAAATTGAAATCAAATCTGCTACAATGTCAACCAAACTTCCATTAAGCTTTTTACATGTATCAAGTTCATTCATCAATAGTTCTAGATTTGATTAAAGTGAATTGAGCACCGAACTTATGTGGTGAGCTATCGGGTATTGAAACAAATCTGATTGGCTATTATTACTGTCCTGATTCCAGCACGAATCATAACTATAACAAAATTCTTAAACCCGATTAGCCATCAACTGCCCTGATTTCAGCCTTAATAGGACAGTTAAATAGGACAGTACGCGTAATGCCTAAGTAATTGGACAGTACGCGCCATCACGCGCGCGCTGAAATGGCTTTTTTTTCACTGCTAGCAAAAAAAACTCAGAATTTGTTGTCTTTTGATTAAAAAAAGAGCCTCATATATCACAAATTTTGTTAAAGTTATGATTAATTGGTAACAGAACTTCGTGTCGTCCATATTCAGTCTGTAATCACACTCGTGATTAAACAAATCGGACTCCCGCTACGCGGTCGTCCGATTTTGTTAATCACATGTATGAGTACAGACCAAATTGGACTCCACTCAGTCCTGTTACCATTACTAATAGACAGAGTAAAAGGGCAGTACACATCCTGCCTTAACCCGTTAAGCCTTAAGAGTGATTAGCATCAAACTTCTCTTTATATCAATACTTTGTAAGTCGCATTGGCAACCAGCTGGTCACAATTATGGACCTTGTTAGTGGATAACACCAGCCAACTATTTCAACAAATGGGGCCTGGTTGACTAATCAACCAAACAGAACCCAATAGTAGAGACCCTCTTAGGGAAAGGGGGGGTACAAATGTCCCTTGTCTGAATTTCAAATACAGTCATTTCACTTTTTGAGGAGTAGGCCATGTTCCTGTTGATATTTTAACCCATTTTGTGTCCATTGTCGCCATTTGATGAAGTCTATTTCTATGTCGCTGTTTCAAGGCCACGTCGCTTGACGGAATTTCACCCTAACAGGCAGGACCTGAACAATCGATGAAAATCAACTGATCAATTGATGACAATCGATTAATTACTGTTGATTAGCATCGATTGGCATCGGCCAATCGATGATCAATCAATAATCACACTTATGAGGTCGCAAACTTCATCAATTACCATCGATTGGCACTAAATTCATGTCTCTGTATCTTCAGGTATCCCGGGAGTGTACACAGATCGTATATTATTTTTAAACCTGAGTAGCAAAGTTTGAGAATTGTTCATCTATGTGGCTCCGTTAAAAACAGCACAAGTAATTAAGACAATTAACATGTCTCGTTGTCAGTAGTGCAAACTTGATCAATTTAGCATCAAGTTCATTGCAAAGATCCAACTGACCTGGGACACAGTCGTCGTTCAAACACAATTAAGCTTATTATTTCTTTTTCTTCTTCTTTCTTTATATGTCTGTGCAGATGCCCGCATCCACCTCGATCTTTTGGTGGAATTCCCAAGAGTGATTTACGGAGTAGCAAAAAGTTATTCCAGGCAGGCGTCAAAGGTGACAAGCACAGCAAACAGTGCCAAAGCAGCACAGAAGTGATTCTCCTTCCCAGGAATCATGGTGAGAGACAGTTGCTTTTATTTCAAATATTACTTTTTTTGCCAAATTATATAAGTTATATAAATTATATAAGATAGTTTTTACTCAAATAAAAAGCAATGATATCAAAATGTGTAACTTTATTAGTACTTGATGAAATTGACAATTGAAATGTTTGACTGAATAGGTAATCGATTGATATTGCATATTGATAACAACCCATTATGTTAATTGATCGATTCCCATCGATTATCAATTGATATTGATAATCGATGATAATCAATAATCACAAAAATTTTTGTGATCAATTGTCCATTGATTATCAACATCAATCGATTAATTGATATCGACTGTCATCCATTGTTATCGATTGCCATCAATTATCGATTTCATCGATTGTTCAGGTCCTGTAACAGGGCCTCATAGAATAGTCAAAACATTGCCCACCAGTACCGTCATTTATACGGTGAATAATATAAATGTCAATTAATTTATGAAAGTTTTCTAAAGTTTGAATTTTTCTACGACAAATTATGCAAGTAATGTGCGTTACTTAATTCACGATACACCATCGCGTTAAGAAAACTGGATGATGGCAATCAAATTTATTTGGTAAGATAATTCTTCCACATGTAACACGTGACAATGATCAGACTCGAAACTCGTTTAATTTACTGACAAAAAAACTCACCAGTCTACGTCCTTTTTCTTTCCTTTCTTTGGCTTTCCCATCTTCTTTCCTTAGGTTCGCCAAATATTCTGCTGGATATCCACGTTAAAACATATGATAAGCTTAAATACAGGAAATGTCTATTAAAAGATGGTGGCTCGCTGCTTTCCCTTCCTCTCTGGCGATCTTCCTCTGCTTCCCACCGTTTCTTTGAGCGCTCTAAAAGACATACATCAAAGTAACGTCCACGACTGAACCTTCCCGCGTTCAATGCTTCAAAGGAATCAAAATTAACTGATACACTGTAATTTTCGAAAAGAAAATGTACTAAAAGGTGAAAAGTATTGCATGTGTGTGGGTAATTTTTTTCGTCATATTCTATACCCAGGCTCTCCCTGCCAAGTCACAGGTTTCCCAGTATAGTAAATAATGTCCACAGTCCGCCCACAGCAAAGGATTGTGCCTCACAGACCTCAAAAGTCGCAGGAATCGATTTTCCATTTTCATCTACTTTCGTTTTCATTTTCTTGACACTCCTTATGACTCTGTCATTTACGATCTGGTAGCCGGCTTAGCAGGCGCTTGTCCCGATCGACTATGCTCATAACATGCTGGAAAGTTGCTAACCAACATTAAATACCAAATAGTTGCTAAAAAATTGCCAAAAATCCAAAAAGTCCCCTCGTAAAAATCAAAAGTTGCTACCGAAATTTCTGGATACTTTTATATAAATGTCAATTTAAAGCTTTATTTTTCGTTCTTCATACTCACTAACACTGGTCAGGAACATGAAAATAGCTTGAAACTTAGCTTACTAAAGCAACTCTTTAAAAAGAGTTGCTCGCAAATATGGCAGAAAATTTAAAGATACTAATTAATCAGCTTAGCCTCTAGGCGTTCTTGGCTAGGCCAAGCCTGGACTCTAAGTCCGTTGTCCACTTAATAGAGGTTTTTAACAATAGAAAATACAACTTATTTTATTGTCCGCGTCCGCTTAATAGAGGTGTCCGCTGAATAGGGGTTCGTTACAAAGGGAAATATAAGACGTTAATTTCGGAACCCGGCTTAGTGTCCGCTTAAAAGAGGATGCCCGCTTAATTGGGGGTCTGCTTAATACAGGTTGCACTTTAATTGCTTTTGAGACCTGCGAAACGTTGACAGGTGAAAGATTATGTGTTCAAAAGGTTGATAAACATTTTACAAGAGAGAACGATCCTCTCTTGACATTTAAGAAATCCACATAAATTGAAGTTTATATGAAATCGATGACTTTTTTTGTGCTTGATATGTGCTCTAAACCGATATATTGTGCTCTAAAAATTTCTCAGAAAGACAAAAAATTGCTCGACGTTGGTAGTACCGCAAAAAGTTGCTCAAAAGTTGCCGAACACAATCGGAACAGGCCTAGCAGGGGCCGTTTATTATTAGCCCGCGAGTGGAACACGCACATCATCGAGATTTCTTCCTTCGCCCCCCAAAAACTGTCGCCTGCTACACAGGCTAATGATCTGGTGAAGACCAGATTGTCGGAGTCAGAAGTAGAAGACTCTGAACCATTAATCATAATGCTTGTTTCGATTCTGCTTACGACTCTGACAATCTAGCTTTCGTTACTGGGGGACAGAATCACCTGATTGGGTGACTGATTATTTAATTTTCCCGAGAGCGTAAATTAAATTTTTGGTTCAGTAAGGGTGGAGAATGTTAAAAGCCTGATAAATCACCAGGATGAATTGAACTGCCTTTCGTACGCAACCATACATCATCACCACCATCATTATCTAAAGCTTTTATGAATACTGCCCACCATAGTTTTTTTTCAATTTCTGACATGGACAAGTTAGGTAAAATTCGTTGATACCACTGGAAAGAGCGCCTTAAAATTAGTGAATTTGCCAACTGAAGTTTGAAAGTGATTTGCTGAAAACTAACGAAAATCAGTAGCACCTCAAAGTCATGAAATTTTGCAGACGTTTTATGATTAGACTTGCCCCCCTGACCATACCAACCTCGTTGCTAACATGCAAACGTCTGTTAATTTTCGCACCTTTGCGAAGCTTCATTTCTTCACTCGCTTACGACGTATCACTTTCAACCTTGACAGTTATGCTACTGAATAGCCCACTTCCGAGTTCCAGAAACCCTCACTGTCAAAATGAGGCAAGGTACACAACCTTTCTTGTGAAAATGAGTTTTATTTGCATGAGAATCAAAAATGATTTCCATATCAAAGGCTGAGCACCTACCCTCGTTTTGAAACAGAGGCCCGGGGGAACTCGGAAATGGCCTATTTGAAGAAGCTCTTTCCAGTTGTGTCGACTGATTTTTCCTAACTTGTCCATGTCAAAAGTTGAAAAAAACCGTGGAAGGGTCTATGGTGGGTTCACTTTACAGAAGCGTGCAGGTAGGACATAGCTCTATAAGAACTTGAGGCAAATTGTATCAGAGAAATTTCATGCGCGGAGAATTTATTTGCCAAAGGCTTTGGACCAAATTTTACAAAGTGAAATGTCGCGGCACCATCGAAATACGGATGAATGTGCTATGTTAGAAAAAAAAATTGCGATACCTTCAACATCATTAATCTCGCGAGGGTACCTGCAAATTTGTGTCGGCTTCCGCGAGGAATTTTCAGGAGAGTTGCGATCTTACTTAGGCCAGCTTTAAAGGAGCCGTCCAACTAGGGTTCATGTAATTTGTGATTATGCTCAGGCCAGGAGCAGGCCGGCCTATGTGATTGGCTCCTGTCAGGATCTGAAAGAACTCATTTGAAAGTGCTCTCGCACTAATAATAATAATAATAATAATAATAATAATAATAATAATAATAATAATAATAATAAACTTTATTTATATAGCGTCTACATCATTAACTGTTCTAGGCGCTTTAAAATATCACAAAAAGTGTATTAAAACTCTAAAAAAAAGGAAAAACGCGAATTTGGTGTGAAATCGGTCTGCCAGTAGACTGGAACGGTTAGCGCATGCGTAATCCTTGCGACTTTGACTCGTACGTGTATTTTGTCAGCATGAAGTGTACCTTCATGGATAATAGTCTTTCTATTATAAAAGCGATATGAAATGACTCAGTCAACATGTAAACGTGATACGAAATCAAGAAGTCATCCCGGCATGAAACTCGCGCCGGTGCGAGTTTTCTCATGTAAACACCCCCTAGCAAAACGTGGTTATAACACATCTTAGATATGAGCCAACTAATTTGTTGTTTGTCGTAGTTCTTTGTAACATCAAATTCAACGTGGCAGTTAATTTAAATTGAAGTTTGATTATAACAGCGCGCGTTAAAACCTCAAAGCAGCACGCGTCAACTTCTAACTAAGAATTTTTCACTCTTTTCAAAAGTCTTTTTTCATACCGAGAAAGAAAATATTTTTATTGTATTGAGACGGAAAACTTTCTCTTATTTGAACAGAACTGAAGGCTTTGCAAAAAATAAATCGCACACGCCATAGCGAGCAGGAGTCAACACTCACGTCATTCGCTCAATATCTAGCTAATCAAAACAATTTAATTTTCTTACTTGAACAGGGGCCCGTTTCTCGAAACTCCCGTTAACTTTTCGGGCCCGAAATCAAATATTCAAATCGAAATAAAAAGAATAAGAGCACGGGTCCTGGCTAGCAAACTACTGCATTTTGTTTCGTTAACTGATAGTTTTATCATGTTAGATGCAAAACTATTGAAACCTCGATCTTTAATGGAAACCGAGACAGCTTATCGGGCCCGTTAATTATCGGGACTTTCGAGAAACGGGCCCCACATCTCGACCTCAGCGGATCGGGCAATAGAGAGCACGAGGGCGAGTACGAGTACGGGATGTAACTTTAACGTGTATTCATAGTTGAAAAAATATCCAACCCGGAAAGCTTCATTGTACTATTTTTCACCTGAAAAATTAGTGAGGTTGTCTTTATTGGAGAGGTTTTAGCCTTTTCTCGGTCGCAAAATGATTTTAAGCTTCTAAAATTAGATAACTTATCCTCCCCACTACGACATTCTCGCTAAGACTCGTAGTCATCCTCGGAGACCCAGGGGGAGATAGTGGGGGCGAGGGAAAGTCTAAATGGGCGGAAAAATATGGCACGAAGAAAAGTAAAGAACGGCGAGAAGAGCCCCTGGGGACAATGTCTTACCAGACCAGTTCCAAACGGTCGCCGCTGTTCTGGCTTCTGATCGGTGGCAGAAAACTTGTGTTTTTCTGGCACCAATCAGGAGCCAGAAAGGCGGCGACTGTCTGGAACTGGTCTGGTAAGACATTGTCCCCAGGGGCTCTTCTCGCCGTTCTTTACTTTTCTTCGTGCCATATTTTTCCGCCCGTTTAGACTTTCCCTCGCCCCCACTATCTCCCCCTGGGTCTCCGAGGATGACTCGTAGTAGAATGACGACGATAATGACGACTACTATCACGTTTTCCCGCAAAAATGACGCTGGTTCACGCGCGGGCGCGCACTACTCAGTATTGAGAAAATCTCGTACTCGTAGTCGTCCTAGTCTCAGAATCAAAGCTCTCTACTAAGATAAGAGATCTGGCCTTACGAGGTTAGCTTAAGTGTCCAAAACCCAATACTATTAAGCTTTTTGACTTCAGGAACGTAGTTTTTAAAAAGTAATACTATCCTTGGTTTGCACGTGATGTCACTAAAAATCAAACTAAGAAACTACCGATTCTTCCGAGTTTCTACTTTCACGAGGTATTACAGCACCTAAATACCGTTATATTAACAAATTTTTGGTTCCAAAGGGTTCTTCGTTTTGCGAGAGAGGACGCTTGAAGTTTCAGGCTTTTGCGTGACGCGGCCTTTAGCTGACGCCCAGGAGAGCTCAGAATAAATATTACTTTAATCTTTATGAGTTCCTCAAGTGAAGAATTCACGCATTAGTAGGAAAACCCGAAAACAGATGTTTCTGTTGGTATCCGGCGGCCATATTGGTGTCCCTGAAAGGGACTCCAACATGGCGTTTCCATACAAAGCTTTATAAATTTTGGTAAATCGTTTTTCCGAATATCTCCCATTTGAAATATTGCACAGACCTGATTTTTGGCAAGATGTTTTGTATATTTATCTTCTTTCATTTCCCAGATTCTAGACGTTCTGTATTGAATGGTTTGCATTTTTATTTTTCATTGTGTGACAGTGCAAACCGAGAATAAATATGCTCGATTTTTACTCTTATTTGTCGTATTTTGAAGCTACTGGTCCATTTTAGCTCAGTAAAATATTCTCTGTAGCCTGCGTGTCCTGTGTGGCATGGCGGTTTTGTCGGATGCACAAATGCACTGCTGGGTGGCCAAGCCGCAAAAGTGCGCGTGAACGAGCTCCAGCCCCAATCTCCTCACAATTTCACTGTCCTCGCCCAACTTGGCTTGTTTGCCTGTCCTACCAAAACCGTCATGCTGCGCAAGCAATGCTCTCTGTAAAACACTTCCGCCTTCGAAATTTATCACCTAAAGCATATCGACATATCGGCTGCAAAATCAACGGACTAACTTTGTCTCTTAATGACGCGACGGACATCAGCCAAGATATACGCCATCTCGTGTCTGCTGCCTCGCTGTACGATCCACGCGCGACAAAATTTTTAACCTCGTCTACGCCGGGTTGGCCCTCGCTTAGTTCTTGATTTATGTCCGAGAGGTCGAGCTAACCCAGGCTGAGTATTAAAAAATACAGCTGTGTTTAGATGCAATGTAATGAGAGGGGACGACTTGAATATAAAAAAGTGATCTTGAATTCTTTTTTCTGTCTTTCTCTCTTCTGTCTCTTATGAATTACTATAATTTTTGGGTTAAGTCGAAAGCAGATTCGATCCGCTTAGCATGGGACAGTCTATTTTCACTTTTGGGAGAAAAAAGGACTTTTATTCAACTAACATGGCCAGTCAAATTAATGCCATGAAATCTATGACTTCAAAGTATGCATTTAAATCGTTTAATTGATTTAGTAAAGTAAGCCAACAGGTAGGGCAGAAAACGACGAAGAAATTGTTTTATTGATTAAGTAAAAGCGTTTATCGTATAAACAGCAATGAAATACCAGGTGAGCTTTCACGCGAAAACTTGATATCTTCACATGTGAAAATAACATGTTACCACCGTTCATGGCTACATAGTAAATCGCGCCTTTCACACCAAAAAACTATTAAAGTGAAACGGTTTGGTAGTTCATTGGTATTTATATAATAAATAGAACATGAAAAAATATTTCACGAGTGAACGCAGCGAACGAGTGAAATATTTTTCAACACTCGAAGAGAAATTTCGTAGCTCCGCGCGGCCATGTAATATCCTCTATTTATTTCACGATTTTCATTTTCAAACGATTCATTTTTGGAGCCGTAGCTAGATTAAAGGGCCTATGTCGTGGCTGTCTAGCTCAAATAGCCCTCCTTATATGCACTATGGAACTTACGTTAAAGGAACAGTATCCCGTTACTGCGCATGCACCAAACTTTGATTTTCTGACAGCGTGTCGCGAAATCAAAAGATGCGAGGAGAGTAAGAGAGCCTTGAAAAATCCGTCTGCATCGCGCTTGGCCGAGTTCAATATTACACTAAAACTTCTCAGGATTACAGATCAATGACATATTGTTCCCGTTAAGTTCCGATTTGGGCGAAATGGGGATTTTTTTTTTCGCGTTACCTTTATTGCCGTTGGCTAGAGGACCAAAAGATGGGAAGCGCGTGTGCATAATGGGAACACTGTCCCTTTAACCCCGAGGGGGATTAATCCCTTATATTGAAGCCATATAGGTATGTGCCGCCCCAAAGGGTATGGTTCTCGCGCCGTTGTAGTCTGAAAAAAGGGAATAGACTTTGCCCATTGTGGTCTGGAATCGGGTATGGGTTCGAGGGAACTACAGGAGTGTATGAGCGTCTTTATCGTTTCAATTCCAAATGAGTAGAAAGAAAGAAAAATGTGCAATTTCGAAATGGATTTTAAGAAATCTTTTTCTGTTGCTGTTCTAATGTAAGAATTGATGACATAATTTTTTTAGAGGCAAGGTCTGAAAACGGATGTGAAGTGTTGTTTTTTTGGTTTGAAATAGGGTCAGGATTTGAAGAACCGGCAGGCACAACCCCACCAAAATTTCCCAGGAGTACCCCCCGGGACGTTAACGAAGAAATTACAGTGGAGCCTCGATATAACGAAGGACCAAGGGACTGGCAATATGTTAGCCTGCGAGCCAAGCTCTCCTGGGCGCTCTGGCGGCGGGGCGGGAGAGAGAGCGCTAGAACGCCCCGGAGGCTCGCAGGCTAGCAATATGTGTCCGCTATAACGAGGTTTCCTTATATCGAGGTTCTTTCCCCTATATTTTACTACCACTGAGGTAAAAAAAAATCGTTTGTAATACCAAGAAAATCGTTAGAGGTTCGTAATATCCGGAGGTTCCACTGTACCTATAAATACCAAAATGCATAACGACGTCAAGTGACTATCGTAACAATTGATCATGAATGATTAATCTCGCGCTTAGATCATTGCGGGTATTTGATATCGAGTGATTGTTTGTTTATCTGTAATACAACTACCATATCGATATCGAGTGACTATTGTATCAATCCATTGATTTATCTCGCGCTTAGTAGATCGCGGGTATTTGATATCGAGTAAGTTTATCTATAGCCTGCGTGGCAGGCGTTAAAAGGGGAAGGGGGAATTTGGGAGCGCGAGAGCGCGTGGGGCGCGCGAGGGAGAAAGAAAACGCGCGCGCGTGGTCTCGCGCCCCAATTCCCTTCCCCTTAGCCTGCGTAGCAAGCGTTTCCAATCGAGTTATTTCGCGAAAGTTAGAGCGGGAGCAAAAAAGAAAAAGGTGGCAAACCCCACGATTCTGGAAAACGCTCCTTGATATTTCACGGTTCGGTTGATTTGTAAATTGACAGCTCGTCAAAATAGAAGTATAACTAACAGGTTTTCCCTGGATTACCAGATTTGTAAAATTACTTTGTTCTCTAATAGAACACGTTCCAGGCGATTGCAAAAACTGCAATAAAAAGGTTTAGGATAAAAGAAGGTTAAAACTTTGAGCGATTGCTGCGGAATTTCTTTTTTGTGTGTGTGTGTGGCTTTATCTCGTCTGAAACCTTGTCGAAACGTCAAAAATGATTTGTCCGGAACAATTCACTCCGCCGGCTATAGTGGCTGCTCTTCAGCCCGTGTCGAAACGTCCTCTACAATACATGCCGCTAAATTTCCAATAAACAATCACCCCACGCGAGAAAAGGCGGCACCCCCGCCGCGTGTCGCCTTTTCTCGCGTGGGGTGATTTTCACGCCCGCTCGCGTTTCGCTCGCTCTACTATCCCTGAGGAAAAATGGGGGACTACTCGTAGTCTACGATTCAAATCAACATCAGTCCAAAGCATTTGTAATCTGCGACCACAAAAATGATGAAACCAGATCTGTGACGCACGTAAACAAAGCATACCTGGTTTGATTGATGTTTCGAGTGCTAAGCAATCAACACTATCAGCACCGCGCCAATCAGAAGCTGCTTTGGTGGGCGAACGCAGTTTTTCAAAATCGTGGGGTTTGCGGGCAAGCGTTTCCTTCATTCCCCTCCCCCTCTCCCATCATTCCCTTTTTTTTCCCTCTCGTCCCAACTTTCTCGACGAACTCGCGAGGAAACGCTTGCCACGCAGGCTACTTTCCCTTCCCTTTCGAACGCCTGCCACGCAGGCTAGTTTATCTATAATACAACTACCATATCGATGTTGAGTGACATGCTCGTATCAACTGATTGATTTTTCTCGCTCTTGGATCGTGGGTATTTGATATCAAGTAAATTTTCTGTTTATCTGTAATGAAAGTTTTAGTTTTCCGGGTCTTAGTTTTCCGGGCCTTGGTTTTCCGGGTCTTAGGTCTTATGTCTTGCTTTACCGGACACCCGTAATCCTGGCGTAATACCACTACCATATATATCGATGTCGAGCGGACTATATATCAGGGGCACCCAACGACAATTTTCGGAAAATTATCTGTTCGGAAGACGATTTGAGATCTAGAATTTTCTGATCATTTTCTGTAAAATTTCTTTCTTGCCTGCTTCTCCTAGGATTTTCGAACATCAAAAAAATGGTATAATTGCCCATTTTTAACGGATTTTTACCCTTAAAAGGTCACCTAGAATTTTCGGGAGCCTTTTTTCTGACTGAAAATTCTGACTACACTATCACGAAACATTCAATGTGAAATAGTTTATTGAGGAATGGTCAGTCAGTCATCCGACAACAACAATGTGTCGTAACATATACTTATTACAACATAGAATATGCTAGCAAGTCTAACTTGAAAAGCTTGAAAAATTAAGTGTACCACGCCAGATACGAAAAACCACTAAAAAACCACTCTTTAGATGTGGCAAAAAAATATGTGGAAACGTATTCCCCATCTAATGCAATGGCACGGAACCTCGGGGAAGAGGTACAAACAAACGCATAACTCCATAGAAAAAATTCAACTAAATTGACAACAGCAAACAGAAAGACTGACTGAGCTAGAATGATTAATATTCCCCGCTAAGACATTAAATACTCAAAACTCTCCCCTGAGAATACTAAAACCTCTCAATCGTGCCATCAGAATAGCAATTTCTGACTAATTCGTTCCTAGTCACTCAACCGTCAGAAATTACATTTTTCGGAAAGGTAGATTTTGATCCCTATAATTTTCGGATCACTATACTTTCAGCTAGGAAATCCGAACAGATGAAAAATTTTTAGGGGATAAAATAAGCCTTTATCTACTGTTTAAATACCAAAGTGCATTCAACAATGCTATGTTCATGTGGTTTTGAACTATATTCTCGTTGGGTGCCCCTGTATATATTGAAAGATTGATTTATCTCGCGCTTAGATTGCGGGTTATCGAATAATGTTTAGTCTGTTTAGTCTGTAATACAGCCACAATACATGGGCACCCAACGACTGCTTTAGGTAAAATATCAGTGATCAGAGGAACAGAAGTTGCCTAGAATTTTCTACTACATGAGGACGGCTAAAAATGTTCTAGATGACAGGCCATTCATGTACAACTTTCGAAGGTCATCTAACAAATGAATAATTTAAGAAGTCTTAATTCTTCTTCTTTGGAACCTAGTCTTTTAACAAATAGCCACAAATAAATGGGTCTATGTCATTGAAAAGAAACAATATTTTATCTTTTGCATTTGAATTAATAAAGCTTGGATATCTAGAAGTAATATCATCATAGAATTTTTCTCTTGCCCGAAGCGCGTTTCCTTCTCAACATGCATTAGATAAACAATTTTGACATATTCTGGAGTTTTCAGGAATTTTTTGGACACAATGTCCACCAGTTTCAATTCTTAATTTAATCATATGGTTTCCTGATCTCAATTTCGCAACGGATTGTCTGTGTTGCAAATTTCCATTAACTAAAAAGAAATACTTCCAGCCAACCTCGAGTCGTTTTAAGGGAAGAGTGAAACAAAAATTTCTTATTAGATCGTTGATTGCATGTGTTGAGCGAGTGGGGCGCGAGACGAGCGCGAAGCGTGAGAAAAAACACTCCTCCACGGTTTTTTATTGTCATGAACCAAGAACGAGAAGTCCAAAGACTACTGCAAAGCTGATTTAAAACAACGTGTATTGTTTTTTATAACAATATTTCGGCTGGCCATACCAGCCTTCTTCAGGTTCACAGATGTTACTAGCGGGATCTTCGTCCACAGTTTTTGCAGTTAATTGAATCTTATATTGTCATGCCCGCTCGACGAGTCTAAGGAGAAAATAGATCAGTGGCCCGGGGGCCCGGGCCCCCCCTTATTTTTAGACCAAACCGAGGCCCGAAGGGCCGAAAAAAGTTTTTTTGGAGACCGCCCCGCCCCCCTCCCCCTTATCTCAAGGTCTGGATCCGGCACTATAGTTTCACTATAGATGGTCTGTGAACAGGGCGAGATTACAAAGTGATTCAACGCCTTGTTTATGTACTTGTATTCAATGAGGTGAGAAACATCAGTACGCTTGTGTTCTGCAAAAGAGAGTTTAAGCAGCGACGTTTTCGAGCGACGTACGTCAACTTCGGAAGTGGACTTTTTGCACACTTGAGCCGTGATTTTAAACAAACTTTTGGGCAAATCGCCTCTATAAGAGTAAAGACGCTTGGCCATGCATACAAATTTGGTGGCCGGTCAAGGCATCCTTTAAAAAAGAGGAAAAAAGTTCACTTCCGGTTGATGTGCGTCGCTCAAAAACGTTTTTAAACAGTCGTCCCATGATCAATCTCATTACTACTTCATATTAAAATAAAAGCCAAGAAAAGCCCGGGAAGCCACCACTCTGAAAGGAAGTTGAAAAACGGACCCTAATTATACCATAAAACTTGTAGGAGCGGGCTTGCACAGTGTTCATTTTGGCGCTCCCTTCGAATAGAAAGATCGATAAATAATGGTGTGTAAATAGGCTTAGACTACGAGTAGTCCCCCATTTTTCCTCAGGGATAGTAGAACCAGCGAAACGCGAGCGCGCGTGAAAATCACCCCACGCAAGAACAGGCGGCACGCGTGGGGCGATTTTCACTCGCGCTCGCGTTTCGCTCACTCTACTATCCCTGAGGAAAAATGGGGTACTCGTAGTCTAAAATAGGCTTTTTCCGAGTCAGTGCCCTAAGCCTATGCCTCCGTCAAAGCGAGAGGCTATGAGCAAAGCTACTAATATAAAAATGATTTGTTAGTCTCATGCAAATAAAACTCATTTTCACCAGAAATGTTTTGCAATTAGTTTCCTTTTGAAAGTGGGAGTTTTTGGAACTTGGAAATGGCCTATTAGCCGCTGACAAATCGTATAGACCTAGCGGGGTTGAAAGTGGTGCAAGTCTGGTAACCCGGCTAAATGCCTGCGATTTGATTTCAACCACTTCATTTCTGCTGGTCTTTCTCCCAGATGATGTTTTGTCATCAATGCAATGATTTATTCTTGCCGGGAAAAAAGGGAAATTATCAGAGCCCAGAGGGTTTGGCAATCGGATTCTTATGTTTTTAGTTATGCGAGCTCTGCTTTGAATTTCTTTGTTGAGAATTATTTATGATTTGAGAAACTGCATCCCACATATCTGGTATCGCGACATCTCCAAGTCGCCTTAAAAACGATGATTTCACTTGTTTTTACTTAAACAGTTCTTAGCATCAACTGAACGTTTATCCTTCCCGAGGCAAGGACTCTGGGATACAAAACCTCGGAAGAACGAAGAAAGCTGAAGAAAAGAAGCGAAATGAAACTGTTTTCAGTGCTACCATTATTTCTCTCAATCAGCTTATGCTTACCAGGTACTATGTACTTCATAAATCAGTGTATGAGAACTACAGACCGTTAGGGTTCCTCTAACAAGATGGGAGAAACTAAACTGGGGATTAAGAATTTAAAGGAACTGTTTCACTGTAGCTGTTAGTCGTTTTTGCCAAGTTTTGCCAGCTATTGCTAAGAAACTAAAACTTAGGGAAGAAATTACTTCCAAATGGCAAATTCATTATATCTTCATGGCAATAATGTCTTAGTCTCAACGATGTACAAGGTGATAAAAGCAACGGATCTAAAATTTGAAAAACTCACGGTTTAATAGGCTGAGAAACAAAACCAACTAATTTCATTAATGCGAAATCTTTTGTATTCGAGTGCATATATTTTGATCGGCCAGTTTAGTAATGGCAGAATTAGGCTAATCTGCGAAATTTGGGCTTAATTTCGCGGCCCAGGCCTCTTGGTTTATTGACATGCCACTGAGAAATTTGTCTCTGCTCGTTATTTTATTATGTTATATTTTTATTTGAGCCGTTGTTGATTGGTGGAGAAAGTTGACTTTCAAAGATCCCAACTGAAAGCCAAAAAAGTTTGAAGTAAGTTCTGTTCTATTTAATTTTAAGGCGTCAAACTTAGATCCAGCTTTTGCTGGCCTAAATCTTTTCTTGGACTTGGATGCGAGGATCTTTGTTCATTAGTAAAATTTTGTTGTTCCCGCTTTGTAGCTCGTACGCGGCTATTTTGGATACTGAGAGCTCCGATCCCTAGCTGTATTTTTCTATCGGCATTTTAACGCCGTTCTCCTCCTTGCCTCTTCCCACGACTGCAATTCGTAATTTCACACGTGAAAATATGAAGTAAACGCCAAAATTAAGGTGCAACTTGTCACCCATGACATTATTTTAATTGTTCAGGCCATAAATCATTAGTATACCAAGTCTACCGCTGGTTAATCCATGATTCAATGCATTTCAATTTCTTTTAGGTTGTTCCTTGGGTTGTCCCAAAGGTTGGACGCAGTTTAGAAGCTACTGTTACCTTGTGAGTGGCTCTATCAAGAGCTGGGACTACGCCCAAGAGTTCTGCAAACAACATGGAGGAGAGCTTGTGAAGATAAATAGCTTTGAAGAAAACGAGTTTGTACTCAAGCTTGTTAACCAATGCCATCAATCTCTTAAACAGGTTTGGATCGGACTCAGACGGCAACCCGGTAAAGCAGGGAAGTTTCTCTGGTCTGATAACTCAATCCCTTTCTTCAAGAATTGGGCTCCTCATGAACCGAATGGAGGAGAAGGCGAACCATGCGGCCACATGTTCACGGGGCACAGGGACATGATCCGTCGCGCGTCTGGTACCTGGAATGATCTCCCTTGTAGGGGCTCGTCCTATCTTCCCAATGGTTTTGTCTGCAAGAGGCTGAACCGTCTATGCTCTTGATTGCTGATAAGGAAACTACACTCACGCGATCAAAGCCGACGTTAGTTGACGAGATTTCCCTTCTTCAGTCCTTTGATTCAAGTATGGACAATACATCCATGTAACCAGGCTAATAAAAAAAAGTTCAGTGTATAGATGTAAAATAATGTAATGAAGGCTTGAAAATTAAACAGTGATCGTGAAGATGATTCTTCTTTTCTCTTTAGTGAATTACCACTAACTATTTTCTTAAAACAGGGCTGAAGCCACGATTTTCTTTAGCAGGCGAAATTTCATGCAATCCACTGTTACATGACTTACCTCTCAGATCCTATCGTTTCCATATGTTTCCACATCCCCTGCTTACAATTGCTTTCTTATCAGTATGGTGAGGTGCGGATCTATGGGGAGGGTCCAGGGGGTGTGTACTGTCGCAATTTGTAATAATCATCGCACTTTGTAATACCTGTCGCAACTTGTAATACTACTGTGTCGCACTTTGTAATAAAAAAGTTGTCGCAATTTGAAATAACTGTCCATCGCACTTTGTAATAAACTAAGCTGTCGCAATTTGTAATAATTCCATCGCACTTTGTTATAAACTTGAATTATTTTCTTTGGTCAAACATGAATGTCTTCAGTTATATATTTTTCTGCCTTAATTAATCACATGACCAACGAGAATCGCTTTTATGAAAGACATGAAACTTCCTGTGACATGTCACCAAAAAAAAAATATGAATAATTACATATATTTGAATTCAAAAATATTTAAATAACAAAAGCGACATTTAACACCAGAAAATTCATGAATAACTTGACATTCGTCGTCCCAATCCATGTTTGCTTGCCACGTGACTCGTGAAGTCTTCGTGGGGGGGGGGGGGGGGAGTAATCCCGTATACATGTATGGGCTAGGTAGGTAAGTACCGCTGAGGATCTCTAACCTTAAATAGGGTATCATTTTTTACCTTGTTGGCTTTGTGTCTATGGCTTGATCCTTAGATAGGGTAACTCATATAGTAATGGATGGTTTGGTTTATAGTCCTTTCAATTTTTTTGGAAAAAAATAATCCTAAACACGCTCGGAAGAATTGCAAGGTCTTACGAGTTGTACGCAGGAAAGAAGAATTTTTACTATCTCCACGGTATTTGCTTTAGAGGTTCCATAGAAAAATTGTTTTAAGATGGAATAATACTCCTTTTGCCCCTATATAGGACCAAATCAAGAGAGAATAATGGAACAAATGCATGGTCAGCCGGCTCAGTGTATCAGCCCAAGTGAGTTTTAGAAAAACAAGTACATACAAAGGTATTGGCCAGCGACTAATTGGATTTTGTGTTTATGTTTCTGTTTTGGTTCGACGGTTTGCCACTGGTGACGTTTTTGTTTATTTGCAGTAACTTACCTTTTGGATTTTTACAGGAGTCGTCTGATTAAGTTGGCCAAAATATAGAAGCCACCATTACTTCTTTTAAGATTGCGCGTTAGACAAGGACGGTGTTGTGTCAAACTGTTATAAGATCTAAAAAGAAGAGCTCTCCTGCTGTCCTTATTTGAATGATGTAAGGCTGGATGTTACGATTTGTGGAAATTAAGTGCCTACAATGGCTCGTTTGTGTCTAGTGTGTCTAGATTTTGTACTCTGACAACGCTCTGCCCAGTGGCACATCCCCGTATTGGCCATATAAGGGAGTACGCCCCCCAGGTAACCATTGCATGCAAACCATCTAGTAGAATAGCAAGGTTTAAGAATATATAATTTCGTACATCAGATAACTAATCAACATTAATCAAGAGCCATAATCGTTCTTGCGTTAATTAAAAAAACAATGTTTAGGACCGTGCATAAAGCTGTTAAATGGTTTGAATGAGCGGAGATGACCTTGCAGACGTCATCATCTTTGTTTACAAAGTACCATTCATATTTTGGTATTATATTAATGTTGACTGAGTAAGTTGAGTCACTCTCAAAAAATTATTACAAAGTGCGACGGAATTATTACAACAGCCTTTTCATTACAAAGTGCGACACGGTTTATTACAAATTGAGACAGGTATTACAAAGCGCAATGAATTTATTACAAATTGCGACAGGTATTATAAAGTGCGATGATTATTACAAATTGCGACCGTACAGGGTGCGCACCCTTCCTTGAGATGACCCGCGTATTCTGTATTAAAATTTGTTTACGTCACCAGTCATTTACGGCGAGCACTCCTTAGTGGTGCACCCCTCCCCCCCCCCCCCCCCCCCCTTAGAAAAAGCCTGGACCTGTCTGAATTGGGTGGTAAATTTTAATACATTTTTGTTTGGTTAACCCCTTAGCAACGGCAAGCTAGCCGGAGCGAAAACCCGCATTTTTCAGCTTTCTTGTTTAGCAAGCTTTCTTTTTGGACTGGTTTTCGAGATAGTCCAGGATTGAACTCTAGCTGTTACGAAATTTACAAAGATCACAAAATTTTGCAAGAGAGTTTAGAAAATTGCGAAAATAACTAAAATAACGAAATTTTGCAAGGCCATTAACGAGAAGTGAGGAGGGAATGAAAAAGAAGGCCGAAGAGGCCCTCGACGAAACAGCGAAATATTGCTTTATTTTCCTATATTTATACAGGATTTTCCCCTTCAGCAAGGCCGATATCAGTGGGGGTCCTGATGAATTAAAAATTAAATACATGAGAATGCAATCAAACATGAAATGGCAGATATTTGAAAATGTACTATACAGCAATATTACAGAAACAGTTCTCAGCATATTCTTAAATTGTGGCAGAGATTTGCACTGTTGTTTGCTGAGTCTGGGAGCTCGTTGTAGGTCCTTGATCCTCAGTGAAAAATTGATTTTTTTTCCTAAACTCAGTTCTCACAGCTGGAAGTACAACACTTAGTTGCTCCTTATTATATAATTATGGCTGTCTGACTCGCTGTGCAGTGTAGAAGGATCTGTGGCTAGGTACAAGTCCGATCCCTTCAAATACTTGAAAATGAATGTGCACATATGTTGCTGCCGTCCACTACGTAGCAGTGGCGGATCCAGACATTCAGATAAGGCGGGGGGGGGGGGGGGGGAAGGGGGGTGGGCGGTCATCCAAACCCTGAGATAAGGGAGATGCCCGGTCTCCAAAAAAATTTTTTTCAGTCTGGTCTAAAAATAAGGGGGGGCGGGCCCCCCGGGCCCCTCCCCTAGATCTGCCACTGCGTAGGTTCGCCCAGCCAAGTTGTGAGAACGGGTCCTTGCTTGCTCCTTCTCTTAGAACAACCCTCGCCGTTCTCTTCTGAAACCTTTCAAGTTTCTCTACCAGGGTAGACCCCACACTGTTTCAGCAAATATCACAATAATCCAAGATTGGCAAAATAACAACAACAACAACAAATTTTATTGAAAATTGGAAAATAACTGATTACATTACTTTCCAACCCGCAAATAGCTTATAAACTAATCGAGGCGGGGGGAGCTGAAGGCATATTACAAAACAAGATTTATATATAGATGGACTAAATAACAGTGAAGACACTACTATACAGTAAATAGAATTTAAACTAACATAAAACAAGGCAAGTACATAACGATTACGAAGAGAGGCTAACCTAAAGTATTAAATAACTTAATAAGACGGGAGAATTCGACATAATCATCTTCTAACCGCAAGAAATTTAGTAATAATTCCTTTATTTTTTTACGAAAGGACGAACGTTTAAGTATTTTAATCGAATAAGGAATAGAGTTCCAAATTTGGGCACCGATTCTCGTGGAAAAGCCATACATTTTATCGGTTCTAGAGAACTTAACATAAAGCGAGTCGCTAGAGACAGATCTTGTTCTGTAGTTATGAATCTGACTTGTTTTAACGAACTGATTGAGTATACTAACTGGTGTTGTCTGTCTGTTGATATCATAAATAGATACAATCTCTGAAAAATAGGCTAGGCAGGGGAAGGCAATTTGATTTGAGAAAGAAGGGAAAGGTGTGTTCCTTAGACTTACTGAAGTAAATGAGACGTAAGGCCCGTTTTTGTAGAGTTACGATCTTTCTTTGAAATGTCAAGGCACAGTTTCCCCAACCACAAATACCATAAGTCAAGTAAGGGACAATTAATGAGTTGTAAACTGAAAGTAAAACACGACGCGGGGCATAATGTCGAATCTTGGCCATAATTCCTATCGACTTGCTGATTTTGTGACAGATAGATTCGATATGGTATTTCCATGAAAGATTTGAATCAATCATTAAGCCAAGATATTTTACATAATCTTTCATTTCAAGGTGTGCGTAGGTGTTAGTCACGGAGTCAAGAATTCTAATCCTAGGTATGAAGGGCATATTCTTTTGCCGGAGACGAAAGATTACAAAGTTTGATTTTTTTATGTTCAAAGACAGTTTGTTGGCCTTTAGCCATTCGTTGACGTTGCCAAGCTCGCGATTAACAAGTGTTTCGAGTTCCCGTAGGTTGTTATTTGCAAGTACACTATTATACTAGTATCGTCAGCAAAATATAAAGGCTTAGTAGACGGTATTGGCTGCAGATAATGTTAGGTGTGGTCTGGCCCTACAGAGTGGTCCCTACCGCTGTGAAACCTTCTTAGCCAACCTATTCACGTGCTCATTCAACGTTAGACCATTGTCTGTCGAAAATTACCAAAACTACGAAAATTGCGAAAATAATAAAAATTTACGGCATTCATGATTTCGCTTCACCAAATCAACAGGGTTGCAAAAACATAAATTTTTCCTAAGCCCAGCGATAAGGACATGTACCCACTCAAGCGTAATATCAATGGTAAGTTACGAAATTTCATGATATATCTTTTTAACTACTTTTCTTCGTAACCTGCTGCGATTATATAAAGATTTCTCCTTCAAAATCTTCTAAACTGGTCGTGCTTAAACCCAGTTCTTTAGTTCAAATGGAGAAAGTTTCGAGGCAGTTGCTAGGCTAGAATATCACTACTAGACCCTAGCCTGTCTGGGTTGTAAGACGGCCGGGTATATGCAGTGCTGCTGAACAGGGTGTGGTTTAGCCTCATGGGCTATTGACTCAGAACCCACTCGGGCTCAACGAATAATTGTTAAATAGCCGAGCTCTCGCGCGCGAAGCGGGCGCAGCGGAGCACGATGGGGTAAGAAACTTTGGTTATCTAGGGCGCCATCAATTCAACCTAAATTTCCGGAAATTTCGGTCCAAAACTCAATGGACCGGTTCAGTCCAACCGGAAAAGTTTCGATTAAACTGGTCCACCCTTTGAGGTGGTCCACTTTTCCCGGTCGGACAGGTCTGAATTTTGGTTGAATGGATCGCACCCTGTGCATCCAAGAAATTTTGGTTTTAACAAAATTGTCCGTACGGAGTACGTACCTACGTCCATCCCTTCATGTAAGCCGGATTGAAATTTTGCATTTCAAGTACCGGCACATTTCGGTGGTAAATCGCATAACCACCTAGCCTGCGAAAGGAGAGGAGCGACGACCGGAAATGCATCTGCTGTTCGCAGGCTAATAACCACCCGGACTTTTAGAGAAAAAAAACAACAACAACAAGGCCGATTCTTTCTTTCAAGTTCATTTTAATGTCTACATTGACGTGGATAACAGAGAAAGAGCTAGAGCGAGAGATAAAAAACAAAGGAGACCAATATCGTCGTAAGAATAACATGAAAATTTTATAGCGGCGGTAAGAAAATGAGAAATGCTAGCAGCCCCCACTCGGTGAAAATGATTGGCAGCGAACAAAAAAGTGAACAGGAACGTTATAACACATTCAACATTTCCTCCATAAAACGTGTAACTAGGAAGTTTCGGGAAGCCCCGTTGTAGTCGTGCAAAACAACGGCAAAGAAATGTACAAAAAAGCGTGCAAAGTTGTTTTTTTGCTAATTAGAGATTGCCTTCGCCGCTTGGCATTACACGATTTTATATTTGATTTGAGTAAACTATGTGTACTAACGAGAGCTTCGCTTTTATCCCTAGCTAAATCTATATATTACAAATTTAAATATTTAGCGTGAAGGTACGAAAGTTGTCCAAAACCCGTTGCAATGTACAGATAAATTGGTTTACCTGTGGTCTACACCATTCCCATAATTCCACTCTGGCTAATCCTTAGAGCACACATGACACGGAGAGCATGATGGAGATTCTGAGAAAGACTAAACTTTTGCGATCCTTCACGTCGTTAAGCTAGTATATCGCACATTTTACGCCACAATCATCTTTATGTCGACCCAAAGCAACTTTTCCTCCGTAGGAAAGGGTGGCCGTAACCAGTCCAGGTAAGCTTCAGCCAGTGCGTGCATTTCTTAAATCAAACAGGGCAGAGCTCTGCCAGTGAGCCGGTTGTTTTTAATTTGTCGCATTTGTGGTCAATTCCGTATGGCCAGATTTTTGACTGTACGATGTGTTTGCTTTACCATGGCAGTCATTGTTGTGTGTTTTTCTTAAAGGAATTGTAGTCAAGATTCTGGTGGGAGTGAACATACAGATATGTAAGTCACAATCACTGTTTTCTGTTTATATGACAACTTTTACAGTGTAACGGGCTTCGGCTATACACTGTAGATCTGTATTGCCCTCTTTAGCTCTTTTCTAATTTTACCAACGAGCGTAATTTGATCCTAGTTTTTACAGTGTTAATTTTCAACGCGCTGTTGAGATTTGTTTTGATTAAAGATATACATTGTATTCAAATGCACGATAAAATTTTCCTATTATACTATTATACTTTTATATTAGTTCAACTTTTGGATTAGAATCTGCGGAGCCGTGGGCATTCGTCCTGGCAACACAAACGTTCGATAATCTTAGGTGTCTTTTTATGTTACGTTATTTTGTTCAATTATTGTTTGGTTCGTTGTACATGTAGTGATGAGTGCCTGTTTGCTTTTGCAATTTATTTCATGCAGCCTTTATCCTTCCTTAAAGATGATGTTACACGAGACGATTCGCAACGATGATTTTTAGCGCAACTCAGAATTGTTAACACCGTTTCGACATTGTTTGGAATGGTTACAACAATTATCGTCCCGTGTAACATCACCTTAGCACCCAAGTGCTGAAGGGCATTAAAGAATTTTATTATTGTCGCAGCGTTATTCATTCAAATTAACTTTATTCCTTCGGTTTTTGAGTAGCCTAAAACACACATCTAATTTTTGACAATGACTAAATTTGAAATATCTATGCCAAAATTTGATGTCAGTTGCCTTACAAATGACTATATATTGGCAACAATACTGTCACAACTGTTCACCATGAGGCAATTAATCCATTGTAATCAATTGACTATAAAAAGATAAGTAGGATTTTCAAAAAGTGATATCTGTAACAGTTGAATAAGTCCCCGGGGTGGGGGTTAGCACTTAAGGGGAGTTTGGGTAGAATTGTGCTGCCAAGGGCTTCCAACCCCATACCAAGGCTTTCAATAAGCACCAACAGCCGACAAAACGAGTTGGCTTCTCTGCTCAAAGAAGTCGCCTTTTTTTTTCGAAAGAACTGAGAAGCAACTAGTTTGAATGACGTTGTAAATAAAAAAGGATCATAAAATCTGAATTAACTGGTCTTACGCTATGCTTTAGTTTTAAGAGCTCTATATTTCAGTCAATTTTTCACAAGTTTAAAGGTTTACGCAGAGTTTCTTTATTTGCAAGGTACCTAATTTAGTTTTCATCATTCGTTCATTGGTTGTAGGAATTGAATGTGTGGCCGAAAAATCAAAACTTGAGAGAAAGCTACATTTTTTTAAATGAAAAACACACTGTTTTGTCCTTAATTTATTACCCAGCTCACTGGAAATCACATTTTAGGGCTTTGAAATTTCAAAAGAAATATTCTGGGGAAGCACTCTCCAAGACCCCCTGGGAAAAAGGGGACTAACAGCCCCTTGTTGATACAGTTGGACACTCTCTTCAAATCTTCTGGCTTCTTCAATTTTTATTGAAACCCCTGCATACCTTGTTTAAAGACAAGAATTGCTCATTTCGCTACTGTGATTAAAAAAACGCTGGGAGTTTATTTTAAGAAGAAAAAAAGGATTTCCTAATAACCCAAGAGGAAAAGTAAGCTGCCAGGGGCCACTAGGTGCTGCTTGAGCATAGCAGCCCTGTACACCTGTCTTATTGTGTGATTCCTTCATCAGGGATAAATATATAGACGATATTGCACGGTGGCGAGAAGATATGAATTTTATGTTCGAGTGGCAAGAACAATATCTCACGAGTGAGCGAAGCGAACGAGTGAGATATTGTTCTTGCCACGAGAACATAAAATTCATATCTTCGAGCCAACGTGTAATGTTCTTTTTATTATATGGAGAAACCAATTCAACAAAAGCAAAAGGCGGGAATCGTGATGTCATTGAACGATACGACACTCACGAAGGTTACATACGGAAAATACGCCACTCGGGTCCCGGATGAAGTGGCGTATGGAATCTACGAGTGGTTTAGTTCCCAGTAAAACACTCTCCTCCATATAATAAAGATGTATATCATCTTTTACAGAGCCTGCTCTCTTTTATAAAGGTTAACATGACAGTCTAGAATTGAATAATTTGTTTTGTTTTGGTCATAACCAGAAAATCCCTGTATAATTTTAAGAGGACAGACAGTAAATTGCTGTTGCTCAAAATATCTAAAAGTCTAAAAACTGAAAAATCTAAATATTGTCAGTGGGATGCCTAAAATGTGTGCAATTCCACTATATATATATATTTTGGTTTCAGTGTCATTTAATCCTATACTAACTGTAGAACATTTTAGGAGGAGCTACCCTCAATGTGAGCACAGTTACCGACAAGGTATATGAGTAGGAAAACAACCAAAGAAATGTAATGCATTAAATAACAAACTAAATACACACGTCAATTAAAATTAATAATAAAAGAAACTGCATGCTTATTTAAATAATGTGCACGCACACGAAACTGAAAGGATAATAAAAGGATTAAATTTATAAAGGATGTGCACCGCAAAGCTATTTATACATGTACAAAATGTAATACTTTGGGCTGTGCAGAGCTACAAAGGATGCCTTGTTGCTTTCTTCACTGTTTAACCAAACAATTTGTGAAAAGGTGTTGTTGAAAAGGGCACAGCATGAAAAGCACCGACATGCACAAAGTTCCAAAAATCGTACTGTATTTCCTCAGGCACTCACAATCTAACTTATTAATGCCCTTCCCCTAGGCCATTATATCAAACAAGTGCCCCTCTTGAATGAGCACCCTTCTCCCCTTCCCCTCATTTTTTTGAATAATAGGGACACAAGGAAAACCTGTTTCTTTTGTCACTTTATTGATGAGATAATTGATGTTTGATCGTCATGATGAGATTATTGGTATTTTTATATAGACATGAATACAGATATAGAGGATATTACATGGCCCCGCGGAGATACAAAATTTCTCCTTGAGTGTTGAAAATGTATTTCAGGAGTCAGTGCAGCGAATGAGTGAAATATTTTTCAACACGAGAAGAGAAAATTCGCATCTCCAAGCAGCCATGTAATGTTCTATTATTTTATTATGTAAACACCAATGAAATGCCAAACCATTTCACTTAAATATTTTTTTGCTGAGAAAGGTGCAATTTATTATGTAGCCATAGCAACAGTGATCTTTTCTCTTGTGAAGATAACATGTTATTTTCACATGTGAAGATATCATGTTTTCGCACGAAAGCTCACCAGGTATTTCACTGGTGTTTATATAATATACATCTGTATCTCAAGTGTCAGGAGCAGTGTATAATGGGCCTATGTTACACTTGATTAAGAAGCACTGTTTTAGCAAACAAAGGACATTAAAATTGATGGATAATGTTGTAGTTATGGTTTTCCTTACAGCACCTTCCTTGATTGAGCACCCTCATTCTAATAAGCACATCTTTATTTAACAAAAATTTTAAATGAGCATCTGGTTGCCATTATTTCTAAAAACTGGTGGTGTGCTGGACTGTGAGACATTGTGCAATTTTGATCGAACATTGCAGTCCTGCTTCTATGCACTCTGTCTGAAATCCTTTTATTTTTCTTTAAAAACCTGTGTATTTTATTTCTTTACTGGGTTACAAGTCATTAAGTAATCATTTCATACATGTACAGGAAACGAGCAGCAGAGCAGATGATCAAGAGCTACTTTTTCCAGCTAACTGATGGGTGTGGCTTGGAGGGGTGCAGCAATGAGTACTGTGCATCTAGTGGACGAAAACAGACTTCAAAGGATGATGCTGCAGCTCTGGCTTTGCAGTTGTTTATGAAGAAGGCTCGCCTTTGTGAACCATTACTGCAAGAGCGGAATCACAGAGGTACCTTACCTGAGTGCCATTGTATTCTGTAACCACAGAAATTTTTAATGCAGAATTTTATTGACAACCCATGCAGAGCTCTTGAATTTTTACCATTTAATGGTAAAAATTGTCTTAAAAGACTGATCATTTAAGGTATTGCAGGTAGGGAAGGCAGTTATTTTGGAAGGTGGGGGGGTACAATATTAAAATTGGTGAATTTTTTTTCTCGTATGTAACATGAGGGGTGGAAAGTTTTAAAGACACAGTACTGGCAGTATGAAAAGTGTATCCTAGTTTCCAAAAAAAATGTCTCTGATACATGTAGTTCTTGAAGAGAGAGTTGAGGTAGTTATACATTATTTTGGACACAATTATTATTGTTGGCAGCAACATGAATAATTGAGCCTACTTGTATCAGGTGATGAGTTCTTACTGCCCTAGTCTTGCTTTCATGGCATCCTGGTTCTTCTGTAAATCAAATTGGCATCTTTTGGAGGGAGGTTTGGTGTCAGGCTCTAAGAAACTGAAATTAAAACCAATAAACCCAAAGATATATGTCACAGCTCAAAATTATATTCAGGTTAAAATTTTTCAACCTTGGTTGATTCTCAATTTCCTTTGTCTCCTGACCTTAATATTATTTCATGAATAATTAGGGCTAGGAGACAGAGGAAATAGAAATTTAACCTGAATAATGTGTACTCTCCCTACACTGTTATTGATCTGGTGACATGTACACATATAGGCAAAGCTACTTGTACATTATTATCATCATAGTTTCTATGGATTGTGCAGTTGTTAACCTAGCGCTATCCACCGGATAAATCTCTATCCACTGGATAGAGATTTATACAATGGATAGCGGCGCTATCCAGCTTTTGAACAACCATGGCCTTTTGTATCTATTCTATGTAAAGCTGTAGTTTCTGACCATACAGCAATGTATGTTAGGGAGATTTACATGTACAATCCATCAGTTGCTCATCAGTTCCTCGTGTTCTGTTGAAAATAATCTATAATTTTTACAGACAGGGTTTACAAGTTTCTGTTTACTCTTTGAAGTCAGTTTCACCCCCCTCTCTACATTGAAACCTCCTCCTCACCGTCTCTCTCCTCACCCCGCTTCCCCTCTCCCCTCTCTGCTCACCCCTCCTCATCACTTCCCTCTCTCCTTAACCCCTCTCCTCATTCCCCTCTCTCCTCAGCCCTCTTTTCACCCCTCTCTCCTCACCCCTCTTCTCACCCCTCCTCCTCATTCTCTCTCTCCTCACTTCTCTCCCCACCCCTGCTCCTCACCCCCTCTCTCTCCTACCCCTGTAGGAGTCCTGTTTTTAATTTGGTGTCGCTTTGTATCACATAAATGAATCGCCTACCACCAAGAGAACAGCTCACAGTGTACTAGAGATGTTTATAGTCATATTGTACAAATCTGTAGAAAGCAAACAGAGCCTAGGAAGACAAAACAGCAGTGGACAAACTTCATCGCGCAGATAAATTTTGTTCTACATGTGTAAGACTGCCAATACATGCTGGGTCAGCTGCAAGTTTTAGGATGTTTAACTGTGTAGGAGAACCAAACTCTATATTCCTAACAATTGCATGTTTTTTTCAATTTTGGATTTTAATGGGTAATCTGCCATTTTTAGCCAACCCAAAGCTCCTTGTAAACTCTAATAAACCCAGTGCTTATACCTGTAACCTGTATTGTACAGTATATGCAATGTTAAGGTAAAATATACTGTACAGATTTACTTCAGTTATTATTATAGTTGAGATTCTCTTAGGTTAGTTTATTGCTGTTGAGTAAGTTGCTGTGGCTCACAGATTTTGTGTTTGGCCATTTCAGTTCAAAGCAAGGAAGTCCCACATCTTACAGAACAGTTGTTACTGTCAGACCTGGACTCTTGCAAGAAGGAAGGAAACTTTAAGAGGCTGGTACACAGAATAGGTGTCGTGTTTTCTAGCTCTGAATCACTCAACAAAAGCTTCTTATTGGATGTGCCATCCAAAACCCAAGATATGCCAACTAATGTTGACATTGAAAGTGTGCGACGTATGTACTCAGCATTGTTTAAAACTGGAGATTCCTCAGTTGAGAACTCTTTAATAAATTCACTGGTTTCCTTGGCTCAAACTCTTGAAATGGACCTTAGATACAAGTCACCAAGCAACAACCCTAACTATCTGAACCAATTTGTGATAATAATGGAGAACTCAATGCTACAGAGCCCCGAATATTTGGACAAAGCCTTGCCTAGTTTTCTCAATGCTATGGCTCTACTTCCTGTGAAACTCCAGGCAACTTTAGTCCATATTTGGGCAAAGTTTCCCAGTCGGCAGATCCGACGTATGGTTGAAACATTACAGCAGCTAATTACATATCAGGTTTTAACAGGACCTAGCGCTATGGAAGGTTCACCAGTACAAGAGGATGATTCCATTGTGGCAGCTACAAAGACAATGAAGTTGCTGCATTATGCTAGCATATTAGGAGGAATGTTTGACAAAACTGGGGGTGATTGTGAAGATGCAGCCACAGCATGTAACATTGTTGATGATCCTCTTGTCAAGGAATTGAAAATTGACTTTCTGAACTGTCGCAAACCATTAATTCCATATGAAGAATTTGTCAATGGCCCATTAAATGACCAAATCGAGGTAGATCGAGACTTTTCACATTTTAAGAATGATTCACATGGTAGGTTTGCTTTCCTCAATTACAACTTCATCCTTTCTACTGCAACAAAGAGCCTGAGTTTGTACTACGACAATCGGGTGCGTATGTACAGTGAAAGGCGGCTGACCTTAATCTACAGTCTTGTGAGAGGACAGCCACCAGTGCCATACCTCCGACTTAAAGTTAGAAGGGATCACCTCATTGAAGATGCTCTTGTTAGTGTAAGTAACACATTCTCTTTTGCCGGCTATAATTGCCATTGCAGAATGGTCATAGCACTTTTCATAAATCTATGAATGGTCATAAATGTACACAACTTTGGTACCTAACTTTTTTCATGGGAAAAATGATTTTACAAACCATACCCAAATGAGCATGATTATATAAGACAAGCTGCAAAAAAATTTCCAGGGTAACTTAGTAGTTAGTGACACTAAAGTGCACTCACAAGGGCCCATCAGTCTTTAATCCCAAGGGTTTTGTAACTACTTGTAGGGCTTTTACAGAGTTGGATGATCAACACCTTCAATGCATAATTTAGGAGTGACCCTTTGATCATTCTGGTTGTTCAACTTCATGTACTGTACATGTATGTAGAATCAGAATCCTAAGATCTACTGTCTAATTTACTGCAACAATCAGAATTTGGGTTTGTAGCTCAGAAGGGCTAGAGCTGGTTCAATGGACAATTAGCAGGTACACGTACATGTACCTCTGTCATTTTGGTAGGAAAAAAGTGACTAGTAAAAATCATTTCCTCTCTCATTTGCTAATTAAACTCATCAACAGAAATGAGCGTGGAGGAAGGTGCCTGTGAAGCTGGTAGAGCCCTAAACTGCAGCCAGGTGCAATGCACAACCTTGACAACCCTGAGAGTGGTACCCACCCAGACACTGTCACACTACTAACCAGTGGATTCTAATGAACTTACCATATACTTACTGTAGGGGGAAGGGGGGTGTAGGGAGCAGAAAAAGCATTTTGCAAGCCCAAGCCAAGACAGGCAAATGTAATTGCCTGACCTCAAGAGAATGGACCCATAAGCCCCTTGGCGTGATTAGGATGCCCCCGCATATCTCCAAGGGATAGCTGGTCAGCCTTGTCTTAAGTTTAACTTAGCCTCAATTTTATTTAGCCTCATCAAAATTTGCCTCTGTCATTGATATACTAAGACATCTAAATAATAATTATTAGTATTTTTGTTACAGTTAGAAATGACTTCCCAAGACAATCCCTCAGACCTGAAGAAACAGTTGTTTGTTGAGTTTGAAGGAGAACAAGGGATTGATGAGGGTGGAGTGTCCAAGGAATTCTTTCAACTCGTCGTTGAGGAAATTTTCAATCCCGACTTTGGTAAAGACAATAATGTTGTTGTAATGTAATGTAATGTAATGTTGATGATAATTCCAATTTAATTTATTTACTTCTAGTGTTGCACAGTTATACTGTATCTATGTTAAGTAAATTATTTCCAACTGCACACTCTTGTCAAGAGTTATTGAAATTTAATTCCTGTAGTATTAAAACTGGGAAAAGATGCACATGTAGTATTTCTCATTTTGCAAGCATGAGTCAAGCTCTCATAATCGTGGTGAGCAGGTATGTGAATTAATGGCTTTTAAAGTCAACAACAGAATCTTCAAATTAGTGTGATAAGACAACAGAAATTACAGTTACAACAGTGGCATGGTAGATGTGTAGTTAAGGCCGATTACAGCTGTACAATGTACGTCTACAGGATTTATCAAAACCCAACTTTTGATAGATCTTTTAATTTTTATGTGAAACCCATAGTGTTCTCCCTAGTTTTCACTACATTAGGCAGTGCAGTTGTCAGTCAAAATGTGGATAATGCTATCCTATGGATAAATCACTATCCAGTGGATACAAATGTAAGAATTAGGGAAACCAATTTACTTTATCCACCTTTTTATACATTATTGAATGGTTTGTACAGCTGTAGTAATAACACGGTACTGTTACTTTCAGTGGCAAGTTAACTTGTTACTGCCTAACAAGGAGAATAATGGATTATGTGCTTTCTTTTAAAAGTTAACCCTTTAATCCCCAATATCAACATAAAAATTCTCCACATTGATCTCCATACATTTCCTTCAAAAACTAATTGAAAGAATTTGTTTTAAGACCAAAGCATTTTCATTTAAGTGATGATTAATAGCCCAGTCTCTTGATCTTGTATAGATGTTGTTAGGAGAAAACTGATGTTGGTCACTCTTGGGGCTTAAAGGGTTAAGGATGGTGCCAGTTGACAGAAATTTGTGTTAATGGCTACAATCAGCTAACTAATTTTTAGTCTTAAGGTTTTTGAGCGTTGCTAAGGCGGCTGCATGTTTGTCTCTCTCTGAAGGCATTGTTACATTTCTTTTGCAGGAATGTTTACTTTTGATGAAGCCACTCGGTATTGTTGGTTCGATCCAACATCATTTGAGACAGATGGCCAGTTCTTTTTGATTGGTTTGGTTCTTGGTTTGGCAATTTACAACAATGTAATTCTTGATGTGCACTTCCCTATGGTTGTTTACAGAAAACTGTTTGGCAAGAAAGGAACATTTGAAGATCTCAAGGATTCACATTCTGTAAGTTGCTATGTTAATGGGGTTTCTACCAAATACAGTGTGGTCATATAGCTTACATTTCTTCTGGCATTTGAATCCATTGTCCTTTAAGTTCAAAACAAGGGTTGTGAAAAAAATTCAAGTAGAAGGAGGAAGTCAGAGAGTAGATGGCTCTGATGAATGTTTTCACCTGTATTTCCTCTTCTTTTTCTTCTTATTACCTTCAAGTTGTAAAGAGTAGGGGATGTAGTCCCCAGTGTGGTGGTCTATCTCTCATGGGGTGGGGGGGTGAGGAACTGTTATTGGTGCACCTGGTGGTGCCACCCGCTGTTGCGGTGACCCTGCCAAGAATCTGGTGAAACTAAGTCAATAATAACCAAGTTGTATTTAGTAAAACTAGAAGTAGGCCACAATATCACTATTATATCTCCTGTATATATCACTTGCACTATTATACAACCCTGAAAAGCTCACTGAGTTGGTAGGACCTGACTTGCTCCAAGAAACAGAGCAGAAAAATCAATGTTATTGTACTATAATGGTCAATAGGTAACATTCCTTTGTTGGGTCCTGTCTTTCTTTCTAATATAGTTGTGGCAGGGATGTGCAACCCCTGGCAGCACTTTACGCCTCAGTAAGGCTTAGTCCTTGGGGACAGTTCCATAAAAATATCTCCTCCACGGTGTGGACTGCTGGTCCCCCATGATCTGTACTCCACCGAGGAGGCCCACCCCTCCTGGTTCCCCTTAGTTCCAAGTGACTAGGGGATATCGGCCTCACCCCCAGAGACTGATTAGGACTCCTGTCCAGGGTGGCTACCTCTGGTAGCACTCGATCTTGTCTCCAGGAGCCCCAGGAGGGCTTCTCTCCCGGTCCCCTTACCCCTAGATTTAGTTGCTTCCTTGCTACCAAAATTATGGCCATTATTTTCTTGTGGTATTTTTTTGGTTGGTATAACTGCCTAGACCTGCAATGCAAAACCATCCTCCGATTGGAAGAGTACATTATCAATAGATTTAGGAGCGTTTTTTTTCCACATCACTTGCAAACTTAACTTGTAACTTCCATAAAGATACATGTAGCATTTCTGCCCCACTTTGCCTTGACATGGCCAAGCCAAAAGCAGCTGTGTTATTTCTCTGTAACATTGTTTTGTTGCTGTTCTTTTTTTAGGTCCTTGCAGCCAGTCTACAGGATCTGTTAGATTATGAGGGTGATGTAGAGAATGAGATGATGTGTACATTCACCATTGGATATACAGACATGTTTGGCTCCTCAATAACCAAAGAACTGAAGGAAAATGGTTCGCAGATGGTGGTTAACAATGAAAACAGATGGGTAAAGTTATTGTTTATCTTTTCCTGTTAGTTTGCAGGACATATTGCCCAGTGCACTAGTCATTTTGGTAGTCTCTTGAATTGATTGTTTATAGTCCCCTATTTTTTATATGTGATTTTAGAGACATTATTTGCTGAGTTTAAAAGGTTGCCATCTTGCTTTTAGTGGTGTTCAGCATCTAGGGAACGTGAAATTACTCACAGGGATATGAGATGTAATCAAGAAAGTGGTTTTCTGAACTTGTCAACGATAAACCTCTACAACCACGTAGGGAAATATGGAATTTTGAACAGTCTGTGTAATTATGTCTCTTAAACAGTGTTGCAGATCTGCAATAATTATTATTAATAATAGTAATTATCTTATGGCTGAATCCACGAGTGGGCAAGGTGAAGTGAATCCTGCATTCTGATTGGCTATCTGCTCGGGATTTTCCTCGTTGGTCCCGCAAGAGAAAGTTCTCCTTTTGGCCATTATATTAAATACTCTATTGACCAAACGTGTTAAATCAAGATGGCTGGATATTGACCTCGTTCGTTTTTGCGTTGTTATTGACCTCGTTTTCGTCTCCGTCGATAAATCCTAACAAAAAAGTTGGCCAATAGCCAGCGATCTTGACCTAACGCTTGGTCAATAACCCTTATTTATTTATCAGAGAATGGAAAGACCAGTGCCTACCCTCATAAACGGATGGTTTAGTTTGGAACTAACATTTGTTTATTCTATGTTCAATTTTAGGAGTTTGTTGAGCTGTATGCTGATTTTATCCTCAACAAGTCCGTTGAGAAACAGGTAGATGAGACATTATTTTTCCTTGCACACACCCTGTGGTTGTCCTCTTTGTTCATTCCGCGAGCCAACGCACCAGTTTGTTTCCTCCTTCTGACCTTCACTTACCAATTCACCATAAACTGCAGCTTGCAAGCCCCCGGCTTTTACATCTTCGTAAGGGGTTTTATGAGGTCTTACAAAGGAGGGGCTTATATCTTAGGGGGGCTTAAAATCAGAGTAGAAAAATCTATAACAGTGCTAATCAAAATACGTTCTGTATTAATTTTACTGGTTTTTATATAAGCTTCAAAACGTCGAAATAAATTGAATTCATCTCACTACATTTGAAGGGGGTGCGGTGGGGGTTATAATTGGAGGTACTTTTTTATGTAACAGTAGATGGGGGCTATAACTGGAGGGGGAGGGGTGCTTGTAAGTGGGGAAGCTTCTAAGCGACATTTTACAGCAGCAGCCACCCGTTCTTCCAGTGTTTGGAAATCAGATGAAAAACTGCTCATTTTTGCATCATTTATTTCTCCTTCTAAAATCATTTTGGTTGAGTAGTAATATGAAGCATTGGGCACGGTGCTTTATCACCAGATGAAACACCTCGAAGTTTCTTCAAAAATACTCCGCTGCGCGTCTTATTTTCAACTCTCTTCGTAGTGTTTCTTCTGGTGATGAAACACTTCTTCTCTTGCTTGATATATTACAGCTCAAGTGATCCACGGTTTTTACTGAACCGATACAACACAACTGAATCTCTGTATTTGTTAAATTGTTCCAAATTTGGGACATCTCATCTCATTTGCAGGTGTGTCCATATTTTCTTTGACCATTGTTTAAGAGTTCTGTTTTTCAGTGGACACCTCTCTGAAATGAAAGCCTAGTCTGTTTAATCCCCATCTTCTTCTGCGACATGAAAGATAAAGATAAAACTCCATTAACTGAGAGGTTACCGATTCATAAGTCATTTAAAACTTGTGTTTTTAGTTCAAAGCGTTCAGACGTGGTTTTGACATGGTGGTAGATGAGTCGCCACTGAAGACATTTTTTCGTCCAGATGAAGTGGAGCTGCTCGTATCAGGCTGTCAGGTATTTAAAGTGTTCAGAAAACGTAAAGATTTCCGTAATAGAAATGTTCCCAAAGCAACAGCCCTCGTTCCTCACGGAATGAGCAACCTTTAGGGATCGCTACTACTATGGTAGTTAGAAACTGTCAACTGTTTTATTTGGACATCATATTGAAAATAATGCCAGTGCAAATGCATTTAGCCCCGTGAATTTTTTGCAGTATGAATGTGGGAACACCAGGTATTCAAGCACAAATAACTTGCTCACGAACAAGTAAAATCAGTTTTCTGGTGTATTATTGCGCCCGCAGGGATTTCGCCCATAAGGCCAAAATTCCGAGGAGGCACTCTAGTAACTCGCGCGTACATTAAGGAAAGTACTTACAGCTGAAATATACAGTCATACAGTCAATATAGAAAAAATCTCGATTTGCTTGAACAGGGGCCGCGAGGAATCGGTAGGTAATGATGACGTTTCTATTGTTTGCGCCCGCAAGTACGAAATGGTTAGGGCGACGTAAAGACAGAACATCCCCAAGGGACCGCTTAGGTAGATTTTGTGACATTTATTGTGCAGTCATACTTCGACACTCGTTTGCGTTACGTGTTATCAGTGACATTCTGTGGAGCAGTTGTTTCAGTGAAAGTTATGGACCAAAATTTTAACGACACTCGTTAAGCGCAGAAGAAGTTATAATGTGTGTTTTGTCTGCCAGACAAGAGTTTACAAATCTTTCATTGGAAACCTTGCCAGACACTCTTTCTCTCTCTTTGACCGGAATAAGACTCAGCCCCAAACAAGCAAGACGAGTGAACAACGGCTCTTCAGTAGCTTCTCACTAGCAGAACGATGGACGATTACAGAAATTCGCCGATAATCAAATTCTGTGCTGACTTATTCCCTGCTCACAGATGTCCTTTTCGCTATAAAGTAGAATGCGCGAGTGTGAATTGATCAAACGTCCTTTTAATTTCTAAGGCTTCCTTTCCGGCAAATAAAATGAACTGAATGTAGAAAGTGAAAGAGAAATAGCGAAAATTTCAATTTCTGATTAAATCTTTTCTTCTGGTTTAAAATAAACTATTCTCGAAACTGAGAATGTTTTGATCAAAGCTGTGTAAATCGACCTGAAACTGTGCATGGAACCTTGCGTTTCCTGTATTTATCTCACCTATTGTATGGAATATGTGTGAAAATCTTCCTTATGAATCGATATATTTCAAAGAGCTACACAACGAGCAAGAATGCTATTGCCCGACAATATACAGAGCAGGGGCAGCTGTAGTGTCAACTATTACTAGTGTATATAAAGCACACCAATACCTTAAATATTCTTTTGGTCAAAACCATTTACAATTTTCTTGCTATCTGGTAGTGGTAAGCAGTGGAGCTTTTCTTTGAGTTCCTCTCCTTTAAGATTTTTTTAACGTTAAACTCATCAACAAAATGAGCGTGTAGGGACGTGCTAAGTGGCTGGTAAAGCCAACAACTGCTGCCGAATGCAGCCTGTAACCATAGCAACCCTGTGAGTGGCATCCCACTCAGGCACCGTCGCCTTATACCTGTAGAAACTGAACACATTTAAAAAAAGGAGAGCTAGGCAGTGAGTATAATACTTTATGAGTGTAAGCAGCGTAAAGTGACGCAAAAGTAATGGCCTGGCCCCAGTTGTTCAAAAGATGGATAGCGGATAAATCCCTATCCACTGGATAGTGAAATTGGTTTTCCTTGTACTTATGCGCTGGATAGAGATTTATCCGCTCGATAGCGCTATCGATCTTTTGAACAACCAAGGCCTGATCTAAACAACAACGCTGTAAATGCCTCGCTAGACTATTCAACAACCCCGTCAATCCCATGCGAAAGACCGCTGACAGGCATTGTCTTGAGATAAATTTAGGCCAAATTCCAGTTAGCAACGTTTATTTCGAGGGATCGTCACTGGGAACTTAAAGGCATCTCAGTTAGTACACACTGTGATTGGTCAGATTCGCTTCGACACGTGCCATGTGTCTTGCTTGACATAGCCCATTCTTAGTATCCGTTTGAGCTCCCAGAGATATACAGGTACCTATAATGCTGAGTAGTCTAAAATGAAGTGCTTTTAAGGAAAGTGATTGTTGGGGTGAGTGTCTTGGTAGTTTGCGTGACTTCCTGACTTTTGCACTTTACTCTGCAGGATTTCGACTTCGAAGCACTGGAAAAGTCAACTGGATATGAGAATGGTTTCACTGAGAATTCTCCAATGATTAGGTAAGAGATCAAACTACAATGTCTTGAGTGCTTTATTGTTGACTGAAGATCATTATTTTTCTAAATCATTTGTTCTGCGCCGGGTTAACGTCTGGAAACACTCTTCTTGAGTGTAAAGGTAATAGTTCAGTCTTCAATGAAGTAGAGTAAGTTTAACAAGGCGGATTTTTAGAGGAATCATCGTCCTGTAGTTTCCTTATTGAACGTCTTTCCACGCGTTTACTCTGATTTTCATTTTGCCCCATATTTTTGAAGATGTCCCGATTTTAAGGCAGTTGTTGTCTTCAGATTTCCTTTCGATGCAAAATGCAGAAAGATCGGCCTTTTAGGTCATTCGAAGCGTACAAATGTGTTTTCAGTCAACTCTGTCCTAACGGACACCTCTACAGTTGAACTTCTCTCCTTTCTTTACTCCTCTATAAAACAGACACCGTGCTAAAGCAGGCACCTAACGTTTTTTCCTGCCTTTCTTTACTCTTTTTAGCTGACTCTCTGTAAGACGGACCGCTCGCAAAAACGGACACCTCGAGTTAGGCCCTGCCTTTGTTGACTCCTTCTAGTTGACTCTCTATACGACCGACATCTCGATGAAAAGGGCACCTACAATCATGGAAAAAAGTCTTGGGACACCTTTGCATTTCTAGGGCGCTTTTCAATTCACACATGCCCAACCCCTCCCCTCGGACGTGTGTATGCAGAATTTTTTCCGAGTTTCAATTTTGTATAGGGTGGAGAGGGTGGAGAGGGGGGGGGGGGGGAGAGAGAACTGCAAGAAAATTTCGAAAAGTATGGACTGTTTTATGAGGCAACCCAAAACCCAGAAAAGTCCGTGATTGTATATTTGGGCCGTCACTTTCTTTACTCCTCTTAGTTCACACTGTGTAGCACGGACATCTCACTAAAACGGAGAACAAGATTGGACCCTGCCTCTCTACCTTAGTCTTCAGTTGTAGTTGACTGTCCGTAAGACAGACTTCTCTCTTAGACGGATACAATCATAGTATCGACCAACTGCGCGGATAAATCACATTGGCTCTAAAGAATACGTACACAGTACTGCAACAGATTTTAAGGGTGCCTTTCATTTCGGCGTTCCCTTTGGGTGGAACGATCGATCTGATAATCTCTGGAGCATAAATTTTCCGTTTTGGTGAGCTAACATATCGCGCCGACAAATTGGAGCGTTCAAACCGGCCTTTAATGTTTTTGTTGTCCTATCACGGTGTCAAATTATTGTTCAATGGCGGGATTTGTTCTGCTTGCAGATGGTTCTGGGAGATAGTGCATAGTTTCTCTTTGGAGCAGAAGAAGCAGTTGTTGATGTTCACTACAGGAAGTGACAGAATACCTGTTGGAGGCTTCTCTAAACTCAAACTCCTCATTGCCAGGAATGGACCTGATTCTGACAGGTACTGAACCAAAATATACTTAATCTG